>NC_068426.1:9301151-9401151 GCF_023373465.1 Oncorhynchus keta
TATTTCTTTCATCACATTCCCAGTGGGTCAGAAGTTTATATACACTGAATTAGTATTTGTTAGCATTGCCTTTAAATTGTTTAACTTGGGTTTCGGGTAGCCTTCCACAAGCGTCCCACAATAAGTTGGGTGAATTGTGGCCCATTCCTCCTGACAGAGCTGGTGTAACTGAGTCAGGTTTGTAGACCTCCTTGCCTCCACACGCTTTTTCAGTTCTGCCCACACATGTTCTATAGGACTGAGGTCAGGGCTTTGTGATCGCCACTCCAATACCTTGACTTTGTTGTCCTTAAGCCATTTTGCCACAACTTTGGAAGTATGCTTGAGGTCATTGTCCATTTGGAAGACCCATTTGTGACCAAGCTTTGACTTCCTGACTGATGTCTTGAGATGTTGCTTCAACATAATTTTCCTCTCTCATGATGCCATCTATTTTGTGAAGCGCACCAGTCCCTCCTACAGCAAAGCACCCCCACAACATGATGCTGCCACCCCTGTGCTTCACGGTTGGAATGGTGTTCTTTGGCTTGCAAACCTTCCCCTTTTTCCTCCAAACATAACGATGGTCATTATGGACAAACAGTTCCATTTTTGTTTCATCAGACCAGAGGACATTTCTCCAAAAAGTACAATCTTTGTCTCCATGTGCAGTTGCATAACGTAGTCTCTCTTTTTTTGTGCTTCCTTGCTGAGCGGCCATTCAGGTTATGTTCATATAGGACTCGTTTTACTGTGGATATAGATTATTTTGTACCTGTTTCCTCCAGCATCTTCACAATGTCTTTTGCTGTTGTACTGGGATTGAAACTATGCAGTTTTTTGTTTTTTTACGTGTTATTTCTTACATTAGTACCCCAGGTCATCTTAGGTTTCATTACATACAGTCGAGAAGAACTACTGAATATAAGATCAGCGTCAACTCACCATCAGTACGACCAAGAATATGTTTTTCGCGACGCGGATCCTGTGTTCTGCCTTACAAACAGGACAACGGAATGGATCGCATGCAGCGACCCAAAAAAAAACGACTCCGGAAAAGAGGGAAACGCGGCGGTCTTCTGGTCAAACTCCGGAGACGGGCACACCGTGCACCACTCCCTAGCATTCTTCTTGCCAATGTCCAGTCTCTAGACAACAAGGTTGATGAAATCCGAGCACGGGTAGCATTCCAGAGGGACATCAGAGACAGTAACATTCTGTGCTTCACGGAAACATGGCTCACTGGAGAGACGCTATCCGAAGCGGTGCAGCCAACGGGTTTCTCCACGCATCGCGCCGACAGAAACAAACACCTTTCTGGTAAGAAGAGGGGCGGGGGCGTATGCCTTATGGCTAACGAGACATGGTGTGATGAAAGAAACATATAGGAACTCAAATCCTTCTGTTCACCTGATTTAGAATTCCTCACAATCAAATGTAGACCGCATTATCTACCAAGAGAATTCTCTTCGATTATAATCACAGCCGTATATATTCCCCCAAGCAGACACATCGATGGCTCTGAACGAACTTTATTTAACTCTTTGCAAACTGGAAACAATTTATCCAGAGGCTGCATTCATTGTAGCTGGGGATTTTAACAAGGCTAATCTGAAAACAAGACTCCCTAAATTTTATCAGCATATCGATTGCGCAACCAGGGGTGGAAAAACCTTGGATCATTGTTACTCTAACTTCCGCGAGGCATATAAGGCCCTGCCCCGCCCCCCTTTCGGAAAAGCTGACCACGACTCCATTTTGTTGATCCCTGCCTACAGACAGAAACTAAAACTAGAGGCTCCCACGCTGAGGTCTGTCCAACGCTGGTCCGACCAAGCTGACTCCACACTCCAAGACTGCTTCCATCACGTGGACTGGGATATGTTTCGTATTGCGTCAGATAACAACATTGACGAATACGCTGATTCGGTGTGCGAGTTCATTAGAACGTGCGTTGAAGATGTCATTCCCATAGCAATGATTAAAACATTCCCTAACCAGAAATCGTGGATTGATGGCAGCATTCGCGTGAAACTGAAAGCGCGAACAACTGCTTTTAATCAGGGCAAGGTGTCTGGTAACATGACCGAATACAAACAGTGCAGCTATTCCCTCTGCAAGGCTATCAAACAAGCTAAGCGTCAGTACAGAGACAAAGTAGAATCTCAATTCAACGGCTCAGACACAAGAGGCATGTGGCAGGGTCTACAGTCAATCACGGACTACAGGAAGAAATCCAGCCCAGTCACGGACCAGGATGTCTTGCTCCCAGGCAGACTAAATAACTTTTTTGCCCGCTTTGAGGACAATACAGTGCCACTGACACGGCCTGCAACGAAAACATGCGGTCTCTCCTTCACTGCAGCCGAGGTGAGTAAGACCTGTTCCCAAGAAAGCTAAGGTAACTGAGCTAAACGACTACCGCCCCGTAGCACTCACTTCCGTCATCATGAAGTGCTTTGAGAGACTAGTCAAGGACCATATCACCTCCACCCTACCTGACACCCTAGACCCACTCCAATTTGCTTACCGCCCAAATAGGTCCACAGACGATGCAATCTCAACCACACTGCACACTGCCCTAACCCATCTGGCCAAGAGGAATACCTATGTGAGAATGCTGTTCATCGACTACAGCTCGGCATTCAACACCATAGTACCCTCCAAGCTCGTCATCAAGCTCGAGACCCTGGGTCTCGACCCCGCCCTGTGCAACTGGGTACTGGACTTCCTGATTGGCCGCCCCCAGGTGGTGAGGGTAGGTAACAACATCTCCTCCCCTCTGATCCTCAACACTGGGGCCCCACAAGGGTGCGTTCTGAGCCCTCTCCTGTACTCCCTGTTCACCCACGACTGCGTGGCCACGCACGCCTCCAACTCAATCATCAAGTTTGCGGACGACACAACAGTGGTAGGCTTGATTACCAACAACGACGAGACGGCCTACAGGGAGGAGGATCAGGGCCCTCGGAGTGTGGTGTCAGGAAAATAACCTCACACTCAACGTCAACAAAACTAAGGAGATGATTGTGGACTTCAGGAAACAGCAGAGGGAACACCCCCCTATCCACATCGCTGGAACAGTAGTGGAGAGGGTAGCAAGTTTTAAGTTCCTCGGCATACACATCACAGACAAACTGAATTGGTCCACTCACACAGACAGCATCGTGAAGAAGGCGCAGCAGCGCCTCTTCAACCTCAGGAGGCTGAAGAAATTTGGCTTGTCACCAAAAGCACTCACAAACTTCTACAGATGCACAATCGAGAGCATCCTGGCGGGCTGTATCACCGCCTGGTACGGCAACTGCTCCGCCCTCAACCGTAAGGCTCTCCAGAGGGTAGTGAGGTCTGCACAACGCATCACCGGGGGCAAACTACCTGCCCTCCAGGACACCTACACCACCCGATGTTACAGGAAGGCCATAAAGATCATTAAGGACATCAACCACCCGAGCCACTGCCTGTTCACCCCGCTATCATCCAGAAGGCGAGGTCAGTACAGGTGCATCAAAGCTGGGACCGAGAGACTGAAAAACAGCTTCTATCTCAAGGCCATCAGACTGTTAAACAGCCACCACTAACATTGAGTGGCCGCTGCCAACACACTGACACTGACTCAACTCCAGCCACTTTAATAATGGGAATTGATGGGAATGATGTAAATATATCACTAGCCACTTTAAACAATGCTACCTTATATAATGTTACTTACCCTACATTATTCATCTCATATGCATACGTATATACTGTACTCTATATCATTGACTGCATCCTTATGTAATACATGTATCACTAGCCACTTTAACTATGCCACTTTGTTTACATACTCATCTTATATGTATATACTGTACTCGATACCATCTACTGTATCTTGCCTATGCTGCTCTGTACCATCACTCATTCATATATCCTAATGTACATATTCTTTATCCCCTTACACTGTGTATAAGACAGTAGTTTTGGAATTGTTAGTTAGATTACTTGTTGGTTATCACTGCATTGTCGGAACTAGAAGCACAAGCATTTCGCTACACTCGCATTAACATCTGCTAACCATGTGTATGTGACAAATAAAATTTGATTTGATTTGATTTTCACTTTTCGCACCAAAGTACGTTCATCTCTAGGAGACAGAATGCGTCTCCCTCCTGCGCAGTATGACGGCTGCGTGGTTCAATGGTGTTTATGCTTGCATACTATTGTTTGTACAGATGAATGTGGTACCTTCAGGCATTTGGAAATTGCTCCCAAGGATGAACCAGGCTTGTGGAGGTCTACAATTTATTTTTCTAAGTTCTTGGCTGATTTTCCTATGATCAAGCAAAAAGGCACTGAGTTTGAAGGTTTAGCCTATCAGAAGCTTCTAAAGCCATGACATCATTTTATGGAATTTTCCAAGCTGTTTAAAGACACAGTCAACTTAGTGTATGTAAACGTCTGACCCACTGGAATTGTGATACAGTGAATTATAAGTGAAATAATCTTTCTGTAAACAATTGTTCGAATAATTACTTGTCATGCTCAAAATAGATGTCCTAACCGACTTGCCAAAACTACAGTTTGTTAACAAGAAATTTGTGGAGTGGTTGAAAAACGAGTTTTAATGACTCCAACCTAAGTGTATGTGAACTTCAAACTTCAACTGTAGGTCTGTCTGTCTGCATTTCTGTCTGTCTTTCTGCATGTCTATCTGCCTCTCTGTCTATCTATCTAGATGTCTGTATGTCTACCTGTCTGTATGTCTACCTGCCTCTCTGTCTGCCTCTCTGTCTGATCACTCATTCACCAGTCAGCCAGGCGGGTAAACCAGTCTGTAGGACTGCAATAACCTGACACACAGGACTAGTCCCCTAACAGCCTTAAAGTGGAGCTCCAGTCTCCTTTTCACCTCATTTACTTATGCCAGGTTTACACTACATAACTTTCAAAATCCAAACATAGCTGTTTTTTGTCTTGCCAACGTAGTGGTGTGCACACAAAACGATGTGGCACTTGGTCTTGAGGATTCTCTATACCACGCTATCTCGCCAAACAATGATGTGATGATGTGAATAGAGTGTTAATGTAGCTGGAACGAGCTGTGGCTCAAAGCTGCCTCATAAATGTTTTCAGTCAGACATTCACACTTTCCATACAGCGTTGAAATATCTAGCCAACATTTTGAATTGAACAACGTTGCTTGTGAACTTCAGAGTTAAAACAATTTGACACTGGCTAAAGGCAAGTACAAACGCATACTAGTAGTTATGGCTCCAGAAAAACTAGTCAGGTACAGCTAAATAGGAGCGAAAATCAGCTTTTACAAACGGCACATCTCAATAGGTGGTCCAGGTAAGTCATGACACAGCTCAAGTGGGGGGGTCAAGTCATGACATAACTCAAGTGGGGGAGTGTATTTGCCATATGTAATAAATACATTGGAAATCTAATCTTACTCACGTGATTGCTAAGGGCGGTTAAAACTGTATCTTGCCCATGGTGCTGATTGGCTAAGAGGCATTGATGGGTCTTGTCCATGGTCCTAATTGACTCAAATGAGTTGATTGGTTCTTATCCATGGTCGTGAAAAGGTACAGTATTTATTACAAATGGCAAATGAACTGGAACTATAATATCCTTGCCGTTATGGTCTTGTAAGACTAGGTACATCTGAGAGTTTGAATAACAGGTGATCTGACCGAGTGCATTGTGACCTGTTTAACCTTCAGATGACCTTTCAATTACCTTTTAATGACCTTCTGCCCAGGTGATTAGGGTCCAGTTGTGTCTCGCACTGATTGGTCGAAACGAAGGCCAATTGGGTCGACCTTTTCATTGGAAAGGTCCACTCCACACCCTCCTACCTCTCTTCTCCTTACTCCATCATCCCTTCTTCCTCCAGCTCTTTTCTCCCTCTTCCCACATCCTGCTCTCTCTCCTTCTCCATCTCTCCTTCCCTCCCTCACACCTCACCATTCTTCATCCTGCTTTCCCCTTTTCTCTCTCTCTCCCTTCTCTTCCTCTCTTGCTTCATCTTGCTCTCTCTCTATCCCCTATCCTCTCCTCCTCTTCCGTCCTCGTTTTGGTTCTGAAGGGTTAACACAATGAACCTTATCGACCACTGTGTTGTTAACCACAGCAAATTTGTAGCTGTGCTCTCCTACATTTCACCCGTGCTCCCTCCCATCTCACTGCACTCTCCTAATCCGCATCCAAATGGCACCCTATTCCCTTTCCAGTGCACTACTTATGACCAGGAATCATAGGGCTCCAGTCAAAAGTAGTGCACTATATAGGATATATTGTGCCATTTGGGACACAACCTCACCGTGCTCTCCTACTTCTCACAGTATGTTGCTATTCTACATTATCATACAGTACATCATTGCTAACATATACAGTGCCTTGCGAAAGTATCCGGCCCCCTTGAACTTTGCGACCTTTTGCCACATTTCAGGCTTCAAACATAAAGATATAAAACTGTATTTTTTTGTGAAGAATCAACAACAAGTGGGACACAATCATGAAGTGGAACGACATCTATTGGATATTTCAAACTTTTTTAACAAATCAAAAACTGAAAAATTGGGCGTGCAAAATTATTCAGCCCCCTGAAGTTAATACTTTGTAGTGCCACCTTTTGCTGCGATTACAGCTGTAAGTCGCTTGGGGTATGTCTCTATCAGTTTTGCACATCGAGAGACTGAAATGTTTTCCCATTCCTCCTTGCAAAAACTTTAAACCTCCTATTTATCTCTCAACGTCTTTATCTTTTAATCTTTTCATCTCTTTATCTGTCCATATCTTTATCTGTCCATATTTTTATCTCTATCTCTTTCTTTCAATATATTTCTCTCCATCTCTTTATCTCCATCTCTTTCTCTAAATCTCTCAATCTTCCCATCTCTTTATCTGTCCATCTCTCTCTCCACCCATTTATCTTTCAATGTCTTTATCTCTTAATCTTTTCATCTCTTTATCTGTCTATCTTTCTCTCCATCTCTATCTCTCCATCTCTTTCTGTCCATCTCTTTATCTCTTGTTCTCTCCATCTCTTTCTCTACATGTCTTTATCTCTCCATCTCTTTGTCTCTCCTTACCTGTCCATCTCTTTGTCTACTCCCTCTTTCCATATCTTTATCTGTCCATTTATTTTTATTTTATTTCACCTTTATTTAACCAGGTAGGCTAGTTGAGAACACCTTTATTTAACCAGGTAGGCTAGTTGAGAACAAGTTCTCATTTACAATTGCGACCTGGCCAAGATAAAGCATAGCAGTGTGAACAGACAGCAACACAGAGTTACACATGGAGTAAACAACCTCTTCTGTTAATTGTATGCAGTTTTACAATGTTCTCATTTATTCTTGGCTTTATAATAAATTTCAAACTATGAGTCCTGTTGGATGTACCAAAAATAGATCATTTAACTGTAATGCTTTATCTGTCCATATCTTTATCTGTCCATCAACTTTTTGTCAGAAATTACGAGACACATTCCAAGTTCATGGCAAACAACTGGATGTTTTTTTGTTTTTGTTTAAACACTGAAGATAATCTTTAAAAACCTGACCCTTAACCCTGTTTTACAAAATGAACTCAAACTATATCTTAACAGTATCATTGTAGTCTAATGTTGATGTATATGTTAGAACATGCTAGTCATACATTTACATCCCAATAGGGCCTCTTTGAAACATTGTCACTTAGCAACTACACACTTATCTATAACAGCATTTTTACTGTGGAAATGTAAAGTTATTGATACGGCAAATGGCCCTTTTAAAATGTTCCATTCATCCGTATTGAACGACCACTGACTGTGTACAATATGAAGACTTACTCGTAGAGACACGGTAGCCTAGTGGTTAGAGCGTTGGACTAGTAACTGAAAGGTTGCAGGTTCAAATCCCCCAGCTGTTCCTAGGCCGTCATAGAAAATAAGAATTTGTTCTTAACTGACTTGCCTAGTTAAATAAAGGTTAAGAAGACATGTGCTTTGGATTTGTCAACTGGGAACTAGTCCTGAAATGGTGTTTAAAGAAGCTTAACGGTATCTTTCTAAGCTCACGATGTGTTAAAAAATCTACTAATTACTGATCGTCTCATAGGGGATTTATTGCAGGAAATCGGACAGTTTAAAAGGACTGTATTTCTGGAGTGCATTAGTCCACAGCCAAATCCTTTTGCACACTGTACCTAGAGTGATAACACCTTGCAAAGGAGAAGTGGAGGTCAAAGCCTTGGGCTTTGAAGTGGGATGGCGATTTTGGACCAGTAATTAGTAGATATTTGAACATATCTTGATCTTTGAAAGAGATAGTTAAGCTACTTTGAACACAATTTCAGGACGAGTTCCTGGTTGACACATCCAAACCACATGTCTCTACAACTAATTCTTCAGGGGTCATTCCATATGGATGAATGGAACATGGAACATTTTGAGGGACCATTTGTCAAATCAATAACATGTTTTGACTTAAATTCAATCAAATCAAATCTATTTATACAGCCCTTCGTACATCAGCTGATATCTCAAAGTGCTGTACAGAATCCCAGCCTAAAACCCCAAACAGCAAGTAATGCAGGTGTAGAAGCACGGTGGCTAGAAAGGCCAAAACCTAGGAAGAAACCTAGAGAGGAACCAGGCTATGAGGGGTGGCCAGTCCTCTTCTGGCTGTGCTGGGTGGAGATTATAACAGAACATGGCCAAGATGTTCAAATGTTCATAAAAGACCAGCAGGGTCCAATAATAAATAAGGCAGAACAGTTGAAACTGGAGCAGCAGCACGGCCAGGTGGACATCATGTCAGGAACTGGGGTCAGTCATCATATCAGGTAGTCCTGAGGCATGGTCCTAGGGCTCAGGTCCTCCGAGAGAGAGAAAGAAAGAGAGAATTAGAGAGAGCACACTTAAATTCACACAGGACACCGAATAGGACAGGAGAAGTACTCCAGATATAACAAACTGACCCTAGCCCCCGACACAAAAACTACTGCAGCATAAATACTGGAGTCTGAGACAGGAGGGGTCAGGAGACACTGTGGCCCCATCCGAGGACATCCCCGGACAGGGCCAAACAGGAAGGATATAACCCCACCCACTTTGCCAAAGCACAGCCCCCACACCACTAGAGGGATATCTTCAACCACCAACTTAACATCCTGAGACAAGGCCGAGTATAGCCTACAAAGATCTCCGCCACGGCACAACCCAAGGGGAGGGGGGCGCCACCAAATTATGTTTTTCTAGCATTAATGGTTTACATGGGATTTGCAAATAGACATGAATAAGTCACGTTACAAGGAAGCACTTTTGGTGAAAATGTTACAAGGAGGCCCTATAGAGTTATATGGCCCATAGATCTCAAGAGAACGCAAAATGCAAGGAGGACTATAATTCTTCAAGTATTAAAGAGCTCTTATCAAGTAGCAGAGAGGCCGTATCATGGTATCAGAGAACCCCTATCATGGTAGCAGAGGCCCTCTCTCTCTCTCTTGCTATCGCTCTCTCCTCTAACCCAATCTGATAGCAGCTAATGAGAATGTTTAGAGCTTGCTAATTCCTTTAGCTAAATCGCTGCTCTTCCCCCGTTCATTTCACTCCTTCGCTCTCCCCTCAACTCACCAGTCATGGCTATGTAGGAGGCATCAAGGCTGGGCCGTGAATGACCATGTGTCCACCTGCCTATCCATCCTCAAGAGCTGATATTTGGTTTTAAACTATCTGTGTGTGGTGCGTGTGGTGTGTGTGGTGTGTGGTGTGTGCGTGGTGTGTGGTGTGTGTACACAAGTGTGATGACCACATACGTCCGCAACACAAATATCATCCATAATCAGCCAGGACCCCGTGATAGAAGCCAGTATTCGACATGTCTGAGGACATCAGAAGATGCCGTGAAAACCGAGCACTCCTCTTCTTACCGAGGGTAACAGTGAGCTCTGTAGATGTAACAGTGAGCTCTGTAGATGTAACAGTGAGCTCTGTAGATGTAACAGTGAGCTCTGTAGATGTAACAGTGAGCTCTGTAGATGTAACAGTGAGCTCTGTAGATAGACGGGGATGGCAGATTGTAATCAGAGACATGCTTACACCAAAGGTTCGAAGTTTGAATCCAGCTATAAAACAAATGTTTTTTTTAAGCCTATATCCCAAACCTTACCAGTTCAGACCTTAAGCACGTTGAACGTTAACGTATGCAACAACCTCAAAATGGGACGTTTGAGAAACAGATGAACGTATAATTCTGACGTGAGACTGGGAGAGCTGGTTGTAGTTGTCAATAAACATGCCTGTGTCTTAATATATGCCATTTAGCAGACGCTTTTATCCAAAGCAACTTACATTCATGTGTGCATACATTCTACGTATGGGTGGTCCCGGGGATCGAACCCACTACCCTGGCGTTACAAGCGCCATGCTCTACCAACTGAGCTACAGAAGGACCGTCTTAATGTCTTAATGCAAAGCATCATTATAAGGGATACTAATAAACCAAAGTAATAAATATTGTAATATTTGTGTGTGTGTGTGTGTGTGTGTGTGTGTGTGTGTGTGTGTGTGTGTGTGTGTGTGTGTGTGTGTGTGTGTGTGTGTGTGAGGGCAAATTCTGATTGAACAACGAGGAAAGGAGAGTTGCTCCCATGCAACTCCACTCTCCTCTTCTTCATGTGGCTCTACTGATAAAAGGTAATTAGGGCCATCATCAGCAATGGATACACACAGAGATGATCAGGTCAGGACTTAGGCACTGTGTATGAGTGATGCATACTGGTTTGATTTACAGGGATTTGTGTTCGGTATTAGCCTAAATATTTTCAGCATTACCTCTCTCTGTAATTCTTTTCCATTCCTTCTCTTTCTGTCTCCGCATCGCCACCTCTCCCTCCTTCTCGCCACCTCTCCTTCTCGCCACCCTCCCCCTCCTCCGCATCGCCACCTCCCTCCCTCCCTCTCCGCATCGCCACCTCCTCCCTCGCCACCTCTCCCCTCTCCTTCTCCGCATCGCCACCTTCTCCCTCGCCACCTCTCCTTCTCCGCCACCTCTCCTTCTCCGCATCGCCACCCTCCTTCTCCCTCGCCACCTCTCCTTCTCCGCATCGCGCCACCCCTCCTTCTCCGCATCGCCACCTCTCCCTCCCTCTCCGCATCGCCACCTCTCCCTCCCTCTCCGCATCGCCACCTCTCCCTCCCTCTCCGCATCGCCACCTCTCCCTCCCTCCCTCTCCCACCGCCACCTCTCCCCGCCACCTCTCCCCTCCGCATCGCCACCTCTCCCTCCCTCCCTCCGCCACCTCTCCCCTCCCTCTCCTCTCCGCATCGCCACCTCTCCCTCCCTCCCCTCTCCCTCTCCCTCCCTCTCCACCTCTCGCTCCGCATCGCCACCTCTCCCTCCCTCTCCGCATCGCCACCTCTCCCTCCCTCTCCGCATCGCCACCTCTCCCTCCTTCTCCGCATCGCCACCTCTCCCTCCCTCTCCGCCACCTCTCGCCACCCCTCCCTCGCCACCCTCTCCGCATCGCCACCTCTCCCTCCTTCTCCGCATCGCCACCTCTCCCTCCTTCTCCGCATCGCCACCTCTCCCTCCTTCTCCGCATCGCCACCTCTCCCTCCTTCTCCGCATCTCCATCCTTCTCCGCCACCTCTCCTCCGCATCGCCACCTCTCCATCCTTCCCACCTCTCCATCCTTCTCCGCCACCTCTCCATCCTTCTCGCCACCTCTCCATCCCTCTCCCTCCTTTATCGCCACCTCTCCCTCTCCCTCCATTTACATTACATTACATTTAAGTCATTTAGCAGACGCTCTTATCCAGAGCGACTTACAAATTGGTGCATTCACCTTATGACATCCAGTGGAGCAGCCACTTTACAATAGTGCATCTAAATCTTTTAGGGGGGGGGGGTGAGAAGGATTACTAATCCTATCCTAGGTATTCCTTAAAGAAGTGGGGTTTCAGGTGTCTCCGGAAGGTGGTGATTGACTCCGCTGTCCTGGCGTCGTGAGGGAGTTTGTTCCACCATTGGGGGGCCAGAGCAGCGAACAGTTTTGACTGGGCTGAGCGGGAACTGTACTTCCTCAGTGGTAGGGAGGCGAGCAGGCCAGAGGTGGATGAACGCAGTGCCCTTGTTTGGGTGTAGGGCCTGATCAGAGCCTGGAGGTACTGAGGTGCCGTTCCCCTCACAGCTCCGTAGGCAAGCACCATGGTCTTGTAGCGGATGCGAGCTTCAACTGGAAGCCAGTGGAGAGAGCGGAGGAGCGGGGTGACGTGAGAGAACTTGGGAAGGTTGAACACCAGACGGGCTGCGGCGTTCTGGATGAGTTGTAGGGGTTTAATGGCACAGGCAGGGAGCCCAGCCAACAGCGAGTTGCAGTAATCCAGACGGGAGATGACAAGTGCCTGGATTAGGACCTGCGCCGCTTCCTGTGTGAGGCAGGGTCGTACTCTGCGGATGTTGTAGAGCATGAACCTACAGGAACGGGCCACCGCCTTGATGTTAGTTGAGAACAACAGGGTGTTGTCCAGGATCACGCCAAGGTTCTTAGCGCTCTGGGAGGAGGACACAATGGAGTTGTCAACCGTGATGGCGAGATCATGGAACGGGCAGTCCTTCCCCGGGAGGAAGAGCAGCTCCGTCTTGCCGAGGTTCAGCTTGAGGTGGTGATCCGTCATCCACACAGATATGTCTGCCAGACATGCAGAGATGCGATTCGCCACCTGGTCATCAGAAGGGGGAAAGGAGAAGATTAATTGTGTGTCGTCTGCATAGCAATGATAGGAGAGACCATGTGAGGTTATGACAGAGCCAAGTGACTTGGTGTATAGCGAGAATAGGAGAGGGCCTAGAACAGAGCCCTGGGGGACACCAGTGGTGAGAGCGCGTGGTGAGGAGACAGATTCTCGCCACGCCACCTGGTAGGAGCGACCTGTCAGGTAGGACGCAATCCAAGCGTGGGCCGCGCCGGAGATGCCCAACTCGGAGAGGGTGGAGAGGAGGATCTGATGGTTCACAGTATCGAAGGCAGCCGATAGGTCTAGAAGGATGAGAGCAGAGGAGAGAGAGTTAGCTTTAGCAGTGCGGAGCGCCTCCGTGATACAGAGAAGAGCAGTCTCAGTTGAATGACTAGTCTTGAAACCTGACTGATTTGGATCAAGAAGGTCATTCTGAGAGAGATAGCGGGAGAGCTCACGTTCAAGAGTTTGAGAGAAAAGAAAGAAGGGATACTGGTCTGTAGTTGTTGACATCGGAGGGATCGAGTGTAGGTTTTTTCAGAAGGGGTGCAACTCTCGCTCTCTTGAAGACGGAAGGGACGTAGCCAGCGGTCAGGGATGAGTTGATGAGCGAGGTGAGGTAAGGGAGAAGGTCTCCGGAAATGGTCTGGAGAAGAGAGGGGGATAGGGTCAAGCGGGCAGGTTGTTGGGCGGCCGGCCGTCACAAGACGCAAGATTTCATCTGGAGAGAGAGGGGAGAAAGAGGTCAGAGCACAGGGTAGGGCAGTGTGAGCAGAACCAGCGGTGTCGTTTGACTTAGCAAACGAGGATCGGATGTCGTCGACCTTCTTTTCAAAATGGTTGACGAAGTCATCTGCAGAGAGGGAGGAGGGGGGGGGGAGGAGGATTCAGGAGGGAGGAGAAGGTGGCAAAGAGCTTCCTAGGGTTAGAGGCCGATGCTTGCTCACAAGCCATGTTCTCCCTGGCTCAACAGCACCTCATCTACATCACAAGCCATGTTCTCCCTGGCTAAACAGCACCTCATCTACATCACAAGCCATGTTCTCCCTGGCTAAACAGCAGGGAAAGAATCTTCTGGAGTGACAGATCCAGCCACCGAAAGCCCCCACATCAACTTCACCACATGCATCTTCCATTGCCTGGAGAAGATACAGGCGTGGGAGGGGATGGCGGTCATACACCTTCCATCGCCATGCCGGAAAAAACTATTCAACCGGGTTTAGAAATGGGGAAAATGGTGGGAGGTATAGAACAATTCATTGTGGGTGGTCGATGAACCAGTTGCAGACCAGAGCAGCCCGGTGGAAACTCACGTTGTCCCAGATGACAACATACCTGGGCTGCTCTGGTCCACCCCTCTGCTCAGCTGGAAGGAGGAAGCCATGTAGTGTCCAGGAATGTGAAGAGAAGGGCAGTGTTGTAGGGACCACGGTTGGCATGGTGATAGAGGACACCTTGCTGGCTAACATCTGCATACATGGCGATATTCCCTCCACGCTGTCCAGGGACATTCACAATGGCACTGTGGCCAATAATGTTCTGTCCTCGTCCCCTTCTTTTGGCTCGGTTGAAGCCAGCCTCATCAATGTAATTTCAGCGGCATCCAGCACCACGACTCTGAAACAGACAAGACAATATGTGACATAGACCCAGAGCAGTCAATATGTTGAGGCACAATACACTGGATTACAGTACTGTGGTGTGTCTATACAGTGCTGATAGGATAGTAGATTCACAGTATAGTTACTTACTTGCACATATTCATAGTGCTGTTCTTTAATCCTCTCTGAGTTCAAATGGCACCCTGTACACCTGTTTCATCTGGCTTCGGTTGCACTGTAACACACGGCCCAATGTAGACAAGCCCACCTGGTGAATGTCATTGAATATTATGTTGTCTGCAATTATGTGGTTCTGGATTTCCCGTTGTCTAATGGTATTGTTTGCCACCATCATGTTCACCATTAGCCGGTCTCCTGTTCTGGTGTGAACGGTGTCTTCCACCATGGCCTGGCCGTCTCTCAGTTCTGCAGAAGATCCACAAATATGATATGATTGGTTACTGTAAGCTAAAATAATATATTTTCTTTCCATGTGAAATGACATTACTGTAACATTGGCCAACAATCACTGAGTAACATCGGCCTACTGATATGTCAGACTGCAGTATACGACAGTATACATACATAAAGAGCATAGTGTAGATGGTAGGTAACTTACCGGTTGTCATTTCTGAGTGTATGGATGATAGATGCAACCTTGTAGCGGCTCAGGTTGGGTTGAACTCTCTGCCCAGCCTCCCTTATACTCAATCCATAGTAGAGCACATGGTCTCACAATGTGGCCCTGATCTCATCTCAGACAACAGTCCTCGCCCTCCTCATCCTCCTCTTCCTCCTCTTCCTCTCACTCCTTCACCTCTAGCTCTTGCTTCACCATTGACTTCCATTTTCCTCTAAAACAGGAGAGCTCATCTGTGGCCTTTTATAGTGTTAAAGCTCTGATTTCTAAGGGAGCAATTCAGCAACTAGTGTTTATACCAGTGAGGAGTGGAGAGTTGAGATATGCAAGAAACACTTTTTTTTTTCCCCCTTTAAAAAAAATATTTTATAAACAATACAAAACATACAAAGAAACGACAACATTATACAAACATCAACTACATCACACTTGCCCAGGCGCACGCACACACACACATCTCCAGCATCACTTTCAGCCACATGGCCTGAATCCTGAACCATTTTGTTCCTCTCCGTAGCCCACACACTTTCAATATTAAAATAATAAATCATTAGATTTTTTCCATTGTTTTAATGATGGCGATTGATTTCCATTATTTGGTATACATTTTTTCAAGATGAGCCCATTGGGTATCTCATTACAACCCCCACATGCCATGTCTTGGAATATGCAGACAGACGGATTAAAAAGTATGTTTACATTGTAATACTTCTGACAGACAACATTCTAGCTCCGCCCACAACTTCAGGATTTGATAGTGTTCCTAGAAAACATGGATTGTGGAGTCTTCATTAGTTGTACACTTAAGACATGACTGCCGTTGTGCTATAGAATTTGTGAATTTAGTCTCTTGGATAATGAATTCTATACATTAGCTGATACTGGAATAAACACATTTCCAATACACACTTTTACAAATATAACAACGCCACCAAATGATATTAAAAGCCTGTAGTGTTCAGTCTTGCCACAGTAGAGCTGGACAATGTCTCCCCCTGCTGTCTGTCTGCTTGAATTGCACTCCTGAACTCTTCTAACACACACACACACACACACACATTTATAGGCAAGTCAGTTAAGAACAAATTCTTATTTTCAATGACTGCCTAGAAAGGGTGTGTTAACTGCCTTGTTCAGGGGCAGAACAACAGATTTTTACTTTGTCAGCTCGGGGATTCGATCTTGCAACCTTTCGGTTACTAGTCCAACACGCTAACCACTAGGCTACCTGCCGCTCCAATAGGTCCACAGACGATGCAATCGCCATCACACTGCACACTGCCCTATCCAACCTATATAGTCTACATTTCCATATAGTTCATCCATCCACAGTGCTCGGAGCAGGTGCAATTTGCCGTTCAAGAACAAGCAAACGTATAACCCCTGGCTTGTCATGCTGAATTTAAAGTTGGGCTGTACAACATGTAAAAAGGTCGGGAGGTTTGGGTCTAGAAACAACTGGAGGGATTAAACTAGCAAAAGAGTGGGTGGAATGTACATTCAATTAATATCCTATGAATGAGATGTAAAAACAAAAAACAAAGAGCCCTCAGAAAGAAAAAAAAAACATTTTTGAACATGCGTGAACCAAGGCACATTTGGTGGCAACAAGCCTGGTAGACAAGGCTAAAGAAGACACCCAGGTTAACACTCAAAATGAACAAAAACATATATACTTTATTTTTTACACTACAGCCAGTCTTCAGAACAGCCTTAGGAGGCTAAACATCACAGCCACATGCCCAGCCAGTCTTCAGAACAGCCTTAGGAGGCTAAACATCACAGCCACATGCCCAGCCAGTTTTCAGAACAGCCTTAGGAGGAGGCTAAACATCACAGCCACATGCCCAGTCATGGCTTTGAGCAAGAAGTTGACTCTCAGGAGTTAAATTGACTTTACATGGGGAGAGTCATTGGGGGAGGTTTATTTTAGGAGATTTTTTTTTCTTCTTTACCTTCACAGAACAAGTTTGTAATCTGAATATGTGCTTCATATTATCACATAGGCAGGAGGCTTATATATTCTCATGTGTGTGTTCTGCTGTAGCCTACATTGATTTATTTTACTTCAAGTTATATTCCGAAACTGTGATATTTGCTCTACTGTTACATTGATGTCTTGAAAATGACATAAAATGTGAGTCTTGTAAACCCCACAGCTGAGTATGTGTGCATATGGCAGGTGTTCTGCAGTGTCGTCTAATAATGCTGCTGTATATTGATGTCTAGAACATTAAGCTATAAGTAATTCAGACTTGTGTAAAGCCCTGCAGCTATACTCAAGCATGTGGGCATACTGCAGTGACGTCTATAATGTTTTGAGTTAATCAGCACCTTGGAGAGTGCTGTCCGTCTCACCACCATAGACGGTAAGCTACTTGGAGAGTGCTGTCTGTCTCACCACCATAGACGGTAAGCTACTTGGAGAGTGCTGTCCGTGTCACCACCATAGACGGTAGGCTACTTGGAGAGTGCTGTCCGTTTCACCACCATAGACGGTAGGCTACTTGGAGAGTGCTGTCCGTGTCACCACCATAGACGGTAGGCTACTTGGAGAGTGCTGTCCGTGTCACCACCATAGACGGTAAGCTACTTGGAGAGTGCTGTCTGTTTCACCACCATAGACGGTAGGCTACTTGGAGAGTGCTGTCCGTGTCACCACCATAGACGGTAAGCTACTTGGAGAGTGCTGTCCGTGTCACCACCATAGACGGTAGGCTACTTGGAGAGTGCTGTCTGTTTCACCACCATAGACGGTAGGCTACTTGGAGAGTGCTGTCTGTTTCACCACCATAGACGGTAGGCTACTTGGAGAGTGCTGTCTGTTTCACCACCATAGACGGTAGGCTACTTGGAGAGTGCTGTCCGTGTCACCACCATAGACGGTAAGCTACTTGGAGAGTGCTGTCTGTTTCACCACCATAGACGGTAGGCTACTTGGAGAGTGCTGTCCGTGTCACCACCATAGACGGTAGGCTACTTGGAGAGTGCTGTCCGTGTCACCACCATAGACGGTAAGCTACTTGGAGAGTGCTGTCCGTGTCACCACCATAGACGGTAGGCTACTTGGAGAGTGCTGTCTGTTTCACCACCATAGACGGTAGGCTACTTGGAGAGTGCTGTCTGTTTCACCACCATAGACGGTAGGCTACTTGGAGAGTGCTGTCCGTGTCACCACCATAGACGGTAAGCTACTTGGAGAGTGCTGTCTGTTTCACCACCATAGACGGTAGGCTACTTGGAGAGTGCTGTCCGTGTCACCACCATAGACGGTAGGCTACTTGGAGAGTGCTGTCCGTGTCACCACCATAGACGGGTGGCTACTTGGAGAGTGCTGTCCGTTTCACCACCATAGACGGTAAGCTACTTGGAGAGTGCTGTCCGTAGTAGGCTACTTGGAGAGTGCTGTCCGTGTCACCACCATAGACGGTAGGCTACTTGGAGAGTGCTGTCCGTGTCACCACCATAGACTGTAGGCTACTTGGAGAGTGCTGTCCGTTTCACCACCATAGACGGTAGGCTACTTGGAGAGTGCTGTCCGTGTCACCACCATAGACGGTAGGCTACTTGGAGAGTGCTGTCCGTTTCACCACCATAGACGGTAGGCTACTTGGAGAGTGCTGTCCGTAGTAGGCTACTTGGAGAGTGCTGTCCGTTTCACCTCCATAGACTGTAGGCTACTTGGAGAGTGCTGTCCGTGTCACCACCATAGACGGTAGGCTACTTGGAGAGTGCTGTCCGTAGTAGGCTACTTGGAGAGTGCTGTCCGTTTCACCACCATAGACGGTAGGCTACTTGGAGAGTGCTGTCCGTAGTAGGCTACTTGGAGAGTGCTGTCCGTGTCACCACCATAGATGGTAGGCTACTTTTTCCCCTCAATGTGTTCCGATATCTCAGAGCTCAGACCCCGGATAGACCCCCCCCTCCCCCTCTCCCCCTCATTGTGTGTTCCGGATGTTTTTTTACGTGGTATTCTGATTGGATAGTGTTTGATTTTTGAAATCAGCCTAAATTTAACATCATAGTTGCTTTGTTCTTTCTGAGTGCTAATCAGGCACATTTCTTGGGTACAGCTCTAGCCAGGGAAAGGTCACCAGAAATCAGGGATGTCTGGTCACCTTACCCGCCTACCCAAAACTTGTGATTTGTTGGGAGAGTTGCCTGTCTGAAAAGGACCCTCTCCAAACTGGCCACGGAAATCAGACATGATTCCCAGATCTAGTGCCGTTGCCCTCGGTCTGGAATTTCACCGTCATTCTAAAGCCCTAATTATTTTTTTATGAAGATTGATTTATTTCATCTGATTAATGATTCATTTACATCTGCCCCTCATTTTAAGGTCAACGCTTACATGAACTGAACTCTTTTTAATAGTGAAACTATTCCTTTTTTACATAATTTTTTTCAAAGGAAACAAACATCTAATTGTCCAAGACAAGACCATCTCATCATTAAATATCGTAACGTTCGTCGTTGGGAGAAAGAGAGAAGGACCAAGGTGCAGCGTGGAAAGTGTTCATCTTGTTTTAATAAGAAATACTGAACACTGAACAAAACAATAATACGACAAAACGAACAGTCCTGAACGGTGAAACAAAACACAGAACAGAAAATAAACACCCACGAAACACAGGTGGTTAAAGCCTACCTAAGTATGATTCTCAGAGACAACTAACGACACCTGCCTCTGATTGAGAACCATACCAGGCCAAACACATAAACACAGGTGGTTAAAGCCTACCTAAGTATGATTCTCAGAGACAACTAACGACACCTGCCTCTGATTGAGAACCATACCAGGCCAAACACATAAACACAGGTGGGAAAAGGCTACCCAAGTATGATTCTCAGAGACGACTAACAACACCTGCCTCTGATTGAGAACCATACCAGGCCAAACACATAAACACAGGTGGGAAAAGGCTACCTAAGTATGGTTCTCAGAGACAACTAACGACACCTGCCTCTGATTGAGAACCATACCAGGCCAAACACATAAACACAACATAGAAAACACAACATAGACAACCCACCCAACTCACGCCCTGACCATACTAAAACAAAGACAAAACAAAGGAACTAAGGTCAGAATGTGACAAATATAGTATCTCTGGTTGAGGAAGGATCACATAATTCCACCCAGGTCATCAGGAGGGCTAAGCTAATGGGCTTGTTGGACAGAGCAGCCGACAGAGCATGCGACTGCCAACTGGCTGATCTACAAATCACCTTACATCATATATAACGACTCGTTATAATTATTTGTAGATCAGTCAGCCACAATTTACCCATGATACATCACAGTTTTGATGCTCAAACATTTAAACTCATTAAAAGACACACCCTTGTCCACTTACCCTCGCCTTATGCCCTTGGGGGGAATCCCCGTCACCATCTTGGAGGTCCAAATGATTAGCCAAGCAAGAGAAATTTGCAATGTAAGCCCCTCAGCCCGAGTTTAGTGGGCTTTGCGAGTGTACAATTATGTTCACTCCGGGGCCTGAAACTCCCCCATGATTAAATTTGCGAGGATTGGCAGTAAGCATGCGTTCAGTTTGTTTACCAACTCATAGAAGTCGTAGAAGAAGAAAATGGACTGCTTCAAAATGGCCGTGGCCTCACTGCTTCCAGTGTGCTCACAAACGCCATAATCTGACAGATGAATTTAGAATAAAGAAGAAGAAGAATTAATTAACGAGGAAGGTATCTTGGCTGCGTAGATAACATTTTGATTTTGTAAAGCAAAGTTTGAAAAAAAATTCTACACATTTTTTCATTGAACCGAGAGAACATTTTGCAGTTTTGAAGCAAATTTCAATCAATTCTACACAGTTTGGCATGGAGCTAAGAGACCGTTTTGCAGTTTTAAAGCTAATTTCCAGTAATTCTATGCATTTTGCCATGGCAAATGCTGTGTTCCTCTGCTCAAACATTAGAACAAAATCAATGGGCATGTTTCCTGAATACCCCGTTTTTGGAATGTTCTATTCTTCCTGACTGTCTAGCTTATATTTCTATTTTGTATTATTACAATTATTATGTATTATTATTGATTGTTAGTTCTCGAAGATGGTATTATTACAAAATATATTTTCTGCATGCTTTCTATCTGGTTATAGTTGTTCATGTTAACACAAACTGTTTTTCCATCCTGAAAATGACCACTTAGACGACCATGCCGAAGAATCTTCTACACAGAGAAAACCCTGTAATGGGCTCCAATGACTAATTTCCTCCGTATTAAAGAGATAGTTAGAGTTTTTGGCAATGAAGCCATTTAACACACAAAAGTATGTGGACACCTGCTCGTTGAATATCTCCTTCCATTTGACTACTTAAAAATGGTGGAAGCATGGAGGGAGTCCTCAATGGCACTGCCGTTGCTACAATGGCTTTTTGGCCACTAGAGCCATCTATCATTCTCTATGGCTAGAACATAACTTTAGCACACAGGTGAAACAGGTATACCTTTATACAGATGGTCCCTCCCTATTGGAGCTCTGCTCCCTGACCCTGACAGACCACAACTCTATACATCAGGTTAGTGCCTGGTCTTTCATCAATAACTAGGGTATGGGCAGGGCATCACTAAATTGATCACTGACGTTTTGAAGCCGAGCCATTTGTTCGTGCTCTGCTGCTGCAGTACAATCATGTCTGACTAAGATCAAAACATGGTGTCAGAAGTGCTTCAACATCGTCACAGACAATAATAACGCTCCTTGAGTTGTCGGGTGTTCACAGTGACGAAACGTAGCTAGCTAACAGTTAACTGCTCTCCTAAGTCCATCATTGAGTAGCACAAGACAAAGCCATTGCTACGCATACTCACCTCATTAACATCAGGACAGAATTCCATTGGCCATACATCATTTTCAAGCAGTCTTGCTCCGCTACTGGTTGGACAATGTCAGACACGACGACCACGATGCCAGAGAAATAAATGTAATTTCATGTATAAAATGTCAACTTAATAATAATGAACTTTATTTGTATAGCGCTTTTCAATACAAGTGTTAAAAGGGCTTCACATCATAATAATTGTAAAAACTGTTCACAGATCAGGAGATGCTAACATGTCGCTGTTAGGGTGGGCACCAACAACACGCTCAGTTGTCTTGAACATCATTCTTTTGTTGTGGCAGTTCTCAGAGATGAGGAAGACTCAAGAGCTTAAATATAGTTAGCTCTTGAGTCTTTAAAACTCTAGCGTCAATGTCATCACCTCGGGCGAAAGTCTAATTAGCATATTAAAACATTCCTGATCAAAATCTGTCCGTTTAAGCTATCGAAATCTGTCCGTTTAAGCTATCGAAATCTGTCCGTTTAAGCTATCGAAATCTGTTGTTTAAGCTATCGAAATCTGTTGTTTAAGCTATCGAAATCTGTTGTTTAAGCTATCGAAATCTGTTGTTTAAGCTATCGAAATCTGTTGTTTAAGCTATCGAAATCTGTTGTTTAAGCTATCGAAATCTGTTGTTTAAGCTATCGAAATCTGTTGTTTAAGCTATCGAAATCTGTTGTTTAAGCTATCGAAATCTGTTGTTTAAGCTATCGAAATCTGTTGTTTAAGCTATCGAAATCTGTTGTTTAAGCTATCGAAATCTGTTGTTTAAGCTATCGAAATCTGTTGTTTAAGCTATCGAAATCTGTCTGTTTATGCTATCGAAATCTGTTGTTTATGCTATCGAAATCTGTTGTTTATGCTATCGAAATCTGTTGTTTATGCTATCGAAATCTGTTGTTTATGCTATCGAAATCTGTTGTTTATGCTATCGAAATCTGTCTGTTTAAGCTATCGAAATCTGTTGTTTAAGCTATCGAAATCTGTTGTTTAAGCTATCGAAATCTGTTGTTTAAGCTATCGAAATCTGTTGTTTATGCTATCGAAATCTGTTGTTTATGCTATCGAAATCTGTTCGTTTATGCTATCGAAATCTGTCTGTTTATGCTATCGAAATCTGTCTGTTTATGCTATCGAAATCTGTCTGTTTATGCTATCGAAATCTGTCTGTTTATGCTATCGAAATCTGTCTGTTTATGCTATCGAAATCTGTCTGTTTATGCTATCGAAATCTGTCTGTTTATGCTATCGAAATCTGTCTGTTTATGCTATCGAAATCTGTCTGTTTAAGCTATAGATATCTATGTGGGTTTTGCATGGGCTGCATCTCATGGGTTCTCCCTGACCTCTGCCTTGTTCTTGATGACAGAGGAGAAGCGGACGAGTTTTATCTCCTTGGCGTCTCGTCCTCTAGCGTCATCCCACACATATTCAGGTGACAGCAGCTTGGTGGGCTTATTCTTCACCAGGTACCAGTTCAGGTGACTCTCCTCCTGCCACACAGCCTCAACACCCACAGACTTATCCACCTAGAGGGAGGGGGGCGGGTGGAGAGGAGGAGGAAGGAGGGAGGGAGGGGTGGATATTGGGGGAGAGAGTGAGTGACTGCATGCCTGCCTGCATGCGTGCATATGTCTGTGTGTACGTCTCGGAATGCATGCCTTTCTGTCTGCATGACTGTCTGTCAGGTATGAATGTGTTGAGTGTGCTTTTTGCCTGCCTGAGTGCACGAGTGCCTACCTCCAGGTTCTCCCTGCACGTCTTGGTCAGCCTATGAACATCCTCCAGCACTCCTCCGAATATGTTGGCCTGGTAGTAGAAGTCTCCCTGGTCCTGAGGTACAGAGGCTGTGGACACGGCCCGCCGCTCGTAGGGGTACTGGCTCCGGGGGTACATGTAGAACCTGCAAGATACAAGACCATTTTGTATTGTTACTTTATTTAACCAGGAACATACCCTTACTGAGGTCACGGTAAAACTTTATTTGGATAGTCTGTAGAGCATCTACAAATGTACTATCAGTAACATTTAAACTAACTATCTACTAACCCTCACCCTAAACATAACCCTTACCCTCACCCTAAACATAACCCTTACCCTCACCCTAAACATAACCCTTACCCTCACCCTAAACATAACCCTTACCCTAAACATAACCCTTACCCTAAACATAACCCTCACCCTAAACCCTCACCCTAAACATAACCCTCACCCTAAACATAACCCTCACCCTAAACATAACCCTCCCTAAACATAACCCTCACCTAAACATAACCCTTACCTAAACATAACCCTTACCCTAAACATAACCCTTACCCTAAACATAACCCTTACCCTAAACATAACCCTCACCCTAAACATAACCCTCACCCTAAACATAACCCTCACCCTAAACATAACCCTAAACATAAACCCTAAACATAACCCTCACCCTAAACATAACCCTTACCCTCACCCTAAACATAACCCTCACCCTCACCCTAAACATAACCCTTACCCATCACCCTAAACATAACCCTTACCCTAAACATAACCCTTACCCTCCTAAACATAACCCTTACCCTAAACATAACCCTTACCCTCACCCTAAACATAACCCTAAACATAACCCTTACCCTCACCCTAAACATAACCCTAAACCCTTACCCTCACCCTAAACATAACCCTCCCTAAACATAACCCTACCCTCACCCTAAACATAACCCTTACCCTCACCCTAAACATAACCCTACCCTCACCCTAAACATAACCCTTACCCTCACCCTAAACATAACCCTTACCCTCACCCTAAACATAACCCTTACCCTCACCCTAAACATAACCCTTACCCTCACCCTAAACATAACCCTTACCCTCACCCTAAACATAACCCTTACCCTCACCCTAAACATAACCCTTACCCTCACCCTAAACATAACCCTTACCCTCACCCTAAACATAACCCTTACCCTCACCCTAAACATAACCCTTACCCTCACCCTAAACATAACCCTTACCTCACCCTAAACATAACCCTTACCCTCACCCTAAACATAACCCTTACCCTCACCCTAAACATAACCCTTACCCTCACCCTAAACATAACCCTTACCCTCACCCTAAACATAACCCTTACCCTCACCCTAAACATAACCCTTACCCTCACCCTAAACATAACCCTTACCCTCACCCTAAACATAACCCTTACCCTCACCCTAAACATAACCCTTACCCTCACCCTAAACATAACCCTTACCCTCACCCTAAACATAACCCTTACCCTCACCCTAAACATAACCCTTACCCTCACCCTAAACATAACCCTTACCCTCACCCTAAACATAACCCTTACCCTAGCCTCAACCCTTGCTTAGCAACAGATTTGTTGATGGTCAAACTACCTGTAGAGCAGATCGGAAATCTTGTTGCCACTCCGTGTCGCCTTTTCCAGACAAAGAATCGATTTCAAACTGCCTCTGAGTGATGAGCCCAGCCTAGGAGACTGTATATTAAAGGGGACAGTCTAGCGAATTCAGCAATTGTGGTTCTATCTAGCTGTGGAATTCCCAGCTGGATTTAGAGCTCTCAACATGAAAAAAAATCTGAAATAATTTAGTAGATTTGAAAACACAACCACAATTCTCGTGGTCACAGGGACGAAAGCTGAAGTTGTAAGGAGTCTGCAGACATACAAATGGTGTTTCTGCGTCACTCAGAGGACTCTGGGTAGAAAATGCTCTGTCGTCAGTTATATGAAATGGGGACTAATTTGTACTATTACTAAATATGATCATATTTCTTTTATAGTTATAAGAATGATCTTAAGGGTTGATCCACATATGTTTGTATCTACAGTTATAAGAATGATCTGAAGGGTTGTCCACATATGTTTGTATATAAAGTGCATTCGGGAATGATTCAGACCCCTTCCCTTTTTACACATTTTGTTACGTTACAGGGAAAAAAATATTTACTTTTTTCCTCTTTAAGTAACTATTAAGTGTTTAAGTAAGTATTAACAGGTGTAGACGCTGGCCCTTTAAGTAGGTAAGTAAGTAAGTATTACCAGGGGTGGATGCTGGCCCTTTAAGTAAGTAAGTATTACCAGGGGTGGATGCTGGCCCTTTAAGTAAATAAGTAAGTAAGTAAGTATTAACAGGGGTGGACGCTGGCCCTTTAAGTAAGTAGGTAAGTAAGTAAGTAAGTATTACCAGGGGTGGATGCTGGCCCTTTAAGTAAATAAGTAAGTAAGTAAGTATTAACAGGGGTGGACGCTGGCCCTTTAAGTAAGTAGGTAAGTAAGTAAGTAAGTATTACCAGGGGTGGATGCTGGCCCTTTAAGTAAGTAAGTAAGTAAGTAAGTAAGTAAGTAAGTATTACCAGGGGTGGATGCTGGCCCTTTAAGTAAGTAAGTAAGTAAGTAAGTATTACCAGGGGTGGATGCTGGCCCTTTAAGTAAGTAAGTAAGTAAGTAAGTATTACCAGGGGTGGATGCTGGCCCTTTAAGTAAGTAAGTATTACCAGGGGTGGATGCTGGCCCTTTAAGTAAGTAAGTAAGTATTACCAGGGGTGGATGCTGGCCCTTTAAGTAAATAAGTAAGTAAGTAAGTATTAACAGGGGTGGACGCTGGCCCTTTAAGTAAGTAGGTAAGTAAGTAAGTAAGTATTACCAGGGGTGGATGCTGGCCCTTTAAGTAAGTAAGTAAGTATTACCAGGGGTGGATGCTGGCCCTTTAAGTAAGTAAGTAAGTAAGTAAGTAAGTAAGTATTACCAGGGGTGGATGCTGGCCCTTTAAGTAAGTAAGTAAGTAAGTAAGTATTACCAGGGGTGGATGCTGGCCCTTTAAGTAAGTAAGTAAGTAAGTAAGTATTACCAGGGGTGGATGCTGGCCCTTTAAGTAAGTAAGTAAGTAAGTAAGTAAGTAAGGGGTGGAAGTAAGTAAGTAAGTAAGTAGGTATTACCAGGGGTGGATGCTGGTAAGTAGGTAAGTAAGTAAGTAAGTATTACCAGGGGTGGATGCTGGCCCTTTAAGTAAGTAAGTAAGTAAGTAAGTAAGTAAGTAAGTAAGTAAGTAAGTAAGTATTACCAGGGGTGGATGCTGGCCCTTTAAGTAAGTAAGTAAGTAAGTAAGTAAGTAAGTATTACCAGGGGTGGATGCTGGCCCTTTAAGTAAGTAAGTAAGTAAGTAAGTAAGTAAGTAAGTAAGTAAGTAGGTAAGTAGGTAAGTAAGTAAGTAATTATTACCAGGGGTGGATGCTGGCCCTTTAAGTAAGTAAGTAAGTAAGTAAGTAAGTAAGTATTACCAGGGGTGGATGGCGGCCCTTTAAGTAAGTATTACCAGGGGTGGATGCTGGCCCTTTAAGTAAGTAAGTAAGTAAGTAAGTATTACCAGGGGTGGATGCTGGCCCTTTAAGTAAGTAAGTAAGTAAGTAAGTATTACCAGGGGTGGATGGCGGCCACCAGTCTCCCCAGCACCTCAGACCCCACACGGCCATGGAACATCATGTCTACATCCAGGCAGAAGATGTAGTGCGCCTCCCGGTGGATGTGATCCTCAATGGCAGTCTGCTTCCAAGTAGATGGTTGGTGGATGTTCAGTAGAACTTCAAGCAATCAATCAAAGTTGATTGTCCTCAGATGTAAATTTGGTTTTCAGGCAGGGTTAAAATGATTTTAAAAAATACACAGTCCATACAATCTACTATCAACAATATTTAAACTAACTGGTATGCACTAACCCTATAGGCATAACCTCTTAACTGTAACCCTAGAAATATGTTGCCTATTATCAACAGTTGATATTTTGTTGATAGTTGGGACATCTGTAGGGAGCTACTAATACTTCTAAATTTTCACAGTTAATCATTTAATGCCAAGTTAAATAAAGGTTCGAATTTTTAATAAAATAAACTTTAGCGGACGCTCTTATCCAGATCAACTTACAGAAGCAATTAGGGTTGTGTGCCTTGCTCAAAGGCACAGACAGATTTTTAATGTAGTCGGCTTGGGGATTCAAACCAGTGACCTTTCAGTTACTGGCCCAACGCTTTTAAAACGGTAGGCTACCTGCCGCCACCTTATTATTATTATTATTATTAACTACTACTAATAATAATAATAATAAACTCATAATGTAGTAATAATATGAATAAAGTGTGACCTGGATGAGCTCCATGCGGCGGAGGGATATCTCCTGCCAGCGGTCGAACTTCGGCACTCTCACGATGCTGAGCAGCCTGCCGACACCAAGAGTCATGTTGCTAGGCACATCGCCGGGCAGGTCGGTGAACACGTAGTAGTGCACATCCAGCCCCACCTGGAATCACATTTCACTTCAATTGAAAGGGATGGAATTTGTAATGAGTTGAGTTACATTTAGTACATTTAATTGAATCTGGACCAATGAATAACATCACACGGGCAGGAGGATCTAATCCTACATCATCTGTATCTATACACACACACACACACACACACACACACAACCATTCAAAAGTTTGTGGTCACTTAGAAATGTCCTTGTTTTTAAAAGAAAAGCAAGTTTGTCTTAATATCAAATTGATCAGAAATACATTGTAAACATTGTTAATGTTGTAAATGACTATTGTTGCTGGAAACGGCAGATTTTTTTTAATGGAATACAGTGGGGAGAACTATTTGATACACTGACGATTTTGCAGGTTTTCCTACTTACAAAGCATGTAGAGGTCTGTAATTTTAATCATAGGTACACTTCAACTGTGAGACGGAATCTAAAACAAAAATCCAGAAAATCACATTGTATGATTTTTAAGTCATTAATTTGCATTTTATTGCATGACATAAGTATTTGATCACCTACCAACCAGTAAGAATTCCGTCTCTCACAGACCTGTTAGTTTCTTTCAGAAGCCCTCCTGTTCTCCACTTATTACCTGTATTAACTGAACCTGTTTGAACTCATTACCTGTATAAAAATACACCTGTCCACACACTCAATCAAGCAGACTCCAACCTCTCCACAATGGCTAAGACCAGAGGGCTGTGTAAGGACATCAGGGATAAAATTGTAGACCTGCACAAGGCTGATGATGGGCTACAGGACAATAGGCAAGCAGCTTGGCAAGAAGGCAACAACTGTTGCATGGAGGTGGAAAGATAATTATTTGGGGATGATTTTATAGAAAATCTTTGGAGGGAGCTGCAAGTCCGTATTGCCCAGCGACAGCCCCGAAAGCTGAAGGATCTGGAGATGGTCTGTATGGAGGAGTGGGCCAAAATCCCTGCTGCAGTGTGCAAACCTGGTCAAGAACTACAGGAAACGTATGAGCTCTGTACCAAATATTAAGTTCTACATAGGCCCATTATCAGCAGCCATCACTCCTGTGTTCCAATGGCATGTTGTGTTAGCTAATCCAAGTTTATCATTTTAAAAAGGCTAATTGGTCATTAGAAAACCCTTTTGCAATTATGTTAGCACTGCTGAAAACTGTTGTGGTAATTAAATAAGCAATAAAACTGTCCTTCGTAAGACCAGTTGAGTAACATTGCAAACGGGCTCTAACCAGAATAGAAAGTGGGAGGTACAACTGAGCAAGAGGACAAGTAAATTAGTGTCTAGTTTGAGAAAAAAGACACCTCACAAGTCCTCAACTTGCAGCTTCATTAAATAGTACCCGCAGAACACCAGTCTCAACGTCAACAGTGAAGAGGCAACTCTGGGATGCTGGCCTTCTAGGCAGAGGAAAAAGTCCAGTGACTTATTTTGCTTGTCTTTCTTTTTATTAGCCAGTCTGAGATACGGCTTTTTCTTTGCAACTCTGCTGTTCTGTGAAGGGAGTAGTACACAGCGTTGTACGAGATCTTCAGTTTCTTGGCAATTTCTCACATGGAATAGCCATCATAGACTGACGAGTTTCAGAAAAAAGGCCTTTCTTGCCATTCTGAGCCTGTAATCGAACCCATAAATGCTGATGCTCCAGAACCTCAACTAGTACGAGGATAGTGAGAGGACAACAGTCTGGAGAAAGCGATAAAATCACCTCAAAATTATTTGAGCTCCATCAGTCCAATGTGAGGCAAATCATTTACAAATGGAAAGCATTTAACATGACAGTAACTCGGCCTAGAAGTGGACGCCCTTCTAAAATATCCCCAAGTGACACAAAAACAATGAGAAATCAGGTAAAAGCCAACCCAAACATAACATCTCCCTTGCTGCATCTCAGGTAACTGTGCATGATTCAACAATAAGAAGAACACCGAATCCAAATGCCATTCATGGGAGTGGTGCTAGGAAGAAGCCTGAAGGTTTGTGAAAGTCATTCTCTGGACTGATGAGTCCAAAATTAACCTTTTTGTTCACAATCAACACCATGTTTGGCGACAACCCAACACTATCTACCACCAAAATAACCTAATCCCAACAGTCAAGCATGGTGCTGGGAATGTCAAGATCTGGAACTGCTGTTCCTCCTCCGGACCTGTACGACAATGAATTCCGAGGTATACCAGGAGATTCTTGAACAGACTGTCAGGCCATCAGTCAAGGAGCTAAAGCTGGGCCGAAAATGGGTCTCACAAACAAAACAGCGACAAAGCATTCAAGCAAATCTACCAAAGAATGTGTTTTGGATGTGTTTCAGGTGCTTCTACACCTGCATTGCTTGCTGTTTGGGGTTTTAGGCTGGGTTTCTGTACAGCACTTTGAGATATCAGCTGATGTACGAAGGGCTATATAAATACATTTGATTTGATCTAAATTCAATCGAGATGCTGTGGCAGGACCTGAAGCGGGCAGTTCATGGCAGACACCCCTCGAACCGAACTCAATTGGCTGAATTCTGTAATCTCTGAAAACAGATGCCAGAGACTGATTACTAGCTATAGGAGATGTTTCCTCCAAGTTATCGCTGCTAATGGAGGTGCCACAAGCTTATGACTGAAGGGGTTCATGTTTTTTTCACCCATCAAATCTGAGTTTCTGTTAAATAAACCACTTTTGTTAAACAAACATTTAAATGATCTGTCATTTACTTGGAATGTTATTACAAATTGGGGATTAGATAAGGATTTTACGTTTATTTACATTTTTTTATAGCTGAAAAATGACCAGCCCTGCAGGGTTCACATACATTCAAGCAGCACTGTGTGTAATATATATATACACACACACACACACACAGTGGGGAGAACAAGTATTTGATACACTGCCGATTTTGCAGGTTTTCCTACTTACAAAGCATGTAGAGGTCTGTAATTTTATCATAGGCACACTAACTGTGAGAGACGGAATCTAAAAAAATCCTTTAAAAAATCAGTGTGATTTTTAAGTAATTAATTTACATTTTATTGCATGACATAAGTATTTGATACATCAGAAAAGCATAACTTAATATTTGGTACAGAGATCATATGTTTCCTGTAGTTCTTGACCAGGTTTCCACACACTGCAGCAGGGATTTTGGCCCACTCCTCCATACAGACCTTCTCCAGATCCTTCAGGTTTCGGGCATGTCGCTGGGCAATACAGACTTTCAGCTCCCTCCAAAGATTTTCTTTTGGGTTCAGGTCTGGAGACTGGCTAGGCCACTCCAGGATCTTGAGATGCTTCTTATGGAGCCACTCCTTAGTTGCCCTAGCTGTGTGTTTTGGGTAGTTGTCATGCTGGAAGACCCAGCCACAACCCATCTTCAATGTTCTTACTGAGGGAAGGAGGTTGTTGGCCAAGATCTCGCAATACATGGCCCCATCCATCCTCCCCTCAATACGGTGCAGTCGTCCTGTCCCCTTTGCAGAAATGCATCCCCAAAGAATGATGTTTCCACCTCCATGCTTCACGGTTGGGATGGTGTTCTTGGGGTTGTACTCATCCTTCTTCTTCCTCCAAACACAGCAAGTGGAGTTTAGACCAAAAAGCTCTATTTTTGTCTCATCAGACCACATGACCTTCTCCCATTCCTCCTCTGGATCATCCAGATGGACATTGGCAAACTTCAGACGGGCCTAGAAATGCGCCTGCTTGAGCAGGGCGACCTTGTGAGCGCTGCAGGATTTTAATCCATGACGGTGTAGAGTGTTACTAATGGTTTTCTTTGAGACTGTGGTCCCAGCTCTCTTCAGGTCATTGACCAGGTCCTGCTGTGTAGTTCTGGGCTGATCCCTCACCTTCCTCATGATCATTGATGCCCCACAAGGTGAGATCTTGCATGGAGCCCCAGACAGAGGGTGATTGACCGTCAACTTAACCTTCTTACATTTTCTAATAATTGCGCCAACAGTTGTTGCCTTCTCACCAAGCTGCTTGCCTATTGTCCTGTAGCCAATCCCAGCCTTGTGCAGGTCTATAATTTTACCCCTGATGTCCTTACACAGCTCTCTGGTCTTGGCCATTGTGGAGAGGTTGGAGTCTGTTTGATTGAGTATGTGGACAGATGTCTTTTATACAGGTAACGAGTTCAAACAGGTGCAGTTAATACAGGTAATGAGTGGAGAACAGGAGGGCTTCTTAAAGAAAAACTAACAGGTCTGTGAGAGCCGAAATTCTTACTGGTTGGTAGGTGATCAAATACTTATGTCATGCAATAAAATGCGAATTAATTACTTAAATCATACAATGTGATTTTCTGGATTTTTGTTTTATATTCCGTCTCTCACGGTTGAAGTGTACCTATGATGAAAATTACAGACCTCTACATGCTTTGTAAGTAGGAAAACCTGCAAAATCGGCAGTGTATCAACTACTTGTTCTCCCCACTGTATAAACACACACACACACACACACATTGTTATCCCTGGACCTTCTTTATATTATACCAGTCAATCCATTTGATAGATAGTTCTGGATCCTCACCATGAAGTGCTTCTCAGATGACTCTAAGAAGTCACGGAGAAAACGAGTGTATCTGTAAGAAAGAATAGAGATGAAAAACATACAGTGCCAGTCAAAGGTTTGGACACACCTACTCTTTATTTGTACTATTTTCTACATTGTAGAATAATAGTGAAGACATCAAAACTATAAAATAACACATATGGAATCATGTAGTAACCAAAAACATTCCCAGGACATCGACATATCTGATATTGGCAGAAAGCTTAAATTCTTGTTAATCTATCTGCACTGTCCAATATACAGTAGCTATTACAGTGAAAGAATACCATGCTATTGTTTGAGGAAAGTGCACACTAATGAACTTGAAAAGTTATTAATAAACCAATTATGCACATTTGGGCAGTCTTGATACAACAATGTGAACAGAAATACAATGGTTCATTTGATCAGTCTAAAACTTTGCACACACACACTGCTGCCATCTAGTGGCAAATGTAAAATATTACATATTTGGATTTGTTTAACCCTTTTTTTGTTAATACATGATTCCACGTGTTATTTCATAGTTTTGATGTTGTCACCATTATTCTACAATGTAGAAAACAGTACAAATAAAGAAAAACCCTTGAATGAGTAAGGCTATCCTAACTTTTGACTGGTACTGTACATCTATGTGAAATGACAGAACTAAAATTACTATATCTTCAATGATGGATTTTTAAAAAAAACAGACAGAAAACAATTAGGTGAAACATTCAGGTTGTCAATAATGAATCATGTGAAACGTTCAGGTAGGACAAGCAAGCGTACCTGCAGGGGGAAATGTGTATGTAAAAAACACAGCTAGAGACAGACTGCATTCTTGTGACATGAGATGGCCTTATTCGGAAATATGAATTCCATGTTGAGTTGTAGTGTGTGTCCCAAACATGAACCTATTCTCTATATAGGACTCAGGTCAAAAGTAGTGCACTACATAAGGAATAAGATGCCAGTTGAGACACAATCATAATCCCCACTTGCGAACAGTTTGAAAAATGCAGACAGGCAACATAAATGAGGCTATGATGTAGATAACATCAACCAAAGATATTAACACATGAGGTGAATGCATGTGGGGAGGTGCATGGTGAATGCATGTGGGGAGGTGCATGGTGAATGCATGTGGGGAGGTGCATGGTGAATGCATGTGGAGAGGTGCATGGTGAATGCATGTGGAGAGGTGCATGGTGAATGCATGTGGGGAGGTGCATGGTGAATGCATGTGGGGAGGTGCATGGTGAATGCATGTGGAGAGGTGCATGGTGAATGCATGTGGGGAGGTGCATGGTGAATGCATGTGGGGAGGTGCATGGTGAATGCATGTGGGGAGGTGCATGGTGAATGCATGTGGAGAGGTGCATGGTGAATGCATGTGGGGAGGTGCATGGTGAATGCATGTGGGGAGGTGCATGGTGAATGCATGTGGGGAGGTGCATGGTGAATGCATGTGGGGAGGTGCATGGTGAATGCATGTGGGGAGGTGCATGGTGAATGCATGTGGGGAGGTGCATGGTGAATGCATGTGGGGAGGTGCATGGTGAATGCATGTGGGGAGGTGCATGGTGAATGCATGTGGAGAGGTGCATGGTGAATGCATGTGGAGAGGTGCATGGTGAATGCATGTGGAGAGGTGCATGGTGAATGCATGTGGAGAGGTGCATGGTGAATGCATGTGGAGAGGTGCATGGTGAATGCATGTGGAGAGGTGCATGGTGAATGCATGTGGAGAGGTGCATGGTGAATGCATGTGGAGAGGTGCATGGTGAATGCATGTGGAGAGGTGCATGGTGAATGCATGTGGAGAGGTGCATGGTGAATGCATGTGGAGAGGTGCATGGTGAACGCATGTGGAGAGGTGCATGGTGAATGCATGTGGGGAGGTGCATGGTGAATGCATGTGGGAGGTGCATGGTGAATGCATGTGGGGAGGTGCATGGTGAACGCATGGGGAGGTGCATGGTGAACGCATGTGGGGAGGTGCATGGTGAACGCATGTGGGGAGGTGCATGGTGAACGCATGTGGGGAGGTGCATGGTGAATGCATGTGGAGAGGGGCATGGTGAATGCATGTGGAGAGGTGCATGGTGAATGCATGTGGAGAGGTGCATGGTGAATGCATGTGGAGAGGTGCATGGTGAACGCATGTGGAGAGGTGCATGGTGAACGCATGTGGAGAGGTGCATGGTGAACACTTGTGGATAGATGCATGGTGAACACTTGTGGATGGGTGCATGCTTGTGTTAGTGGCAGCAGTCTTGACATTTCTTGTAGGTGATACATACACACATAGGAAGTCTTGTAAACATTGCCTTGGCAACAGGTTTCTACACATGGAATCTGTGACTTACTTCCCTACAGCAAACACAGTGGTAGCAATGGTGAGGGTGTGGGACCTGAAGGCCTCGTCTATGACCAGGGGGTCGAAGGTCCCCTCCCAGACTATAGGAGCCAGCCATGGGGTTACAGTCAGCACGTCAGTCCTCCTGAATAGTAGTAATAATAATAACAACAACAATAATAACAATAACAGTAATAATAACTAGAATATTACATTTCCTGAAGAAACTGTGCGCTTACTACCTTGTTTTAAAGTATTTATGGATTTGCAATAAGTTATAGTGGTGGTAGTGACTGCAGTAGAAATGATAGTTGAAAAAGTAGGTTAATGAAAACATTAATTGATTGATTGATTGATTGATTGGTTGGTTGGTTGATAAGAAATTATAGCCTGAACATGTGAAAGTTGGTTTGGTGTCTAGCTTCCCAGTTTAAGAGTGACAATTATTGATGGTGGGTTTATATGCTAATTTACGCACATTTAAATAGTTATAATTATATCGTTTTGAAAATGTTGAAATGGCAGCAAATCAAATCAAATTTTATTTGTCACATACACATGGTTAGCAGATGTTAATGCGAGTGTAGCGAAATGCTTGTGCTTCTAGTTCCGACAATGCAGTAATAACCAACAAGTAATCTAGCTAACACTTCCAAAACTACTACCTTACAGACACAAGTGTAAGGGGATAAAGAATATGTACATAAAGATATATGAATGAGTGATGGTACAGAGTGGCATAGGCAAGATACAGTAGATGGTATCGAGTGCAGGATATACATATGAGATGAGTATGTAAACAAAGTGGCATAGTTAAAGTGGCTTGTGATAAATGTATTACATAAAGATGCAGTAGATGATAGAGTACAGTATATACGTATACATATGAGATTAATAATGTAGGTTATGTAAACATTATATTAGGTAGCATTGTTTAAAGTGGCTAGTGATATATTTTACATCATTTCCCATCAATTCCCATTATTAAAGTGGCTGGAGTTGAGTCAGTGCGTTGGCAGCAGCCACTCAATGTTACTGGTGGCTGTTTAACAGTCCGATGGCCTTGAGATAGAAGCTGTTTTTCAGTCTGTGATGCGTTGTGCAGACCTCACTACCCTCTGGAGAGCCTTACGGTTGTGGGCAGAGCAGTTTCCGTACCAGGCGGTGAAACAAGCCCGACAGAATGCTCTCGATTGTGCATCTGTAGAAGTTTGTGAGTGCTTTTGGTGACAAGCCGAATTTCTTCAGCCTCCTGAGGTTGAAGAGGCGCTGCTGCGCCTTCTTCACGATGCTGTCTGTGTGGGTGGACCAATTCAGTTTGTCTGTGATGTGTACGCCGAGGAGCTTAAAACTTACTACCCTCTCCACTACTGTTCCATCGATGTGGATAGGGGGGGTGTTCCCTCTGCTGTTTCCTGAAGTCCACAATCATCTCCTTAGTTTTGTTGACAATGAGTGTGAGGTTATTTTCCTGACACCACACTCCGAGCGCCCTCACCTCCTCCCTGTAGGCAGTCTCGTCGTTGTTGGTAATCAAGCCTACCACTGTTGTGTCGTCCGCAAACTTGATGATTGAGTTGGAGGCGTGCGTGGCCACGCAGTCGTGGGTGAACAGGGAGTACAGGAGAGGGGTCAGAACGCACCCTTGTGGGGCCCCAGTGTTGAGGATCAGCGGGGTGGAGATGTTGTTGCCTACCCTCACCACCTGGGGGCGGCCCGTCAGGAAGTCCAGTACCCAGTTGCACAGGGCGGGGTCGAGACCCAGGGTCTCGAGCTTGATGACGAGCTTGGAGGGCACTATGGTGTTAAATGCCGAGCTGTAGTCGATAAACAGTATTCTCACATAGGTATTCCTCTTGTCCAGATGGGTTAGGGCAGTGTGCAGTGTGGTTGAGATTGCATCGTCTGTGGACCTATTTGGGCGGTAAGCAAATTGGAGTGGGTCTAGGGTGTCAGGTAGGGTGGAGGTGAAGTAGCATTCAAAATGTCTACCACTGTGTTATGTTTAGCATTGAATCCATGAAATGACAATAATTTATTAAAATGTACATTGTTTATAATATTTAAAGGTTAGGATAGCCTGGATATTTTAAAGTTGGTCTTGTAGCTTAAAAATGGCCAATGAGCATTTTAAATGGTTATATTTGAAAAGGTATAGATAGATGGAACGCCTGAACAGTTCAAGAGTTACCATTACCAGCGGGTTATTGAATGCAAATCTGAAGTTTGTTTGGAGCTTTTGGAGGTAGAAAAATCTCATGCTTGATGTTTAGGTGGAGACTGGTTGAGCTGCTCAGTTAGATTGTATGGACAAAAACAAATTGCCAGTTTCCCAGCTTCAGATAATAACACATTCTTGACCAGGAACGGATGTCGCATTATCAACAGCCACGGCCTGTTCACCCCGTTATCATCCAGAAGGCGAGGTCAGTACAGATGCATCAAAGCTGGGACCGAGAGACTGGCAAGGCCATCAGACTGTTAAATAGCCATCACTAGTCGGCATCCATCCAGTACCCTGCCCTGAACAAAGTCACTGTCCAGCTACCACCCAGTTAAACACTGCACCTTAGAACAGGGTTCCACAACTCGTGGTCCATGGGCCGAATTTGGCCCGCAGGTTCTGACAAAAATAAATAAATTATTTTTTACTTTCATTTGACATAAAATACTGTAAAAAAATTTTTTTTTTTTAAAACAGGAAATCAGCTCGAAGTGATTTTAATTTAAGAAATCTGATCCCAGGTATTCCCATGCTTTAAACCTGTTGGGGCTAGGGGCACAAGGAGTTCCCTAAAGGGAACACCCCCTCCCATTCAGCTGAAAAAAATATTATTTCGAAATATTTAACTTTCACACATTAACAAGTCCAATACAGCAAAACATCTTGTTAATCTACCCATCGTGTCTGATTAAAATGTTTTACAGCGAAAACAACATGTATTTATGTTAGATGACTACCAAATTCAGGCCAGCATTCAATCCTCAAAAAGCACTAGCAATTCCTCCAGACAAACTCAGGTCGTAGAAACAAGTCAAATGATGTATGCAATCCATATTTAGGATGTTTTAAACATTAATCAGCAATAAGATTCCAACCGGAGAATTTTATTGTCTGAAGAAATGCATTGGAACGCAAGACTCTCTTGTGACCGCACGCAATGAGACCGAGGCTTTCTGCCAGACCGCCCACTCAAAGAGCTATGAGCCCCTCCTTTATAGTTTAATCATACAACCAGAATCTAAAGACGGTGACATCTTGTGGAAGCCCTAGGAAGTGCATGCTCATCCATATCTAAGATGGACATCAAATGGCACTGTTTTCAAAATTGAGTTCTCACTTCCTGTTTGGATTTCTTCCCAGGTTTTTGTCTGGCATGAGTTCTGTTATACTCAGATATAATTCAAACAGTTTTAGAAACTTCAGTGTTTTCTATCCACTAGTAATAATATGCATATATTCCCATCTGGGAAAGAGTAGGAGGCAGTTTACTCTGGGCACGCCTTTCATCCAAAAATGAAAATGCTGCCCCCTAGCCCCAACAGGTTTTAATAAAGAGACACGTGATTGTATGTAAGCAAGGTTTGAAATTGTGTTTTAGTCAAACATGATATCTGCTTGGGCTTCTTGCAGTCAATTTGCAGTCTACAAATTATTTATTCCTCAGAAATCTACACACAATACCATATAATGACAAAGCAAAAACATTGTTTTTTTAATGTATAAAAAATATATAAAACAGAAATATGTAATTTACATAATTATTCAGACCCTTGGCTATAAGACTCGAAATTGAGCTCAGGTGCATCCTGTTTCCATTGATCATCCTTGAGTTGTTTCTACAACTTGATTGGAGTCCACCTGTGGTAAATTCAATTGATTGGACATGATTTGGAAAGGCACACAACTGTCTATATAAGGTCCCACAGTTGACAGTGCATGTCAGAGCAGAAACCAAGCCATGAGATCGAAGTAAGTGTCCGTAGAGCTCCAAGAAAGGATTGTGTAAAAGGCAAAGATCTGGGGAAGGGTACCAAAAAATGTCTGCAGCATTGAAGGTGCCGAAGAACACAATGGCCGCATTCTTAAATGGAAGCAGTTGGGAACCGCCAAGACTCTTCCTAGAGCTGGCCGCTCGGCCAAGCTGAGCAATAGGGGGAGAAGGGCCTTGGTTAGGGAGGTGACCAAGAACACGATGGTCACTCTGACAGAGCTCCAGAGTTCCTTTGTGGAGATGAGAGAACCTTCCAGAAGGACAACCATCTCTGCTGCACTCCACCAATCAGGCCTTTATGGTAGAGTGGCCAGAAGGAAGCCACTCCTCAGTAAAAGGCACATGACAAACCGCTTGGAGTTTGACAAAAAGACTGACCAGATTCTCTGGTCTGATGAAGCAAAGATGGAAGATCTTTGGCCTGAATGCAAAGAGTCACATCTGGAGGAAACCAGGTACCGCTCATCACCTGGCCAATACCATCTCTACGGTGAAGCACGGTGGTGGCAGCATCATGCTGTGGGGATGTTTTCAGCAGCAGGGACTGGGAGACTAGTCAGGATCGGGGGAAAGATGAACGCTTTCATCCTTGATGAAAACTTGCTCCAGAGCGCTCAGGACCTCAGACTGGGGCTTACCTTCCAACAGGACAATGACCCTAAGCACATTTTTTATTTTACCTTTATTTTACCTAGACAAGTCAGTTAAGAACAAATTCTTATTTACAATGACAGCCTATGAACAGTGCCTTGTTCAGGGTCAGAATGACAGGTTTTTACCTTGTCTGCTCTGGGATTCGATCTAGCAACCTTTCGGTTACTGGCCCAACACTAACCACTAGGCTACCTGTCGCCCCCATAGGCAAGATAATGCAGGAGTGGCTTCGAGATGAGTCTCTGAATGTCCTTGAGTTGCCCAGCCAGAGCCCGGACTTGAACCCGATCAAACATTACTGGAGAGATGAAAAAAGTGAAGGGTTCTGAATACTTTCTGAATGCACTATATATACAGTCATGTGATAAAGTAACTACACCCCTGGAAAGTGGTGTTGTTTTTTTTACATATTCCAAGCAATTTGAAGTACATCATTCCACCGTCTGATGGATCATCTATAAATTGAGAAGATTCCAGACCACACGCAATCTACCTAGGACAGGTCATCCTACCAAATTCAGCCCCAGAGCTGACCGAAAGATGCTCACCGTAGTCTCCAAGAAACCCAGGGTAGCATTAAGTGATCTATAGACATCTCTTGCCACAATCAATGTCGAGTCAACTGTCAGAAAGAGACTGCACAAACTTGGCCTACATGGGAGATCAGAAAGGAAGAAGCCTCTTCTCTTCAAAAAGAATATCAAGACACAACTGACGTTTGCCAGACAACACCTGGGTAAAGACCAAAACAACTGGAACAATCTGGACAGATGAGACAAAGGTGGTGTTTGGTCGCAATGCCAGACGCCATGTTTGACGAAAATGAAACACTACCTTTGAACAGAAGAAACTCATACCAATCGTAAAGCATGAAGGTTGTGGCAATATAGTTTGGGGCTGCTTTGCTACCTTAATGTTGGGAAGTTGGCCAGGCCCTGAGTCATCCATGAATTATATATTGATTGATATGAGCAACTTTTTTACTCCTATGAAATTAAATGAAATTTTATTGGTCACATATACATGGTTAGCAGATGTTAATGTGAGTGTAGCAAAATGCTTCTGCTTCTAGTTCCGACAGTGCAGCAATATCTAACAATTCCCCAACAACTACCTAATACACACCAATCTAAAAAGGGGTGAATGAAATTTGGGGTCACTCAGAAATGTCATTGTTTTTGAAAGAAAAGCACATTTTTTTGTCCATTAAAACATCAAAATGACCAGAAATACAGTGTAGACATTGTTAATGTTGTCAATGACTATTGTAGCTGGAAACGGCTGATTTTTAATGGAATATCTACATTGGCGTACAGAGGCCCATTATTAGCAACCATCACTCCTGAGTTCCACATGTTGTTAGCTAATCCAAGTTTATCATTTTAAAAGGCTAATTGATCATTAGAAAACCCTTTTGCAATTATGTTAGCACAGGTGAAAACTGTTGTGGTAATTCAAGAAGCAATAAAACTGGCCTTTTATTTAATGAAGCTGCCAGTTGAGGACTTGTGAGGTGTCTGTTTCTCAAACTAGACACTAATGTACTTGTTCTCTTGCTCAGTTGTGGACTGGGGCCTCCCACTCTTTCTATTCTGGTTATAGTCAGTTTGCACATTCAGGGCTCAAAGCACCCAGTTTATAATATGATATAGAATACAGCTCTATTGTAATGCTGTATTCTGCATGTGCTGCCACTTACACTGGTTCCATAAGCTTGGCTTGATTGCTCTGTAATCTGAAAAACACAGAGAGCAGGTTTACTTTTTGCAGAAACAGACTGGCACTGATATAATAATACAAATGTTGAAGGCTGAGACTTGTTTGGGGCACCAGTCTTTGTGCCATCATGCCACTTCTTGTCATGTTTGGGATGAAAAGGAGTGGCACGATTGCACAAACAGATCACTGCCCAGGCTATGGTTGGTCGATGAAGTAATGAAATGCTATTAATAGTATAAAGAGCACAGTGCAGTACGGTACAGGTTCAACAGGTGTGTACAGTCAGTATCCACACCTACTCACTCACCTGTGATTCAGCACAACCTGGTTATTCACCTGGCGCCATGTTAACCCCTCCACATACTCACTGAGACCCTCACTGACAGACAGACAGAAAGCAGAGAAAGGAGAGAGAGAGAGAGAGAGAGTGGTTCAGTTAGTAGAGCATGGCGCTTGCAACACCAGGGTTGTGGATTTCTCCCATTAGTCTCTGCAGATCCGCTCAAGCTCTGTCAGGTTGGATAGAGAGCGTTGCTGCACAGCTATTTTCAGATTTGTCCAGAGATGTTCGATTGGGTTCAAATCCGGGCTCTGGCTGGGCCACTCAAGGACATTGAGACTTGTCCCAAAGCCACTCCTGCATTGTCTTGGCTGTGTGCTTAGGGTCGTTGTTCTGTTGGAAGGTGAACTTTCAAACCAGTCTGAGGTCCTTAGAGCAGGTTTCCATTAAGGACCTCTCTGTACTTACATTCAAAGATGAACGGAGGGAAATTACAATGACCCACCCTTGACATTGAGGGTTATGGTGTCGGGGTTACTGACCGACCATCATCAACATCGCTGACTTTGGAGTCAAGCAAAAGTGACTGACTGGAGGTGGCGATGCGAGTCAATGCAATGGAGCCTGAGGTAACGCTAACCAGTCATGACTGTTGTTGACTAGGATAGCGTTAGACACTGGACAGCTTTGTTGCAACTCTAGTTGAAGGTAACTAGTGTGGCAAACCTCTTCAAGGTTAGGAGCGTTTGTCACAAACTAAGTGGTAAACTGTCACCAAATCACCCAAGAATGAGAGTTCTTTCGAACAGGACAGTACCTGTGTGTTTGTTTCTCCGTCCTGGTCCACCCAGGCCGTAGGCGAGGTCAAGGATAGCAGGGTTCGGTACACGAATCGGGTTCTCGGTAGGTCCAGGTCCAAACGCCAACAGGTAAGTCCAAACAATCCAGCTCATACACGGTAAATCCAGCCAATCTCTATAGTCTCTTTCTCTATTGTTCATAGCTCCTTCCAGCCCTCTCTCTTTTCTTCCTGGTTTTTCTTGACCCTTTATCTGTGAGTCGGCTCCACCTTCTGAGGGTTCCCCTTGCTTCTGGGACTTGTAGTTTTGGCGGTCGGCCATTTTGTGATCTGTAGTTCTGACAGGGGTGGCCATTTTAGTGATCGGGCAGAGCCCGTTTATTAGCTCTGCTCTCACATATCTGCCACTTATCACTCGACCCCCTTCTTTGCCACATATCTCTCCCCTAGATCCGACCCCCTAGGTCGGGCTACCGCAGCAAAATATGCATGCATGCGGGATAACCCATCCGCGTTTCCCATTTCCTTCCCTGCTCTGTGTTTCAAGTCAAAATGAAACGGTTGGAGACTCAAAAACCACCGCATCACCCGAGCGTTCTTCTCTTTAGCCCTATGCATCCAGGTGAGTGGGGCATGGTCACTGATGAGGGTGAAGTGGCGCCCCAGCAGGTAGTACTTCAGGCTTTCTAGAGCCCACTTTACTGCCAGCGCCTCTTTCTCAACGACTGAGTAGTTGGTTTCCCGTGGTTCCAGCTTCCTGCTTAAAAACAGGATGGGGTGTTCCACCCCTTCTACCTCTTGGGATAGCACTGCTCCCAAGCCGACCTCTGAGGCATCCGTCTGAACCACAAACTCTTTCTCAAAGTCTGGTACCACCAGCACTGGGTTACAACAGAGAGCCTCCTGTAATGTCCTAAATGCTTTGGTGGCCCTTTCATCCCATTTGACCATGTTTGGCCCTCTGGCTCTAGTCATGTCGGTAAGTGGGGCGGCCACTGTGGCATAACTTGGGATGAACTTCCGGTAGTAACCGGTCAGCCCTAGGAAGGCTCGGACCTGCTTCTTATTTACTGGTTTCGGCCATTCTCTAATTGCCTTCACCTTCTTATGTTGGGGTTTGATTAACCCTCTTCCCACAGTGTATCCCAGATACTCTGTTTCCTCTAACCCCACATAACACTTGGCAGGGTTTGCCGTGAGCCCTGCCTTTCTAAGGGCATCTAACACTGCCTGTACCCGGGGTAAGTGGGATTCCCAATCTGGGCTGTAGATCCCCACGTCATCTAAATAAGCTGCGGCGTATGCCTTGTGCGGTTTTAGGACTTTGTCCATGAGCCGTTGAAAGGTTGCTGGGGCCCCGTGTAAGCCGAATGGCATGACAGTGTATTGAAACAAACCGTCAGGTGTTGCAAAGGCTGTCTTTTCTTTGGCCCTGGGGGTCAGAGGAATTTGCCAGTACCCTTTTGTCAGATCAAGGGTCGTAATGTACCGAGCATGACCAATTTTCTCCAGTAGTTCATCTACTCGGGGCATGGGGTAGGCATCAAACTTTGAGATTTCATTTACCTTCCGAAAGTCGTTACAGAACCGCAACGACCCATCGGGCTTGGAGACCATCACAATTGGGCTAGACCACTCACTATGTGACTCTTCAACCACTCCAGCTGTCAACATTTTCTCAGTCTCTGCTCTAATCGCGGCCCGTCGAGCCTCGGATACCCGATATGGCCTCATACTCACTTTTCTCCCTGGTAGGGAAACGATATCATGAGCCGTAACCTCAGTTCGGCCAGGTACCTCTGAAAACACATCTCTTTTTCTGGATCAGGGCCTTTACTTCCTGTACTTGCGCTGGGGACAGAGTGGGTGAAATATTTACTTCGGCTGTCTCCTGAATGTGTGTGGGGTATGTGACCATTAGTGTTTTCTCTCTCTCCATGCTTTTAACAGGTTTATGTGATAAATCTGTTCCTGGGGCCGTCGACCTGGCTGTCGGATCCGATAATTGACTTCTCCTATTCTCTCCAGTACTTCATATGGCCCTTTCCATGTGGCTAGTAGTTTACATTCTACTGTGGGGATCAGCACTAACACCTTATCTCCCGGTTGAAATTCCCTCAGGGTAGCCTGCCGGTTATAAGTGTGCCGCTGGTGTTCTTGTGTTTGTCTCATGTGCTCTCTGACGATGGGCATGACTGTGGCTATCCTGTCTTGCATTGCCGTGACGTGCTCTATGACACTAGTATACGGGGTGGATTGGTGCTCCCAGGTTTCCGGGCGATGTCTAAGATTCCCCGGGATGCCTCCCATATACCAGCTCAAAGGGAGAAAACCCCAGCGAGGCTTGAGGAACCTCTAATGGCAAACATCAGATACGGCAACATGCAATCCCAGTTTTCCCATCCTTATCGATTACCTTCCTGAGCATTGACTTCAGGGTTCGGTTGAATCTCTCAACCAGCCCGTCCGTCTGAGGATGGTAAACCGATGTCCTCAACTGTTTCACCTGCCACAGTTTACAAAGGTCCGCCATAAGGCGGGACATAAAGGGGGTCCCCTGGTCGGTAAGGATCTCCTTTGGAACCCCTACCCTGGTGAACAAGAGCACTAATTCCTTTGCGATATTTTTGGAAGTCATCGTCCGAAGGGGAATGGCTTCTGGGTAGCGAGTGGCATAATCTAGAATGACCAGAATGTATTGGTGCCCTCTGGCGGATTTGGGTAGTGGGCCCACTAAATCCATCGCTATCCTCTCAAATGGCGTTTCGATTATGGGGAGTGGCACTAATGGGCTTCTAAAAGCTGGTCGGGGAGCTGTTAACTGGCACTCCGGGCACTCTCCACAATGCCGAGCCACTTCAGCTTGAATTCCTGGCCAGTAAAACCTCCTTACAATCCGGTCTCTGGTTTTATCGATACCAAGATGTCCACCCAGAATGTGCCCATGAGCTAGATCCAGTACTGTCCTCCGGTACCGAGTGGGAACCAACAACTGTTCCACCACATCAACCCCTATTTTCGAGACTCTGTACACCAAACCCTTTTTCAGGATGAAGTGTGGAAAACTATTAGGCATCATCCCACCATTTATGGGAGTACCATCTACGACCTGCACATCTGCTCTGGCTTGTTGCAGGGTTGGATCCTGGTTTTGGGCCGTCCCAAAATTAGTCAAGGACTCTGCCAGGTCTGCTGGTTCTATATCGTCGTCCTCTGGATTCAGATCGACCCCAGCCCCACTAGTACCGGGCTGTTCGTCATCAGCGAGGTTTGCCACTTCATCCTCCTCCTCCCCTACTAGCACCTGTGATGTTGTCCCCTGGGAGACCTCTTTTCTTGGCTTTGGTTGAAGGCCCCATGCTTCTTCCTGCTTGGTCAGGGTTGTTGGATTCTCAAATATGCCATTCTTGTGGCCTAACTTCGCAAAGTTAGGAAAGTCTCTACCCAATATTACATCATATGGCATCTTTGGGACCACGCCAACCTCATAATCCAGCAGACCGTCCTCTGTTTGTATGCTCACTAAGGCCGTGGGGTACAGACGGGTATCCCCATGAATGCATGTAACACTGATATCCTGTCTTGTATCCAGTTTATGATTCGGCACTAGGCCTGCAACGACCAGGGTTAGCATACTGCCGGAATCCAGCAGTGCTTCAACCTCTTTCCCTTCAATCTTCACCCTGCACATATGGTTGTTTCTTGATCTTTCAAGTACAGTGGTTACAACAGGACATGCATACCGTATATCATCTTCATTTTCACCGAGGTTACATTGCATTGGCTCTTCTTTAATAGGGCAATAGGCTGCAATATGTCCTGGTTGATTACAATTGTAACAGATAATAGGGGTTCGGGGGGAGACCCCGACACCCAGTCCCGGTTTCCGTTTTTTCCCTTAGTGTCTTGGCCTGATTCTGATTCTTTCCTCATGGCCCCATGCTGCTCTCTTCCCCCTCTATATGTTGGGACAGCCTTACCCTGTCCGCTGGTTCGCCCATGCCTGGGGAACGGGAATCTTTCCTCCTGTGCCTGCTCAGCTGTTCTTGCCGTACAATACCGTTCAACCAGGCCCACGAGATGGTCGGCGGAAAATACCTCGTTCTGGCCAACCCATCGTCTCACTTCTTGGGGTAGACCTCGCTGAAACTGGTTGAGTACGATGGTCTCGACAATCTCGGCGGATGACCGGGTCTCTGGTCGCAACCATTTCCGTGCCAGGTGAATCAAGTCGAACATCTGTGTTCGTGGGGGTTGTCCCGGTCGGTAGGACCACTGGTGGAAGCGGTGTGCCCTCACGGTATCGGTCACTCCCAGTCTAGTCAGGATCTCCCCTTTAGTTTATCGTAATCCTGTGCTTCTTTCAACTCCAGGTCGAAATACGCTTTTTGAGCGTCCCCTGCCAGGTATGGTGCCAGAAGCCCTGCCCATTCTTCTTTCGGCCACTTTTCCCTCTCTGCCGTCCTTTCGAAGGTGGTAAGATATGCTTCCACATCATCCTGCGCTGTCATTTTTTGAAGAAAATGATTGGCCCTCCTCTGGGAATTTGCAGCTGGTAATTGAGCCCCAATTTGGTCCGCTAGCCCCTTTAGGCCTTCTCTTAACTCCTGGGTGTTTCTCTCTTGCTCTTCTCTGAGTAGCTGGTTGGTGCGGTGCTGGATCTGTAACGTGTCCTGATACATTCGCATTGCATCCTGATGAACTATTTGTTGAGCTCTAGTTGCCTCTTGTTGGGCGGCCGCCGCTTGTAACAGGGCCTGTATGGCTCCCTCCATACTCATTTTCGTGAAAACTGTCCTAACCAAACAAAGCCATAAAAAAAAACCTGACTCCCCTTTGGAGTGCTAACTGAACATTTATTTAATTTTTCCTTCTACCTAACCAGTGGTATGTTAGTCCATGCCCGCATCCTCTACCACGTGTGGCAAACCTCTTCAAGGTTAGGAGCGTTTGTCACAAACTAAGTGGTAAACTGTCACCAAATCACCCAAGAATGAGAGTTCTTCGAACAGGACAGTACCTGTGTGTTTGTTTCTCCGTCCTGGTCCACCCAGGCCGTAGGCGAGGTCAAGGATAGCAGGGTTCGGTACACGAATCGGGTTCTCGGTAGGTCCAGGTCCAAACGCCAACAGGTAAGTCCAAACAATCCAGCTCATACACGGTAAATCCAGCCAATCTCTATAGTCTCTTTCTCTATTGTTCATAGCTCCTTCCAGCCCTCTCTCTTTTTCTTCCTGGTTTTTCTTGACCCTTTATCTGTGAGTCGGCTCCACCTTCTGAGGGTTCCCCTTGCTTCTGGGACTTGTAGTTTTGGCGGTCGGCCATTTTGTGATCTGTAGTTCTGACAGGGGTGGCCATTTTAGTGATCGGGCAGAGCCCGTTTATTAGCTCTGCTCTCACATATCTGCCACTTATCACTCGACCCCCTTCTTTGCCACACTAGCTAATTGTGTCTTAAGTGTTTTGTGTAACACCCCTCAGCAAATAACATTGCTAACTGCAACACAATTTATCTGTGTACCCCTGTTATTAGGTAATATTAGTTTACAGATTCTTTTGTATTGTTTTGTTAACTCCACCTTGTTTAGTTAGACTGAAGTTGACATAGCTGTTTGCTGAAAAATAAATGACCCTGTATTTGCTGTGTGTGTGTGTGTGTGTACACAAAGCATACAACAGGTAGCCTGTTTATGACAACTGATATATTTGAGTTCAGTCGTCTTAAGAAAACGTGTGTTTGTTTTCAGGATGACATCTCCATCTCAGAAAACGTTTTCATCCTGGAGGAGACTGTGCAGGAGGCAGGTGATACATGCAAGTCCATGTTATTTCTAAGGCTATTGTTTATTTCAAGTATATGCCGTGATTATTGAATATAACTACAGCCTAATAGATGCCTTAATCGTGATCTACCAACAGGAAAGAAGGTTTAGTACAGCATGCCAAACTGACCCCTAGGTGCCAGAGTGTTCCTGTGCTGCAGTGGAGAAGAGGTCCACTTGGACCATAACTAAAGAGCTCAGGGCCCAGCTAGATTGTGCTCACGACCATCAGTATACAACCGAGTCCTGCCCCTATACGCCACAGATGGAGCTGACGGAGAGTGAGATCAGTGAAGACCAGAACTCGCTGTATGAACCTGAGAGCTCAGAATCACAATCATCACAGTTCAAGTCAAGATATACTATTGATCACTTTGGGGGAGCGGGCTGGTGTTCCCGAAAATGAAGAAGGAGCAGGTCCTTCAACAGCGAAATCAAAGATTCACCCTCCCATAAAGGGAATCTGAGTGGAATGGATTTTCCATAGATTTCTTTTTTAACCTGTTTTAATGGATGTGCTACCTTGTCCCGGTTCTGCTGTTTTAATGGATGTGCTACCTTGTCCCGGTTCTGCTGTTTTAATGGATGTGCTACCTTGTCCAGGTTCTGCTGTTTTAATGGATGTGCTACCTTGTCCAGGTTCTGCTGTTTTAATGGACGTCCTACCTTGTCCAGGTTCTGCTGTTTTAATGGACGTCCTACCTTGTCCAGGTTCTGCTGTTTTAATGGACGTGCTACCTTGTCCAGGTTCTGCTGTTTTAATGGACGTCCTACCTTGTCCAGGTTCTGCTGTTTTAATGGACGTCCTACCTTGTCCAGGTTCTGCTGTTTTAATGGACGTCCTACCTTGTCCAGGTTCTGCTGTTTTAATGGATGTGCTACCTTGTCCAGGTTCTGCTGTTTTAATGGATGTGCTACCTTGTCCAGGTTCTGCTGTTTTAATGGATGTGCTACCTTGTCCAGGTTCTGCTGTTTTAATGGATGTGCTACCTTGTCCAGGTTCTGCTGTTTTAATGGACGTGCTACCTTGTCCCGGTTCTGCTGTTTTAATGGATGTGCTACCTTGTCCCGGTTCTGCTGTTCCGACTCTCTCAACCTATTAATGCTCAGCTGTGAAAACACAACTGACATTTTCTCCTGAGGTGTTGAACTGTTGCATCCTCTATAACCACTGTGGTTATTATGTTGATGTAAAAAGGGCTTTTGTAAAATACGATTGATTGATTGTTTGCTGTGCTGGATGCTGTGTATTCACTAACTTTCTGAATGATGGAAATGTTTATAGTATCTGTAACATATTTTGGTGTGTATTTAATCTGCATCTTAACTTATTAAAGTGACAATCAGCAGTAGAACCAATAACAAGGTGTCTCCCTGCTCCTCTTTGGTAAAAAGCTGAGGGATGGGCCTGGATAAGTGTAACCACTCAAATTCATAGAGAGATATAGATGCAAGGACTGACCATCCATGATATCAAAATTGTAATCCTGTTTGCAAAATTGTGATCTGTTTCCACTACCATGTACTCAGTTCTCCTTGGATAAAGGCGTCTGCTAAATGGCATATTATTAAAGTCTACTTTGACACTGCCAACTCGTTGCCCGTGTGTGTACCATTCCTTTCCAATAGATGGCAGCCAAAGCTAGTTGAAGTCACTACTCCAGCGACATGGGATTAGTGCGCACCGAAAGTAGTTAACCTGTTGTAATCGTGGACAAGCTAACTAACATTATTTTTACATACAACCCAGGGATTTGATCTATGTCTTAGGCTAGGCTAGATTTACTAAAGTACTTTTATTCAGTGCCTTCGCTTCTGGCTATCCGCGCTTTACGGAAGAAACGGCCGTACACCTCGTCCAATTATCCCTTGTGCCGATAGGGTGAACGAGCGATAAACTGTCAGCCTGTATGCTTTGCAAAAAAAATCATTTGAAAAATGTGTCTGATACCGAAACTAAATCACAATGTATTTATAACGAGCAAATGAGATTTCATTAATCATGATGCTGTCTGCGATTACAACTCTAAACGTAAATGTGTTACCAAAGTGCCAAACAGCGCTGACGATAAACTTATTCATTTATTTATTTGTGTGTGTGTGTGTGTGTGTGTGTGTGTGTGTGTGTGTGTGTACTTTGGTAACACATTTACGTTTAGAGTTGTAATCGCAGACAGCATCATGATTAATGAAATCTCATTTTAAACAATAGTGGGGCATGCTCGTTATAAATACATTCCTAGGGCCTTGGAACAGTGGGTTAACTGCCTTGTTCAGGGACAGAACGACAGATTTGTACATTGTCAGCTCGGGGATTCAATCTAGCAACCTTTCGGTTACTAGTCCAAACAATACAATTTTCACCAATTATTTAACTGGCATATCGTCTGCTGACTGGTTGTGTAACCTCTTCTGCCAGGAAGTCCTTCATAAGGATTAGTAACACAATAAATACATCGCAAGACAGACTGACAGGAACCTCTGACTGGATGTAATACAGCCACTGAGATGTTGCACTGTATCGGCTTCAGTAGGTTTATTGGCTCCCTAACTAACAATTATTTCATTCTCTGAAATAAACTAATTCTCAGACTTGGAGCAACTCTGTAAATTCAGCCATTTTGTGGTGTTCCAAAATGCTCTCCCCTGCCAGTGACGCAACAATGCCAATATGGTGATGTACACTTACAGTCAGCCGGCTTTCTATATCATAGTGTTTCCATTCCCCTTTAAAGACTGTTTGTACATAGTCCCCCCATTTTAGGGGAGAAAAAAAATATTGGGACAAATTCACTTGTGTATTTAAGCAGTATAATGTTATGTATTTGGTCCCATATTCAAAGCATGCCATGACTACATCAACATTTACATTTTACATTTAAGTCATTTAGCAGACGCTCTTATCCAGAGCGACTTACAAATTGGTGCATACACCTTATGACATCCAGTGGAACAGCCACTTACAATAGTGCATCTAAATCTTTTAGGGGGGTGAGAAGGATTACTTACCCTATCCTAGGTATTCCTTGAAGAGGTGGGGTTTCAGGTGTCTCCGGAAGGTGGTGATTGACTCCGCTGTCCTGGCGATCAAGCTTGTGACTGGTAGCATCCACATTAATGTAGAAGTGTTTAGAAACAAATGATACTCTTATTTATCATAAAAGTGACTCCAAAATGACACCACACATTATTTACCATTCATTTCTATTGGGCAGAAAATAATCTGAAACACAATTAAAACAAACTGCTAATGCATTTAGCAAATGTGTAGAACTTTAGCCACACATTACAGTACAGCATCCACCCAGCTTTAGCCACACCTTACAGTACAGCATCCACCCAGCTTTAGCCACACCTTACAGTACAGCATCCACCCAGCTTTAGCCACACCTTACAGTACAGCATCCACCCAGCTTTAGCCACACCTTACAGTACAGCATCCACCCAGCTTTAGCCACACCTTACAGTACAGCATCCACCCAGCTTTAGCCACACCTTACAGTACAGCATCCACCCAGCTTTAGCCACACCTTACAGTACAGCATCCACCCAGCTTTAGCAACACCTTACAGTACAGCATCCACCCAGCTTTAGCAACACCTTACAGTACAGCATCCACCCAGCTTTAGCAACACCTTACAGTACAGCATCCACCCAGCTTTAGCAACACCTTACAGTACAGCATCCACCCAGCTTTAGCAACACCTTACAGTACAGCATCCACCCAGCTTTAGCCACACCTTACAGTACAGCATCCACCCAGCTTTAACCACACCTTACAGTACAGCATCCACCCAGCTTTAACCACACCTTACAGTACAGCATCCACCCAGCTTTAACCACACCTTACAGTACAGCATCCATCCAGCATTGTAAAACATGTTTTCTTACTTGCGAGAGAAAGATGTGCAGCATGAGAAGACAAGCCTTTGATGAGGAGAAAAAAAAAATGAAACAATAGTGATGACAATAAAAACCTTTTAAAAAGTTCAAATGTAGGCTACAGCTTCTCAAATGTCATTACCAGCAGAGAACCATTCCCCCAGCGATTACTAAAGCAAGTAACCAGTGTTCACACTCTGGAGAAGAAGAAAAACACTAATTAACAACCAACAACATGAGATGAAGGAAAATTAATTTCTGCTAAATAAGTAGTGTAACTACAGTACCAGTCAAAGTTTGGACACACCTACTCATTCCAGAGCTTTATTTTTAATATTTCCTACATTGTAGAATAGTGAAGACATCAACTATAAAATAATACATATGGAATCATTTGAAATTTTTCAAAGCAGCCACCCTTTGCCTTGATGATAGCTTTGCAGCTTTAAAAGTGAATTGGTGGAATTTATTTTCTTATTAATGCATTTGAGCCAATCAGTTGTGTTGTGACAAGGTAGGGGTGGTATACAGAAGATAGCCCTATTTGGTAAAAGACCAAGTCCATATTATAGCAAGAACAGCTCAAATAAGCAAAGAGAAACGACAGTCCATCATTACTTTAAGACCGGTGAAACTCTGTCCTTTGGTCTGATGAGTCCAAATTTGAGATTTTTTACTTGCAACCACCCTGTCTTTGTGAGATGCAGAGTAGGTGAACGGAGGATCTCCACATCATTCACCACAGTCGAGAGTGGATGAAACATTAATGTTACATGTCAGTTACAATACTAGCTCAGCACTGAATATACCATAAATTCATTGTTTTCTGTTAAGTTAAACAGCATTTATTTTGCCAGTTACATCTGTCATCTAAATAGCCAGTTCCTGCTCTGCTTGCTTTTACAACTCAGTGATAGAAGGCAACAGATACAGTGCATTCGGAAAGTATTCAGACCCCTTGACATTTCTCAAATTTACTTAGCCTTCTTTTTTCCCCCTCAATCTACACACAATACCCCATATTGACAAATCAACAGCAGGTTTTTCTAAATGTTTGCAATTTATTTGATTTATAAAACTAAAATCACATTTACATACAAATTCATACCCTTTACTCAGTACTTTGTTGAAGCACCTTTGGCAGCAATTACAACCTCAAGTCGTCTTGGGTATTTCCTATTTGTTTTATGTAACCTTTATTTAACTAGGCAAGTCAGTTAAGTACCAATTCTTATTTACGAAGACAGCCTACACCGGCCAATCCCGGACAACGCTGGGCCAATTGTCCCTATGGGACTCACACTAACTACCGGATGTGATGCAGCCTGGATTCGAACCAGGGTGTCTGAAGTGCCGCCTCTAACACTCTGAGAGGCAGTGCCTTAGACCGCTGCGCCACTCGGGGGGCCCCATGACGCTACAAGCTTGGCACACCTGTATTTGGAGAGTTTCTCCCATTCTTCTCTGTAGATCCTCTCAAGCTCTGCCAGGTTAGATGGGGAGCATCGCTGCACAGCTATTTTCAGGTCTCTCCAGAGATGTTTGATAAGGTTCAAGTCCAGGCCCCGCTGGGCCACTCAAAGACATTCAGAGACTTGTCCTGAAGCCACATCTGCGTTGTCCTGGCTGTGTGCTTAGGAAGTTGTTGTTGTTGGAAGGTGAACCGTCGCCCCAGACTGAGGTCATGAGCGCTCTGGAGCAGATTATCACGGATCGCTCTGTACTTTTCTCCGGTCAACTTTCCCCTCGATCCTGAATAGTCTCCCAGTCCCTGCCGCTGAAAAACACCCCCATAGCATGATGCTGCCACCACCATGCTTCAAAGTAGGGATGGTATTGGCCAGTTGATGAGTGGTGCCTGGTGTCCTCCACGTGACACTTGGAGGCCAAAGAGTTCATTTAGGCCAAAGAGTTCAATCTTGTTTTCATCCGACCAGATAATGTTTTAGGTGCCTTTTGCCAAACTATGTGGGCAGTCATGTGCCTTTTACTGAGAAGTGGCTTCAGTCTGGCCACTCTACCATAAAGGCCTGATTGGTGGCGTGCTGCAGATATGGTTGTCCTGATGGAAGTTTCTCCCATCTCCACAGAGGCACTCTGGAGCTCTGTCAGAGTGACCATTGGGTTTATGGTCACCTCCCTGACCAAGGACCTTCTCCCCCGATTGATCGGTTTGGCCCAGGCAGCCAGCTCTAGGAAGAGTCTTGGTCGTTCCAAACTTCTTCCATTTAAGAATTATGGAGGCCACTGTGTTCTTGGGGACCTTCAATGCAGCAGAAATATTTTGGTACCCTTCCCCAGATCCTGTCACAGAGCTCTACAGACAATTCCTCCGCAACATGACTTGTTTTTTCTCTGACAGGCACTGTCAACGGTGGAACATTTTATAGCCAGGTGTGTATCATATCCAATCAATTGAATTTACCACAGGTGGACACCAATCAAGTTGCAGAAACATCAAGGATGATCAATGGAAACAGGATGCACCTGAGCTCAATTTTGAAAGTCTTATAGCAAAAGGTCTGAATACTTACAGTACCAGTCAAGAGTTTGGACACACCTACTCATTCAAGGGTTTTTCTTCATTTGTTTGTATGTTATACATTGTGCAATAATAGTGAAGACATCAAAACTATGAAATAACACATATGGAATCATGTAGTAACCCAAAAAAGGGTTAAAGAAATCAATATATTTTAGATTTGAGATTCTTAGTCTCCCTTAGCTTCCCTTTGCTTTGATGACAGCTTTGCACACTCTTGGCATTCTCTCAACCTGCTTCACCTGGAATGCTTTTCCAACAGTCTTGACGGAGTTCCCACATATGCTGAGCACTTGTCTGCTTTTCCTTAACTTTGCAGCCCAACGCATCCCAAACAGTATAAATTGGGTTGAGGTGGGGTGATTGTGGAGGCTAGGTCATCTGATTGAGCACTCCATCACCCTCCTTCTTGGTCAAATAGCCCTTAAAGCCTTGAGGTGTGTTGGGTCATTGTCCTGTTTGAAAAACAAATGAACATCCCACTAAGCGCAAACCAGATGGGATGGTGTGTCGCTGCAGAATGCTGTGGTAGCCATGCTAGTTAAGTGTGCCTTATTCTATATAAATCACTGACAGGGTCACCAAGATTAACTTTATCGAACAAAAATAACATTTATTGTCTAACATGGAGACCTGGGAGTGCCATCAGATGAAGATCAAATGTGATTAATTTTAACGCTATTTCTGACACCTCTCCTTGGTTGGAAAATGGCTGTATGGTCAGCGCTTAGCCACAGAAAACCAAACATAATCGCATGGTGTGGTTTCACAGTAGAGCCTTTTTGAAATTGGGCACTGTGGCTGGATTAACAAGAAGTTTGTCTTTAAAATGCTGTATAATACTTGTATGTTTGAGGAATTATGAGATTTCTGTTGTTTGAATTTGGCGCCCTGCAATTTCACTGGCTGTTGGCGAGGTGGGACACTCACGTCCTGAACGATCTCAGAGAGGTTAACGTTAGAAGCCTCCTACCTAAGTTTGCTTTATTCACCACTTTAGCACAATCCGCCAACCTGGATGTCCTAGCCGTGTCTGAATCCTGGTTTAGGAAGGCCTGCACCCTCCCGCCCGCCTAACATCACTACTCTGGACGGTTCTGACTTAGAATATGTGGACAGCTACAAATACCTAGGTGTCTGGTTAGACTGTAAACTCTCCTTCCAGACTCACGTTAAGCATCTCCAATCCAAAATTAAATCTAGAATCGGCTTCCTATTTCGCAACAAAGCCTTCTTCACCCATGTTGCGAAACATACCCTCGTAAAACTGACCATCCTACCGATCCTTTATGTGTGACTCTGTGCTCTTGTTTTTGTCGCACTGCTTTGCTTTATCTTGCTCAGGTCAAAGTTGTAAATAGGAACTTGTTCTCCACTGGCTTACCTGGTTAAATAAAGGTGAAATAAAATATATATATATTTTTTAAATGAAAGTCTAATTCACGCAGTCAAATCAAAATGTATTTGTCACAAGTGTAGACCTTACAGTGAAATGCTTACAAGCCCTTAACCAACAATGCTTTTAGAAGTTAAGATGTATTTATTTTTTAAATTAAGTAAAAAATAAGAAAATATTTGAAAATAAAAGTAACAAATAATTTAAACAGCAGCAGTAAAATAAAAAGTGAGGCTATATACACGGGATACCGGTAGAGTCAATGTGCGGGGGCATCGGTTAGTTGAGTTAATATGTACATGTAGGTAGAGTTAAAGTGACTATGCATAGATGATAAACAGAGAGTAGCAGCAGCGTAAGAGGAGTCTGGGTAGCCCTTTGATTAGCTGTTCAGGAGTCTGATGGCTTGTGGGTAGAAGCTGTTTAGAAGCCTTTTGGACCTCGACTTGGTGCTCCGGTACAGCTTGCCGTGCGGTAGCAGAGAGAACATTCTACGACCAGGGTGGCTGGAGTCTGACAATTTTAGGGCCTTCCTCTGATACAGCCTGATAGAGGTTCTGCATGGCAGGAAGCTTGGCCCCAGTGATGTACTGGCCTCTGTAATGCCTTAAGGTCGGAGGACGAGCAGTTGCCATACCAGGCAGTGATGCAACCAATCAGGATGCTCTCGATGGTGCAACTGTAGAACCTTTTGAGGGGGAATAGCCTTTGTCGTTCCTTCTTCACGACAGTCTTGGTGTTGTTTTGGTGTGTTTGGACCATGATAGTTTGTTGGTGATGTAGACGCCAAGGAACTTGAAGCTCTCAATCTTTTCCACTACAGCCTGATGAGAATAGGGGCGTGCTCGGTACTCCTTGTCCTGTAGTCAACAATCATCTCCTTTGTCTTGATCACGTTGAGGGAGAGGTTGTTGTCCTGGCACCACACAACCAGGTCTCGGACCTCCTCCCTATAGGCTGTGTCATTGTTCTCGGTGATTAGGCCTACCACTGTCATCGGCAAACTTGATGGTGTTGGAGTCGTGCCTGGCCATGCAGTCATGAGTGAACAGGGAGTACAGGATGGGACTGAGAATGCACCCCTGAGGGGCCCCCGTGTTGAGGATCAGCGTGGCGGATGTGTTGTTACCTACCCTTACCACCTGGGGGCGGCCTGTCAGAAAGTCCAGGATCCAGTTACAGAGGGATGTGTTCAGTCCCAGGGTCCTTAGCTTAGTGATGAGCTTTGAGGGCACTATGGTGTTGAACACTGAGCCTGTAGTCAATGAATAGCATTCTCACATAGGTGTTCCTTTTGTCCAGGTGGGAAAGGGCAGTGTTGAGCCCGGAACATTTTCCAGTCTGTACTAGCAAAACAGTCCTGTAGCTTCGCATCTGCTTCATCTGACGACTTTCTTATTGACCGAGTCACTAGTGCTTCCTGCTTTCGCTTGTAAGCAGGAATCAGGAGAATATAATTATGGTCAGATTTGCCAAATGGAGGGCGAGGGAGAGCTTTGTACACATCTCTATGTGTGGAGTAAAGGGGGTCTAGAGTTTTATTCCACTCTGGTTGCACATTTAAAATGCTGATAGAAATTAGGTAAAACTGATTTGAGTTTTCCTGCATTAAAGTCCCCGGCCGCTAGGAGCGCCACCTCTGGATTAACGTTTTCCTGTTTGCTTATGGCCGTATACAGCTCATTGAGTGCAGTCTTAGTGCCAGCATCGGTCTGCTGTGGTATATAGACAGCTACGAAAAATATAGATGTAAACTCTCTTGGTAAATAGTGTGGTCTACAGGTTATTATGAGATACTCTACCTCAGGTGAGCAAAACCTCGAGACATCCTTTGATTTCATGCACCAGTTGTTGTTTACAAATATACATAGACCGCCACCATTTATTACAAGAGGCAGCTGTTCTATCCTGCCGAAAAGGCGTAAAAACCCGCCAACTGTATGTTAAGCATGTCGTCGTTCAGCCACTACTCTGTGAAACATAAGATATTACAGTTTTTAATGTCCCGTTGGTAGGATTTATGTGCTTGTAGTTCATCTAGATAATTATTGATTAATTGTAAGTTGGCTAATAGGACCGATGGTAAAGGTAGATTACCCTCTGGGCGACAGAGGCACCCGGACCGTCGTTCACCGTGCCACAGTCTTTTCCGCCTACGAATGACGGGGATGAGGGCCTGGTCATGTGTCTGGAGTAAATCCTTCCCGTCCGACTCCTTGATGAAGAATTCCTCCAGTACGGGGTGAGTAATCGCTGCCCTGATATTCTTTTTGGTCATAAAACACGGTGGCAGAAACATTATGTACAAAATGAGTTACAAATAATGTGGGGAAAAAGAAAAAAAAAATACACATTAGCATAATTAGTTACGGGATCGTAAAAACGGCAACCGTGTCCTTCTGCGCCATTATTAAGCAAAAACCAGTCTCCTCTGAACAGTTGATGTTGAGATGTGTCTGTTACTTTAACTCTGTGAAGCATTCATTTGAGTTGCAATTTCTGAGGCTGGTAACTCTAATGAACGTATCCTCTGCAGCAGAGGTAACTCTGGGTCTTCCTTTCCTGTGGCGGTCCTCGTGAGAACCAGTTTCTTCATAGCGCTTGACGGTTTTTGCGTCTGTACTTGAAGAAACTTTCAAAGTTCTTGACATTTTCCACATTGACTGACCATCATGTCTAAAATAATGGACTGTCATTTCTTTTTGCTTATTTGAGCTGTTCTTGTCATATGGATTTTGTCTCCTACCAAATAGGGCTATCTTCTGTACACCAACCCTTCCTTGTCACAACACAAATGATTGGTGCATTAAGAAGGAAAGAAATTCCACAAACTAACAAGGCACGTCTGTTAATTGAAATGCATTCCAAGTGACTACCTCATCAAGCTGGTTGAAAGAATGACAGGAGATAAAGATTTCATCAAGACAAAGGATTTCTACTTTGAATAATCTCAAAAACATTTTGATTTGTTTAACACTGTTTTGGTTACTACATGATTTCTTATGTTATTTAAAAACTTTGATGTCTTCAAAAGCAGTTTGGACACACCTACAGCGTCAAACAAAGACAGGCTGATCATTATACTCGTAAAGAGAAGAAGAGATGACCTTTTCTCATGAACTGTCTAATTCCACAAAGCAGGAATATACCGCAGAGAACAAACACCAAAAGGAGACAGTGTCATCATTATGACTTATACCAGAGTAACACTTTGGGTTGTGCCCATCACACATGGCACGAACACACCTGTTGAGGCCTATATTGACCAACTATTGCGGTTATAAAAGTGAAAACAGAATGATAAACTTGGGACTATAAATCTGCTCAATCTAGGACGATAATGATATTAACTGTAAACCAGAAAAGATAAATTGTAGGCAACATTTGTAGCATAAACACTCAGTGAGACTGTTACTCACAACATAGGAAGTTCTATTAGCTTAGAGAAATGGTCTATCCGTGATCACCGCCATCATGTGGATCCTCCATAGCCCACCACACTACTCAGATTGTTTGGCCTCATTGCTGTCCGCGACACACTTCTTTGGGTCTCTGAATCGATGTAGTGAACCTCACAGTAATCCAGAACGGCAGGGTATTGCAAGGAGTATTTCAGTCCCCGTTTCATGCACATGTCTCACCTCCGTGAATGCACTACTCTTGTCCTGAACCTCATTGGAAAAGTCAGGGAAAAACTCCACCTTTGTCCCTTTCCAGTGAAAAGTCCTAAATTAATTTCCTCTGAGCCGGACCATCTCCCTGTCAGTGTATGGTAAGAATTTACTGAGGACAATCGGGGGGTTGCGTGGGGCTGGTACTGGGCGCAGTGTCCGTTGTGTTCTCTCTGGTGTGTCCTAAAATAGGTTGCGTAAAATGTCTTTCACACAATCCACTGTCTTTATGTGGATTTCAATTTTGTCAAGTTTCATTTAGGCGGGTATTCTTGTCCTTCAATGTTGATATCCTCTTTTTCGGCGTTTGTCGAGTGTCCACTTTTGTTTTCAGGCCCACTGTTTCATTTCAGCCCACTTTCGCAACTTTCTCTTCTAGATTTTTGTTAATTTTGAAAATCTCCTTTAGAACTGGGTCATCATGTGGTCCTTCTGTAGCTCAGTTGGTAGAGCATGGCGCTTGTAACGCCAGGGTAGTGGGTTCGATTCCCGGGACCACCCATACGTAGAATGTATGCACACATGACTGTAAGTCGCTTTGGATAAAAGCGTCTGCCAAATGGCATATATTATTATTATTATATTTATTCTCCGCCATTTTCCTTGCTAGCAGAAGCTAATATATATGTCCAATAAACAGACGTTCAAAAGTCGAAATGTAAAGCAAAAACGACTGGAAAGTTATTCAAAAGCAGGTGTAGTGAATCAAGCATGTTGGGGTTACCTGAAATAGGTCAAAGTATATATTTTAAATGTTCTAATTTATTTTCATCTTTATTTAACTAGGCAAGAAGAACTCAACATCGACATAGACACAAGTTACCTGCTATATTTGGCGGAACGGATTAACACAGAGAGAACTTGGCAAAATACAATGCATGCTTCTGTAGTACGAGTAGGTATTTACAGTATCATCGGTAACAATTGTGTACAAGCCACCTAGCTAATAAAATACTGGGGCTTGTGGTCATTAGTTATATTTCAACCACAGCGATTCCCCAATTGAGGCGCAACAGAATTCACCCGCAAATGCAGGAACACCGGAAATAATAACTAAACCAACGAATGAGAAATAGTGGAGGCTACTAGAACTAAGATAACCCACCCGTGGGCACATTTGCTACTTAATTCAATAGAAATTCAAATGCGACGGAAACCCATTGAATTTAAGATTTTTATTCTGCAGGCTACATGTGTGCCACGTCATCAAGCACCGATTTATATCCGCAACAAGTCCATTTGGTGTGAACACACCACTAGTGGTATAATGGAAAGAACAACAAACGTATGCGGAATTTAGAATATTCGTATGAAAATATGTTGCCAATTGGATGGAAACCTACCTACAGTCCATTTACATCTACAGTCCATCTACAGTCCCAATACTTTTGGAACTCACTGTATGACTCTGGTCGTGGCTAAATCTGGTGTAAACAATGCACGTTCGTGAGATTTGATGCTTCATAATCATGGTTGCTTGCCAGCGACCTTTACCAGGCTGTTACAAGTGTGGATTATTTTGCCCTTCTCACGTAGTAGCCTATCCCGACCAAAAGCCCTTCACCTGTCTAATCATCAATCAATGTGATGTTGTTTAACTGAATCAGTCTCCGTCGGTATATTTCGTTATTTGATCTCTGGCTGGGCAAATAAGTGGAAGTACGAGGTAGCCAATCTATTCGTTTGCTAATGCATCACTGAGCAGACACATTTAGCATGCTATATGTAGCATATATCAAGTGTATTATTTTACTGTTGATTTGCGTTTAGGCAACTCGAAAAGCCCCGGAGGTTGTGAATTATTAACACAATACTTAAATACTTTTGAAAATATAGATTGCTATTATTTTCTGTGCGTATCACCCTGCTCCTGATCCCTACTAAGCGTAGAATAGGCTATACGCCCAGGTGTAGCTCATTGAAGGGTTTACACCCAGATGGTTCCTGTTTGCACCAAACCTGAAATCTATTTTATTGTATAATATCTAAATTGTATTATGTACATATTATATACATTTAATAATATTATACGTGTTATTGATACCTAATTAGCAGACAATAGGGTTAACAGACATGGATTTCTGAAATAGCCTATTCACTGACCTCAATAAATGAATGCAATATAGATTTAATAAACTACATTCAATTAAATAGATAAACACTCACTCATTAAACTTGTCTTCACTAACTTATCTACATGTAAGGACATTAAATATGTATTTTTCAATTAAATTTGTACTCACTTCGTATCATTTGTACTGATGCTCCTGAGAATCACCTGGTCCCAGTTGTCTGTATTGTATAGATAGCTATATGCACCTTATACCTCACTTTATACAAACTCTATATTTCCATTGAGCTCCCACGGTCTCCAGGAGTGTGCACTTGTTCACGCCTGTTGATAAAAGGATATGTAGAAGGGTGAGCCGGTTAAGGATCGATTCAGACAAGGTGGTAAAATTTGTACGACAAGTGACCGTTTATTCAAGGTGAGAATATCTGGTACACGTAAATACGGGCTCATTCATTTGGCTCACAAGGAACCAGCAGAAAGAAGCCCCGATAACAGATTGCAAGCACGTTATGTACAGTACAGAAAGTAGGTTGAGTCTGGAAGTCACGTTCTTTTGGTTGGCCACAGTTGAGGTGTTGTCTTCTTGGATTGGTCCTGTTGAGCCGTCCGTCGTTCCTCCGGGTCTCGTCGGGCTGTTCTCAGTCACACAATGTTCGGCTAGGAAGGAGATTGTGTGTGTGTGCTAGTTATAATAATAATAATAATAATAATAATAATAGCCATTTAGCAGACGCTTTTATCCAAAGCGACTTACAGTCATGTGTGCATACATTTACGTATGGTTTGTCTCTAAGTCTAGGCTTTCTGCCAATCTGTGGGTGTCTTATCTGGGTGTCCTCGGCAGCTATGTGTGTACTGTATGTGCGTCGTCCCTGTCTTCTGGGGTAAGTGTGTAAGAGCGTATGCGTCCCTGTCCTGTCCTCAAGAGTCCGTGTGTAATGTGTGTGCGTTCCTATCTTCAGGGGAGTTGTGGCCGAACTGCCGGCTAGCACCTGTGGCTAGGAGTATCCTGTTGTGACAGTGTTCTGGATGATCAAAGTGAGTGTGTGTGTGAGAGATATCCTGTATGGGGCCCAACCTGTTTTACTATGAAAATACGTTGTCCCAGCTATAGTAGTGTAATGTCACCTACATAAGAATTAGCAGTCCTCTACACGCCCCGTTATGCATTTAGAAGCATTGGATTAGTGTAAACTGGAGGAAGGTTCCACCATATTCCTCAACTCTCACACCATTCAATTAATTGAAAGGGGGGGGGGCGTGTGCAAAAGGATAGAATGTCGTTATAGAGCCTATCGTGCGGTCCTATGCTTACGGTCCAAACACTTAAGACAACCTCGTCCACTTACCCTCGTCTTATGCCCTTGGGGGGGGAATCCCCGTCACCATCTTGGAGGTTCAAATGATGAGCCAAGCAAGAGAAGTTTACAACGTAAGCCCCTCAACCCAAGTTTAGTCGGCTTTGCGAGTGTACAATTATGTTCACTCAGAGGCCTGAAACTCCGCATAAGAAAAGTCCGCGAAAACTTAACTACATCAATGGAGAAGTCAACATACAAGTGTAAGTAAAAACGAATGCAAATAAATGTACATGTTGCTACTACGTAAAAAGCAATTGTTTGGTTATCTTTTGGAAATTGTAGAAATAAAACATGTTCCTTCATCAGAAGTTCCAGCTAGGCAGGCTGACGTCAGTTAGCTAATTAATTTGCTAGCTATCATACATTATTTATTTAATATAAGTAGACATGCACTCATTGACTGTAGCACAGAGCCCACAAGCTACAGATGGCTGAAAACAGTCATCGCAGATTGAATGTGTGACGAATTTCCGAACAAAATAATTCCTTCCTCGTCGCTTTTTTTTTTAAAAACTTAAGTAATAAATATTTTATATATATATATATATATATATATCAAATATACAGAGGACAATTGGGCTAGGGGGTACAATATCACAAGGACCATACATACACGTTTTATTCTAACAGCTCTTTTGTTAGTATTTGTCCTAAAATAGTTCAATTTATTTTTGTAAGGAAAGACTGTGGTGTTTTGTTTGTAAATTTACATTTGTGAATGTGAAATTTGGCCAAAAGAATAATGAAATTAATTACATACATTTTCAGCATATTTCGATCATAGGTAAAGAATCCAAGCAGTACATCTCCCCACAATAGTGTAAAATCGTCATAAATGTGTTCAATTATACATATACTGAGTCTTGCCACAGTTTTCTTACATGAATACAATGCCAAAAAAAGATGCAACACCGTTTCTGGGTGGTCATTACAAAATGTACAATTTGAGTTAGTTTTCCTTAAACTTCTTCATATAGTGGTTGGCAGGATAATGTTTATGAACGATTTTAAAAGGACACTTGTTAACAAGTAGGTGTGTGTGGCAACATCAACTTTTTTCCAACAGATATTATCAATAAATACATTCCAATAAGGCATGACATAGATACAAACCTTGTTTCAGCAGGATGTCGTATCGCTCTGTTGTTGAAGAGAAACAAATCTTTCTTACTGAAAAGTCAACAGGGTTAATGGAAGGTAGGGTCTGAGGGTCAGGTTCTTGAATGATAAAGCAACACCCGAGGGAATGGCATCTAAAACAATTGCAAAATCTTTAGGTGTTACAAGGACCTGGCAAAGTGATAAGAATTCCTTATAACTAAGTTTTAAAAAAACTCTGCATTTACAAGTTGGCTCACCAATAGGATATTATTTCAGAACCAATATTCTAAAAACAAATAATTATTTTTTATACAATATCTCGATTATTCCATATAATCTGTGTGGAGAAAAAAAATATGCTTATAAATTAAATGACCATGACAAGAACCTGCTGATGAAAAGCAGAAAGTTTCACTGGAAATTTGTCAATATTATAATTGCAAAACAACAGGAAGTTAAGGCCACCGAAAGTAGAGAAGACATGAGGAATCAAATTCCACATAGAAGTGTCGTCTTAGTAATTGTTTTATCCAATTGATCTTAAAAGTATTATTTGAGGTAGTAAAGTCCAGATAATTCAGCCCACCATACTCATGTGTTCATTACAACAGTTTTCCTAATGTAATGGGTAAGGTTTCTCCACAGCAAGGTGAAAAGCATCTGGTCTATCTCCTTGCTTATTTTACCGTCAAGATATAAAGATAGCGCGCCATTTGTTAGCCTAGAGATAGCGTCAGCCTGTGTTTTATTCAAAGAAATCACCCCAGCCAGTGGTTGAGCATTATTTATTAGCTGTAGTTAAATCGGAAACTGCACGTTAGTTGTGCAGGGATTAATTATGTTGATGGCTGTCGATCAGTGGTCACCAAACTACGGCCCGCGGGCCGGATACGGCCCGTCAGCACATTTGGCCCGGCCCTCTGAACAATACCAGAGACGCTATCGAATTTTTTTCCTATTTGGCCTCCAGAAAAAAAATCCTAGGCCCGGCCCTGTCAAAGAGAGAACGGAATAATGGCGAAAAGGTTAGGTAAGAGAAATTGATTCAGAATGCAGGGTATTTAACCTGCAGTGGACAAACGATTATTTTTTTGTTCAATGCAAAGAAAAGGCTGTTTGTCTCATCTGTCAAGAGACGGTGGCGGTATTCAAAGAATACAATCTTCGCCGACACTATGAATCCCGTCACAAAGACAAGTACGATAGCTTGCAAGGCCAAATACGAGCAGACAAACTCTCAAAGCTAAAAAGTGGACTACTATCTTAGCAGAATACATTTGTACGCCAAGCTCAGCTGAACCAGGCATCCGTTCGGGCCAGCTTTCGGGTTGCTAAACTGATAGCAAGAAGCGGTAAGCCTTTCACTGACGGAGAGTTTGTTAAGAAATGTATGGATGCTGTCGCGGAGGAGGTGTGTCCCGAGAAGAAAGATGCATTTAATGCCGTAAGTCTGTCGGCGAGTACAATCACCAGACGCGTTGAAGAAATCAAAACAAAACGGTCCCAGAGCTGATCGACCCAGAATGGAAATGGCACCTCGCATTTTTAACAGACGTGACAGAAATACTTAACAGCCTTAACTTGCAGCTACAAGGCGAGGGGAAACTCATTTGCGACATGTATTCACACATAAAAGCATTTGAGGTGAAATTAGCGCTGCTTTTGGAACAAGTGAAAAGCGCAACTTCGTCCATCTTCCTGCTACCCAAAACCTGTCGACAGAGAACCCAGCGGTCCCGTTCCCAGCTGAAAAGTGCGTGGAAGCACTGGAAATGCTGAAGGCGGAGTTCGGTGTGCGATTCAGTGAACTACATGTTCATGCAAAAGAAATCCGTCTTTTTCAGAACCCCTTTGTTGCCAACATTGATGAAGCCCAGCCTTCATATCAGTTTGAGTTGGCTGAGTTACAGAACTGTGATGTTCTGAAAGACGCATTCAAGCCCAACAGTCTCATTGACTTCTATGCCGCCCTCCCAAACGACACATATCCAAACATCAAAAAACACGCAATGAAAATGTCCAGTTTTTGGCAGCACGTATATCTGCGAGAAAACCTTTTCTCGCATGAAACTGCTGAAAACCCCGATGAGATCAAGATTGACAGATGAACATTTGCATCAGTGCTTGAGACTGGCTGTAACTAGAATGGAACCTGATATTCAACTTCTCACCAGCCAGATGCAGGCCCACAGTTCACACTGATGAACATATAGGTAAGCTCACTTTTCTGACTTGAATGAGTCATTCTGAGCATAAACAAATATAATCATAATAAAATCTACTGGGATAAAATCCATCTTTACAACCATACTGGTAGTGAAATGTATTGTGCTGTGTAGGTGCTGTATCACTTAGTTCAGTTTCTCAACCTGCTTCTTTTGTGGTTTTCACAGGGAAGTTGATGAGAGAGAGCTGCAAACAGCGGTGTCTACAAGCCTACTGGAACCTACAAAATGATTATAAGGAAGGAACACAAGAACTTTAAGAGACTGCTCATATGTGTCAGAGAGATTCTGCTCTGACAACTGAGCTGAACTTTTATCTGTTAAGATTGTGCATGGCACGACAGAAAGTTAATGTTCCATGGCTTTTTTTCTATGAAGAACCCAGAGAGAGTTATTTAGTTATTATTTATTTCCTGTTTTTTTCTGTGAAGAACTCAGAGAGGGTTATTTAGTTATTATTTGTTTCCTGACTTTTTTTCTGTAAAGAACCTGGACATTTTTGGTTATGTGTGGCTTTCTGGAAAACAATACATTTTTTAAGCTCCCCTACGATCGTCACACTTTTTCTGTTACAAACTGACACCGGCCCCCCATCAGAGAAGGGAAAAGTTATGTGGCCCTCACAGGAAAAAGTTTGGGGACCCCTGCTGTCGATGGTCAAATCTGTAGCATGAAAACTGTGTTAGCAGTGAGTTTGTGACCACTACGTCGGTACATGCTAGCTAACACACTTATATACAGCAATCATATACCAAAGCACATCCCAGAAAGCCCCTCAATCCCTAACATGTACCATACACCCACACATGTATAAATCAGCAATGTACAGCAAACTTGTACACATTGTAAAATATAAACATAGAATACAGTATTCAGAACGTGACCTATCCCTTGCATCACATTTTCATACTGGGGAGACCTGACCTTCGATCTCCCCCTTTCTGCAAGCGGGGCCAATAACAACACGCCTTAATGTCATGGGAATTGAACCAACCAATAAGAATGCTTGAACATGAAACACATTTCTTTAGCGGCAAGTGGAAACATAACCAACCATAAACAACCAGGCGCAGCGAAAGCACCTAAAAATGGTCAAAGACCCCAGCCATTAGACTGTTCTCTCTACTACCGCATGGCAAGCGGTCCTGGAGTGCCAAGTCTACGACAAAAAGGCTTCTCAACAGTTTTTACCCCCAAGCAATAAGACTCCTAAATAGGTAACCCGGACAATTTGCAAGATACTTTCCGATTGAGCCAACATGCAGTTTACGGTGAAGGCAGTCTCCGCTAAAAGCAGGAACATCGCCTTTAAATTTCACCGTGGAAAATCGGCCTTTCGCAAAGCGGTTGGAATAGAGCCCTAATCTCTCCTCAGAAGCAACAGTGACAGGGACGGTCAAAAACAACTTGATTGCCGTGGCAACATCAGGGACACTGGGCAGAAGGGAGTGGTGCTTTAAATACAGCAGTTCAGCAACTGCACAAACTGCACAAAAACGCACGAAATCTGCAAGCCTACATCTCACCGCCAAAACAAAGAGCAAGCCTACATCTCACCCCCAAAACAAAGAGCAAGCCTACATCTCACCCCCAAAACAAAGAGCAAGCCTACATCTCACCCCAATAAGCTATTAGTAATTCAAATGTCGAAATAAGTGTCCAACAAGTTTGTAGTATGGCTCTTCCTGGGACTGCACAACATTTAAAGAGGAATAGCAGAGGCAGCGGAGAGACCAGGTTCCTATACAAAGTGGAAATGTAGTTTCCATCAACCTCACTCATGCTGCGCGCAATGTAATTTCAGAGAACGCCGTTCGTTCGTAGGCAGAGTAGTGAGTGAAACCATTCCATTCAGAAACGGGTGTGATGTTAATTTTCCTTATGTGTTTAATATTGACTACCATTGTACTAAGGTTGGCAATACCTAAAGTCTTCAGACATTTTAGGTTATTTTCCCAGTGATTCATTTGTAAATTGATCGGTGCCGGAACAAAAAGTGAGCCGTTAAGGGGGTGACCTGGGAGGCTATGAGGTAGACTACCTGAATGCATATAAAATATCATAATAAACCATTGCATGCATTATCATTGCTTTTGTGTACTGGCATAGAGCAGTAGAGTAGAGAGAGGCGCTTGCAGAAGTTGCGCGCGCGCGCACACACACACACACACACACACAGTTGGGACATTTATTTTAGCCTATGGTCCTGGAAGAAAATGTTGCCTTTGGAAACGCATTTCATGCAATTCTAAATACTTTTAGATGACTGGAGACTTTAGCAGAATAGTTTTAATACCTCAAATTATCTACGTGACAGGCTATACTTTGACACTGACAAACTGAGAACAATAAACACGACCTTGTCTTGAATCCATCAATAGTCCAGACCTAGGTGTGTGGAGAAACACATATTGTACAATATGATAGTAATAGTAATATAATAGTCCAGTTTTACTGACTCACCCAATGATGCCCATGCCACCTTTCGGCGATGACCGATGCGCTCATGCAAAAACCTTTAAAAACAACGCTGTTCGCTCAATTGGTATATTTGGAAGTTGATAGCTTCGTATGCTATAGACAGACTCGTGACCTCTTTTCAACAGGATCTGTGTTTTCCCACGATTGTATTTGAAACCACGCGAAAGGCCTGGATTGGCTGCATGCTGTTCGCTGACAGATTTGCCGCACCTTCATGACTGTAGCCATGCATTGTGATTGGGCTACAGACAATCCCCAGCTAGGCAATTAACAAAAACAAGTATAGGCCTAATCCAGGTGTATTATTAGGAATTATTTAATTTATTTCTAAACAGACATCTGCAATTCTATAACTTTGGCAAATGTATTCAAATTAATAAAGGATGCTGCGGCACCTCCATCACGCTTCCCACCGCATGGATTCTATAAGAACATTCATGATGACGTACAACGCTGGAGAGATTAAGGTTGCACGCTCATGTCTATCAGAGCCGGGAGCGAGAGAGATCATAGAACGTGAACCCCTTTCTAGTTCTGTGATAGTTACCGGCGCGCTTCTGCTTGGTCTATATAGGCTAAAATATTCCGCAAACCATTTACTCGGGCCAGTACAATACGAATACATTTTAAGAAAATCAGGCACTGTTTTCAAATTACGTTTTTTAAGGGACAGCCAGGAGAATTAAAGAGGAGTCAACTTGAATTAACTCTGATTGCTTTTATTATAATTTTTACATTGCAAACATTGACAATTATTTTTCATGACACTTTAAAATAACAATTAGTGGGTTCTGAGTGCTTCTCCCCTATGTGCACATTGGCCACAAAATGAGGTGGAAACTGACCTGCACTTCCAAACTTCCTGCCAAATGTTACTATATTAGAGACATATATTTCCCTCAGATTACACAGAACCACAAAGAATTCGAAAACAAATCCAATGTTGATAAACTCCCATATCTACTGGGTGAAATACCACAGTGTGCCATCACAGCAGCAAGCTTTGTGACCTGTTGCCACAAAAGTGCAACCAGTGTAGAACAAACACCAGTGTAAATACAACCGATATTTATTTTCCCTTGTTTTACTTTAACTATCTGCACATCCTTACAACACTGTATATATACACCCTGTCTTATTCTTTTGGACCTTTTGTGGGAGTAATGTTTACTGTTCGCTTGTTATTGTTTTCCACTTTTGTTTATCTATTTCACTTGCTTTGACAATGTAAACATATATGATAGGGGATGTAGCAAATGTGTGATGTATTATAATAACTGATCATGCTTATGTGGATTAATAGAAGGGGAGGGGTTATAAGACCACTCCCTCCTTACATTTATAGGGTCCTAGACTACAGATGAACAATATATATACACTATGGGGTTTAATATTGTTCCACAGTACTTTTCTAGGCTCTCTGCCTCTTATGAATAAACTCTGCAGGGGAGTGTAAGAGATAAGAGATTAGTTAGACATTCCACTACAAATCAACTTGAACATTTACTGCTAAGCTTTTAGATGACACAGTAAAAGCCTTGTTTATATAGCTCTGTAGGCAGGGTTTGGTCTCATGAGTAAAAGACAATGACGTAGGCAGTGACATCACTAGGGCTGGACGGGTTGAATAAAATAACATGGGACCTTTTCTTTGACGCAGAACTTACTCGGGGAAAAATGGGTGCCATGTTCCTGTTGTCAACTTCTGTCTGCAATTGCATTAATGAAGGTTTTTGAATGATTTAATTAAAGATATTGTCATAATGCCAATTTCACCAAATGAGCCAATGATTGACAAGGAACAAGGAAACGAACACCAATACCCTTTATGTCATATTTCATTGTGCTGCAGGCTACTGCTGTATAAATAGACTATTGTTGATCTGTGTTACTTCCTCTACACTGAATGAATTTAGTCAACAATCAACATGTTCTGCGTTCCTTCATAAGACTGCGGTGTATTCACTACATTTACATTTAAGTCATTTAGCAGACGCTCTTATCCAGAGCGACTTACAGGAACCAAACGGAAGCAAACAGCCAAAACAAGGAGGGATTCATCTAAACTTGTCCAATAAGAAACACTTGTTTTCGTTCCAAAAATGTTTTACTACAGTGTGCACTAATGAATACACCCCTGCTGTAATATGACCCAAATATAGAGTTTGGATGACCTATTTCCCTTTAAAGGTTTGTGGGGTTCAGTCCGAGTGCAGCAGGACAACGTCTCCCCCTACTGTAGGTCTGTGTGAACTGCTTGCTCTCCTGGACTGTCCTCAACCACTGTTATCGTTATACCACTCTAGGACTAGGGCCAGTTTCCCAGACACAGTCACAGGTTAAACCTAGTCCAGGTCAAAAAAGCGTTCTCCATGGAGATTCTGTATTGAAAGAGCTATTTAGTCCAGGACTAGGCTTATTCTGTGTCTGGGAAACCGACCCATTGAGAATAAAACCCGGAATCATTTAAATGTCAGACACCACGACCACAGATGTAAAAGAAGTATAATCATTTTAATGTATAAAATGTAAACTGATGTAAAACACGGCCAAGGTTTTAAACCGGGGATGGTCAACTGGTGGACCGCGGGCCTCCTTTTGAAGGACTTCGGATCAATTTCAACTAAATGTTTTTGATTTTTAGGAAGTCAGTAGGGGTCTCAAGTTACTGTTGTGAGTTAGAATAGTAGAATACACTAAATGTGGTTGTGCATCAGTAGTTTCTCCTCTTTATGTCAGTTACTGTTGTGAGTTAGAATAGTAGAATACACTAAATGTGGTTGTGCATCAGCAGTTTCTCCTCTTTATGTCAGTTACTGTTGTGAGTTAGAATAGTAGAATACACTAAATGTGGTTGTGCATCAGCAGTTTCTCCTCTTTATGTCAGTCACTGTTGTGAGTTAGAATAGTAGAATACACTAAATGTGGTTGTGCATCAGTAGTTTCTCCTCTTTATGTCAGTTACTGTTGTGAGTTAGAATAGTAGAATACACTAAATGTGGTTGTGCATCAGCAGTTTCTCCTCTTTATGTCAGTTACTGTTGTGAGTTAGAATAGTAGAATACACTAAATGTGGTTGTGCATCAGCAGTTTCTCCTCTTTATGTCAGTCACTGATAGTCAGTCAAATAGCCCATGTCAGCATATATATTGTTTTATATTGCTATCTTAGCTGGACCCTAAACTATCTAAACTTGTTAACATGGTCAAATTAACGGCCCCGGGGTCCCCAGTGATTTTTGTTAGTCAATCACTCAGATATAATATTAAAAACGGCAAACATTTCTCTCTCAAATGTGTAGAGATGCAGGAAATGAGTCATGTGGGGCTACAGTTGCTTGGGTCTGCATGATGAGTGAATGTTTTGTGTCCCCCACCCCCATCAAAGTTGCCCTTCACTGTTTTAAACAACGCAGCAACACCGAATTACACTAGAATGCCATAGCACACTTCACAGACAGATACAGCAACCGTCTGAGCGGTTGGCTTCTGAGTCCTCACCCGCTACGGACTTATACCTATACCGTACATCTTACTGTGCATGCTAGAGCTCAGAGGACCATCTCCAAGACTTCTAGCAGGTTCTAGAACGCACCATGTCACAACAGTAGAGGCTATACAAATAACCACCTCCAAATAATATCTACTGTGCAAATAAATACTCATACAATTAATTAAGGTAATGCTGGCACTTAAGACAATATTAACAACATGCACAATCTAAAATATACACAAACCTGCAAGATAACAGTACCATCAACAATACAGTTACACTTGTAGGAAAGTAGCAACAAGTACTATTAGTAACTAAGCATCGTTTAGCAGCATAAACACCCCAACTGTAGACCCCACAACTCACACTCGTAGATGCATGCAATCTTCCAAATTAACACAATCAACTTGGTCACCAGCCAAAACTCAAGTCGTCTTCTTCTGACCAATAGGACACTCTGACCTGGGGTGGGAGGGGTCAGAGTCCAAATGCCCATTTGGCTGGTTGGTGAAAACCAAGAGGTTAATGAAACAGAAAATGGAAATAAAAAACATTAAGATGAGATCTGGAAATCAGAATCAAAGCAGTTCTTTGCTTGGGAGGGAGTGGGATCTCTGTTACAGCCAGGTAGTAGATGTAATATGGTCCTGGTCAGTTCTTTACTTGGGAAGGAGTAGGATCTCTGTTACAGCCATGTAGTAGATGTAATATGGTCCTGGTCAGTTCTTTACTTGTTTACTACGTTTATCTCTTGTTACAGCCAGGTAGTAGATGTAATATGGTCCTGGTCAGTTCTTTGCTTGGGAGGGAGTGCTTGGGAGGGAGTGGGATCTCTGTTACAGCAAACACCGAATAGAACAAGAGAAGTACTCCAGATATAACAAACTGACCCTAGCCCCCCAACACAAACTACTGCAGCATAAATACTGGAGGCTGAGACACGAGGGGTCACTAATGTTGACCAGGACCATATTACATCAGATGTAGTATGGTCCTGATCAACATTAGTGACCCCTCCTGTCTACATACCTGTAACTTCTTCTTTAAGAGGCAATGACAGAGGTCAAACGTTTTCTGTAAGTCTTCACAAGGTTTTCACACACTGTTGCTGGTATTTTGGCCCATTCCTCCATGCAGATCTCCTCTAGAGCAGTGATGTTTTGGGGCTGTTGCTGGGCAACACAGACTTTCAACTCCCTCCAAAGATTTTCTATGGGGTTGAGATCTGGAGACTGGCTAGGCCACTCCAGGACCTTGAAATGCTTCTTACGAAGCCACCCCTTCGTTGCCCGGGCAGTGTGTTTGGGATCATTGTCATGCTGAAAAACCCAGCCATGTTTCATCTTCAATGCCCTTGCTGATGGAAGGAGGTTTTCACTCAAAATCTCACAATACATGGCCCCATTCATTCTTTCCTTTACACGGATCAGTCGTCTTGGTCACTTTGCAGAAAAACAGCCCCAAAGCATGTTTCCACCCCCATGCTTCACAGGAGGTAATGTGTTCTTTGGATGCAACTCGGCATTCTTTGTCCTCCAAAAACGACGAGTTGAGTTTACCAAAACATTCTATTTTGGTTTTATCTGACCATATGATATTCTCCCAATCTTCTTCTGGATCCAAATGCTCTCTAGCAAACTTCAGACGGGCCTGGACACGTCTGGCACTGCAGGATTTGAGTCCCTGGCGGCGTAGCGTGTTACTGATGGTAGGCTTTGTTACTTTGGTCCCAGCTCTCTTCAGGTCATTCACTAGGTCCCCCTGTGTGGTTCTGGGATTTTTGCTCACCGTTCTTGTGATCATTTTGACCCCACAGGGTGAGATCTTGCGTGGAGCCCCAGATCGAGGGAGATTATCAGTGGTCTTGTATGTCTTCCATTTCCTAATAATTGCTCCCACAGTTGATTTCTTCAAACCAAGCTGCTTACCTATTGCAGATTCAGTCTTCCCAGCCTGGTGCAGGTCTACAATTCTGTTTCTGGTGTCCTTTGACAGCTCTTCGGTCTTGGCCATAGTGGAGTTTGGAGTGTGACTGTTTGAGGTTGTGGACAGGTGTCTTTTATACTGATAACAAGTTCAAACAGGTGCCATTAACACAGGTAACGAGTGGAGGACAGAGGAGCCTTTTAAAGAAGAAGTTACAGGTCTGTGAGAGCCTGAAATCTTGCTTGTTTGTAGGTGACCAAGAACTTATTTTCCACCATAATTTGCAAATAAATTCATTAAAAATCCTACAATGTGATTTTCTGGAGAAAAAAAAATCTCATTTTGTCTGTCATAGTTGAAGTGTACCTATGATGACAATTACAGGCATTCTCATATTTTTAAGTGGGAGAACCTGCACAATTGGTGGCTGACTAAATACTTTTTTGCCCCACTGTATATACATTCCCACCCCCTCAGTCCTTCAAAACCTCAAATACCTTGCTCAGGCTCTGGGGCTTTATTCTTGAGAAATATTTGCTAATTTATTTTAAATATATATATATCTGACAAACATCGCTCTAGCTCTGCCACCTTTCACCGCAGAAGTGTGACATCGGCGGATGGAGTCGATAGAGATTTCTGCTTTGAATGCGTCTCAATCTTAAACTGACAGACTTTGATGGCGATTGTTATATTATGTTAATCTGATTGACGCACCGGAGCATCAATCGACACTAGGGTGGGACCGCAAGAGACAGTACTTCATGAAGCTCTTCAGATGTTAAATATATGAATCCCAAAAATATCTTTCTTGACTTCCTTTCAATTTGTCCAGTTCCATTTATCATACAAAGTCCACTTTCTTCACATGCAGAATTTCTGTCCTGCTGTTGATACTCAGGCTGTGGTGGAGGCTACATTGTAGGACTACTGGTCTTCACTACCACTGGACCTTCAAAGCTATTCGATCGGTCTACCGACAGACAAACTCTTCTCCTTCCTGACATTTACCAAATGATTCATCATTCGTGCATCGACCACTCCTCAAATTTCCTTTAATAGAGCAATGTCAACATCCTCCGAGACTCCAGAAATCTCGCTTGACGTGGGCCCTGCTCTGTAGCTCAAAGCATGATACATTATATCCATCAACTCGATTGATATGCAACACATTTTTTTTCTGATCCGCAAAAAACACAAGAAATCAGAACTTTCGCACTTCTCGTGATTTTCACTGATTTTACTTTAGCCAAAACTTTCTCCATAACTGTGGATGTTTCGAACAGGTTCCACAAGGGCTGTAAACATTTTGGCCAATTGTTTTCCAAAATAAAACATAAAATATATATATTGCAAAAAACAAAACAAACAAGCTTGTGTCCATTGTTCTCGTTATTGCAAATGAATCCAAAAAAACAACTTCATATTTCGATTTTCAGAAGTAGGTGGGATTAAATGTGGAATGCCTGTGTCACGAGCTGGCTCAAAGCCCGTAACAAAAGGGAGACAACGTGGAGATAAGACGTAACAAAATATATATTTATTAAATAAAGCAACTTAAATACAATAGCGTGTGTAATCAGTAGTGTAAGTGTTTTGCATGCATGAATGTGATAATGCAGGGTGTTGAAAGGGGCTAAAGCAAACAACCAAAAAGCCACCAAGAAACACAAAATCTATAAAGGGGTCTGCATGGAGAGAGTCTCCTCCATGAATGTGGAAGAGGTCTATTTATCCTGGGAGACACCGGGCCCAGGTGTGTCTGCATGGAGAGAGTCTCCTCCATGAATGTGGAAGAGGTCTATTTATCCTGGGAGACACTGGGCCCAGGTGTGTCTGCATGGAGAGAGTCTCCTCCATGAATGTGGAAGAGGTCTATTTATCCTGGGAGACACCGGGCCCAGGTGTGTCTGCATGGAGAGAGTCTCCTCCATGAATGTGGAAGAGGTCTATTTATCCTGGGAGACACCGGGCCCAGGTGTGTCTGCATGGAGAGAGTCTCCTCCATGAATGTGGAAGAGGTCTATTTATCCTGGGAGACACTGGGCCCAGGTGTGTCTGCATGGAGAGAGTCTCCTCCATGAATGTGGAAGAGGTCTATTTATCCTGGGAGACACCGGGCCCAGGTGTGTCTGCATGGAGAGTGTCTCCTCCATGAATGGGGAAGTGGTGTATTTATCCTGGGAGACACCGGGCCCAGGTGTGTCTGCATGGAGAGTGTCTCCTCCATGAATGTGGAAGTGGTGTATTTATCCTGGGACACAGCGGGCCCAGGTGTGTCTGCATGGAGAGAGTCTCTGCCATGAATGGGGAAGTGGTGTATTTATCCTGGGAGACACCGGGCCCAGGTTTTTCCCATGTAGCTGACGACCCTCCCAACTCCACCAGCATCCTAATAAGGAAACAAGAACAAAGAGAGAATACGGCAGAGTGGGAGGGTCGTCACACCTGTCATTGACCAAATGCACAACCAACACTTCCTGTCCCTTCAAAGTAGGAGTTCACCATTCACACTTATACTTTGTCATCTGTTAATAGCTATTAATTAATCTATTAATTCCCAGATGGTGATATTTTTCCACTTATACTTTATATTTTAAATAAGAGTGACAAAAAATATGTTTATTGACCTATTAATGAAATGTTCCTGTAAATTGTTAAACTGATATCCTAGCTCCCTAGTTCACCATTGGTAATCTGAGCATCATAGACTATATCTTTTCTGAGGAGTTGTCATTTCAGAATGAGGGGTGCTGTAGCTCTGCTGGTGTTGCTATTCTGTCTGAGGGCATGAGCTCAGGAAAGGAGGAGTGGTCAGAGAACGACATCCTTCAACAGAGAGACAGTGAAGAGGTAGAGAGCAGGGTGAGTTTCAGATTAAGAGCTAAAGGACTGAGGCTACAGAGACGCCCCACAAATGACTGGCCAGGCCACCACAAACACCTGTAGTACACTCCTCTCCCCACCCGCCACCTACTCACACACACCTACAATGTAGGGAAGATCTAAGCCTGTATTCAGTGTCTCAGAGTAGCATTGCTGATCTAGGATTACTGATCAGGGCCCCCTTGTCCATGTGATTAGCACCAAGCCTATCAGAGGGTAAGGTGGAGCCCTCACCATGTCACCACCCATCAATCACTCTCAGGCTAGGAGTTGTCTGGACAGGTCCTGGGTATCACTTGTACATATCCATAAAACACACTCCTATCATAAACCATGGGGTAACATCAGAACTATATGTTTATTTTATTTGCCCAAGATCTGGCTATGAAAGACTACATCCAAGCAGAATCGTAGATCTGTAATACAGAACAGACAATGACTCCCCCTGCTGCCTGTCTGTGTGAACTGAACTCAGTCCTCCGCTACTGATGTTGTTATACTATTCTAAAGGACTGGTTTCCCAGACACAGGTTAAACCTGGACCAGGACTAAAAGTAATTCTCCATGGAGATTCTTCACTGAAAGAGCTTTTTAGTCCAGGACTAGGCTTAATCTGTGCCCGGGACACCGACCCATTGAGAACAACAAACCATTAGATTTAAATATGTTAGTCCCATTTGGCTCAGTTGGTAAAGCAGGGCACTTGTCACGCCAGGGTTGAGGGTTGATTCCCAGAGGACCAGCACAAAAAAAAGTTTAAAAAATGATTAATTCGCTACTGTAAGTCTCTCTGGATGAGGATGACTGAAATGTAATGTCAGACACAAACACAGATTTAAATGTAATTTTATGTATAAAATGAAAACTGACTTAATACATGAGAAAGGCTGTAAAACATGACCATGGTATTAAACACAGCAATTACTCAACTTACATTACATAGAATTACACTAGAATGGAGAAACACACTTCACAGACAGGAAGACCATTACTCATAGAGAAGAAACCTCAAAGCGCTTAAAAAGGCTAAATAACAAAACAGTAAATAAAAAACCAGAAGGATGAATTCAGGAAGTGGGAGGGAGTCAGATCTTTGTAGAGGAAGTGGGAGAGTCAGATCTTTGTAGAGGAAGTGGGAGAGAGTCAGATCTTTGAAGAGGAAGTGGGAGGAGATTCAGTTCTTTGGAGAGGAAGTGGGAGAGAGTCAGATCTTTGGAGAGGAAGTGGGAGGGAGTCAGATCTTTGGAGAGGAAGTGGGAGGGAGTCAGATCTTTGGAGAGGAAGTGGGAGGGAGTCAGATCTTTGGAGAGGAAGTGGGAGGGAGTCAGATCTTTGGAGAGGAAGTGGGAGGGAGTCAGATCTTTGGAGAGGAAGTGGGAGGGAGTCAGATCTTTGGAGAGGAAGTGGGAGGGAGTCAGATCTTTGGAGAGGAAGTGGGAGGGAGTCAGATCTTTGGAGAGGAAGTGGGAGGGAGTCAGATCTTTGGAGAGGAAGTGGGAGGGAGTCAGATCTTTGGAGAGGAAGTGGGAGGAGATTCAGTTCTTTGGAGAGGAAGTGGGAGGGAGTCAGATCTTTGGAGAGGAAGTGGGAGGGAGTCAGATCTTTGGAGAGGAAGTGGGAGAGAGAGGGGGAGTGGGATCTCAGTCACAGCCTGGCTGAGTCAAAGGTCGTGTTGCATCAACTAATTAATGCATGTCATTGACTGACAGATTGCCGTATCATACTTGGTTAGCGGATACTTCACTAGAAGATTAATTGAACAACAGTAACATTTCTCTAGACAAACTGTTCAAAAAGGCCAACAAGGATGTGTGTTCAGTACACCTGGCATTCAAAATGGAAAACCCCAGATATATTCCAAATCTGTCCCATTAAGTCGATGTTGAATGAGATTCACTGAAAAACAGCAAACAGAACTAAACCCGCAGTTCTCATGTCTATCAGACAAGGGTTTACTGATATTAAGACACATTAAAATGAACCAACTGATTCATTTCAATTAATGCATTTGAAATTGGTCAACAATGTTCCCACAGCAATCGTTTGTGTCAATTGCCTTTTAGCTTGTAGTTTTGTTTTCACAGGAGCCCCGACGTGTGTAATGATCAGCTCTAACTGTACTATACTGTTACAGAGGCCTTCACTGGCATAACCCTGACATAGTCCTGTACTATACTGTTACAGAGGCCTTCACTGGCATAACCCTGACATAGTCCTGTACTATACTGTTACAGAGGCCTTCACTGGCATAACCCTGACATAGTCCCCACTGAGGAATGGAAAAATTCTCTCAGTGAAACTCAGTGAAAATATTTGAGGGTTTTTGAAGAAACACCCAATGCGTTGGTTATTGACAGGATCAGAAAGTGACACTGTTTCTTTGTCCCAGTCCAGCTGCACTCGGATCCTCTGGGGTTTCACTTTAAAAGGTTCAAGACAGTAACATGCATTCGGTGACACTTGGTCAATATAGTCACTCCCTTCTCTTGAGAGTACGTACCAGACTCCACTAATATGCCACCGAGACGTCTCCTTCCTATCGCAAGACTCTATGGCTACACCTACTGCCCACTCTTTGCTGTCCCCAACCTCTACGTCCCAACTGTGTGTCCCCGAGCTGAAGCCCTGGGAGCCCAGGACAGCATAGCGGTGTTTAAACCTCTCTGGGTTGTCAGGAAGCTGCTGTTGGTCATCACTGAGTCTGCATGTGAAGCTGGTCAGGTCACCAGACAGGATGAGATCTGGGTGAGCAGTGTTGGGATCCAGAATCACAGGAGCTGAGAGGAGAGAGAGAACACAGATTATTTTAAAGTGGGAACTCGTAGTCATGTTTATACAAAACGGATGACTTTTTTTCCCCTTCAGTGTTGCGTCCCGTGATTTACACATATTGAAATAAGTGTGATATTGTTAATTTGTTGTTTTAACTTGTATATTTTATTCTATATAATTGTAAAGCGTCTTTGGGTCCTTGAAAAGCTCTATCTATATAAGTCCTATGTATGTATTATTATCATCATAAAATAGTACTCACTGTACTCAACAATTTCCTGCATGTTCTTCCAGACTCTGAACTGCAGGTTGCCAAGGTGTCTGGCCACATGAATCAGCGCCCCTGAAACCCTCTCTGGATCTGGCAATATGCACTGAACTCTGGGAGAACATTAAGGAGTCAGTGCTGCTGTTGGGTTCAGAACCACAGAGAGGAGAGAACATGAAATCAAGTCAAACTTTATTTGTCAAGTGCACCGAATACAACGGGTGAAGACTTTACCATGAAATGCTGAATACAACGGGTGAAGACTTCACCATGAAATGCTGAATACAACAGGTGAAGACTTCACCATGACATGCTGAATACAACGGGTGAAGACTTCACCATGACATGCTGAATACAACAGGTGAAGACTTCACCATGACATGCTGAATACAACAGGTGAAGACTTCACCATGAAATGCTGAATACAACAGGTGAAGACTTCACCATGACATGCTGAATACAACAGGTGAAGACTTCACCATGACATGCTGAATACAACAGGTGAAGACTTCACCATGACATGCTGAATACAACAGGTGAAGACTTCACCATGACATGCTGAATACAACGGGTGAAGACTTCACCATGACATGCTGAATACAACAGGTGAAGACTTCACCATGACATGCTGAATACAACAGGTGAAGACTTCACCATGACATGCTGAATACAACAGGTGAAGACTTCACCATGAAATGCTGAATACAACAGGTGAAGACTTCACCATGACATGCTGAATACAACGGGTGAAGACTTCACCATGAAATGCTGAATACAACGGGTGAAGACTTCACCATGAAATGCTGAATACAACGGGTGAAGACTTCACCATGACATGCTGAATACAACGGGTGAAGACTTCACCATGACATGCTGAATACAACGGGTGAAGACTTCACCATGACATGCTGAATACAACGGGTGAAGACTTCACCATGACATGCTGAATACAACAGGTGAAGACTTCACCATGACATGCTGAATACAACAGGTGAAGACTTCATGCTGAATACAACAGGTGAAGACATGACTTCACCATGCTGAATACAACAGGTGAAGACTTCACCATGACATGCTGAATACAACAGGTGAAGACTTCACCATGACATGCTGAATACAACGGGTGAAGACTTCACCATGACATGCTGAATACAACAGGTGAAGACTTCACCATGACATGCTGAATACAACGGGTGAAGACTTCACCATGACATGCTGAATACAACGGGTGAAGACTTCACCATGACATGCTGAATACAACAGGTGAAGACTTCACCATGACATGCTGAATACAAGCCCTTCACCAACAGTGTAGTTCAAGAAGAGTTAAGAAAATATTTACCAAATAAACTAAAGTAAAAAAACAAAAAGTAAAAAAACAAAAAGTAACAATAACGAGGCTATGTACATTGGGTACCGGTACCGAATCAGTGAGCGGGGATACAGGTTAGAGGTAGTCAGTGCTGCTGTAGGGTTGGGTTCAGAACCACAGAGGGGATAGAAACAAGAGGAATATCCCTTACCTTTTCTTGATGACCTCGTAGTCCTGCAGGAGAACAAAGTGTCAGATTAGACATGACATTATCAAGATGTAGAAGTTTCATCTCTACTTAAAACAGAGGGAGATCTTTCTTTTTTGTTTCTTACCTGTAGCAAAGAAATGTTTTCAGCCCCTAGCTCTTCCTCTAGGGTTTGGATGGTGTCAGAAAGGGACGAGATCTCTCTGTTCATCTCCTCAATCTTCCTCATCATCATTTGACTCTTGTTGTCTTCTTCCTGCTTCAGGGCAGCTATCCTGACTACCGTTTCATTCCGTAGAAACTGGTGAAGCTCCTCAAACTGTTCCCTTATTTTCCTCTCTGTGGACAGGGCCTGGCTCTGAAGACAAACATCCAGAGCTTGAATGAGTTTTAGTTTATTCACCATGTGCACAGGATACAACAGGTGTTATACAGCACAATGAAATTCGTACCTTGAGAGCTCTTTCCCAACAATGCAGTGATGATGATTATAATAATTTAGATACTAATATAAAACTACTAATAAAATATATAAGACAATGATTTAGATGCTAATAATATAAATCATTTAGATAATAATAAAGATAATCATTTAGATGCTAATAATAAAAATACAGATATGGAGATAAATAAATAATTTAGATAATACATAAAATACTAATATAGATAATGAAGATGATTAGATATGTGAGTTAAAGAAACAAGAATGCAAGTATATACAGGTCAGTACCTTATTCAATGTTCAGGGGAACTGGAGTGGTTGTGTATACATACTGGTAGACTTGTGTGATATACATGTAAACAGGGCTGAATAGTGACTGGTAACAGGAATATATACACGCACACTTGAAGTTGGAGGTTTTCATTCACTAATTTTGGAGTCATTAAAACTCGTTTTTCAAACACTCCACAATTTTCTTGTTAATTAACAAACTATAGTTTTGGCATGTTGGTTAGGACATCTAATTTGTGCATAACAAGTAATTTTTCAAACAATTGTTTCCAGACAGATCTTTTCACTGTATCACAATTCCAGTGGGTCAGAAGTTTACTGCCTTTAAACAGCTTGGAAAACTCCAGAAAATCATGTCATGGCATTAAAAGTTTCTGATAGGCTAATTGACATAATTTGAGTCAATTGGAGGTGTACCTGTGGATATATTTCAAGGCCTACCTTCAAACTCAGTGCCTCTTTGCTTGACACCATTGGAAAATCAAAAGAAATCAGCCAAGACCTCAGAAAAAAACATTGTAGACCTTGACAAGTCTGGTTCATCCTTGGGAGCAATTTCCAAACACCGGAAGGTACCATGTTCATCTGTACAAACAATAGTATGCAAGTATAAACACCATTGGACCACGCAGCTGTCATACCGCTCAGGAAGGAGACGCGTTCTGTTTCCTAGCGATGAACGTACTTTGGTGCGAAAAGTGCAAATCAATCCCAGAACACCAGCAAAGGACCTTGTGAAGATGCTGGAGGAAACAGGTACAAAAGTATCTATATCCACAGTAAAACGAGTCCTATATCGACAGAACCCGAAAGACCACTCAGCAAGGAAGATGCCACTGCTCCAAAACCGCCACAAAAAGCCAGACTACGGTTTTCAACTGCACATGGGGACAAAGATCGTACTTTTACAAAAATAGAACTGTTTGGCCATAATGACCATCTTTATGTTTGGAGGAAAAATGGGGAGGCTTGCAAGCCGGAGAACACCATCCCAACCGTGAAGCACAGGGGAGGCAGCATCATGTTGTGGGGGTGCTTTGCTACAGGAGGGACTGGTGCACTTCACAAAATAGATGGCATCATGAGGAAAGAAAATGATGTGGATATATTGAAGCAACATCTCAAGACATCAGTCAGGAAGTTAAAGCTTGGTCGCAAATGGATCTTCCAAATGGACAATGACCCCAAGCATACTTCCAAAGTTGTGGCAAAATGGCTTAAGGACAACAAAGTCAAGGTATTGGAGTGGCCATCACAAAGCCCTGACATCAATCCCATAGAACATTTGTGGGCAGAACTGAAAAAGTGTGTGCGAGCAAGGAGGCCTACAAACCTGACTCAGTTACACCAGCTCTGTCAGGAGGAATGGGCCAAAATTCACCCAACTTATTGTGGGAAGCTTGTGGAAGGATACCCAAAACTTGTGACCCAAGTTAAACAATGTGTAATGATCATGCGCTTTAATCTGCCTCTTAATATTCCACACCTGTCCGGTGGATGGATAATCTTGGCAAAGGAGAAATGCTCACTAACAGGGATGTAAACCATTTTTTTTTTTTTACCTTTATTTAACCAGGCAAGTCAGTTAAGAACATATTCTTATTTTCAATGACGGCCTGGGAACAGTGGGTTAACTGCCTGTTCAGGTGCAGAACGACAGATTTGTACCTTGTCAGCTCGGGGGTTTGAACTCGCAAACCTTCCGGTTACTAGTCCAACGCTCTAACCACTAGGCTACGCTGCCGCGTAAAAATATGAGAGAAATAAGCTTTTTGTGCATATGGAATATTTATTTTCAGCCACAAATCCAGGGAACGAAGGAGCCAGCAGATACGGCCCGCTTGCTTACAGACGCACTATTGGTCAGACAGGCTTCCTGGTTAGGTCAACAGCAGAGTATGGGAGATATGGCCCAGAAAACATACCTCAACCCAAGGATGAAAAAAGACCTTGTACTCCAAATGATCCCATCTGTTTACACCAAGATTGAACAACTTCTAGTTTTCTGTAAAACTGCCCCTTTAGTCCTCCTGCTAGGTAGCAGAAGCCACAGCAGCCATTTTGGAAAGGCAGTGTCAGACTATCAGCTACTTTGTTGTTCAAGGCGATGTGCTGGAAACGTGATGTTGAGAGGGGAAATGGCGCAAACGGATGTTCTGTTTGAATCAGATGCCGTGTCGAATGGAGATGAGTGAGAAGAATTATATTACAGTGGTGAATACAAAAGGAAATAAGGATTGGTGTTACCTGGGAGATCAGTTTGAAGTATAAAAATAAAATAATAAAAATCATGGATGCGTTGGATAAGGCTACATCGGTGAGAGTAACGAGAAATTGGCTTATTTTGGTTTTCTGTGCATCTATGGAACAGAAGGAGAGTGCTCTGCACCTCTAGAAGATATAGGTTGGAAATGTGCTGTGTGAGGATCTTCAATGCAGGGAACCTATCATGAGTGTCATCTCTGGGGTGACGCTAGAATCGAATGCATAGGATATACGTGACATATTGGATCAACTGGTTGGTGCATACCGAATGACCCACATGGAAAGAGGAAGCCCACTCCATCCATTCTATTGTTTTTTTTGACGAAGAGTCTCTCCCTTCTCACGTGTATGTGAGTTTAGTAAGATTCCCTGTGAGAGGGGTGTGATTTGAACTGTGACTGAAGGAGTGGGTTGTTTTTATGATGCAGTCCAAGGAATGCCAAGAGTGTGCAAAGCTGTCATCAAGGCAAAGGGTGGCTACTTTGAAGAATCTCAAATATATTTTGATTTGTTTAACAGTTTTTTTGGTTACTACATGATTCCATGTGTGCTATTTCATAGTGTTGATGTCTTCATTATTATAATTTTAAACTGGAATGAGTAGGTGCCCAAACTTTTGACTGGTACTGTGTGTGTGTTTGTGAGATATTTATAGATAGATACACATTTGTATTTTACCCACTTTTTCTCCTCAATTTTGATTGTCTCATCGCTGCAACTCTCCAACGGGCGAGGCGAAGGTCGAGTCATGTGTCCTCTGAAAAATGACCCACCAAACTGCGCCTCAACACACGCCCACTTAACTCGGATGGCAGCAGCATCAATGTATCGGAGGAAACACTGTTCAACTGACAACCGAAGTCAGCCTGCAGGCTCCGGCCTGCCACAAGGGGTGCCTAGAGCACGATGAGCCAAGTAAAAGCCCCCCCAGCCAAACTCTCCCCTAACCCGGACGATGCTGGGCCAATTGTGTGCCGCCCTATGGGACTCTCGATCACGGCCGGTTGTGACACAGCCTGGGATCGACCCCAGGTCTGTAGTGACACCTTAGATCGCTATGCCACTCGGGAGGCCTGGCTCTGCGGTTGACCTAACCAGGAAGTCTGTCTGACCATTGTGCAGCTGTAAGCAAGCTAGTCAGATCTGCTGGCTGAGTGAAACTCTACACAGAAACATAAAAGCCACTCAGTTATTTTTTGATTTGACCTTTATTTAACTAGGCAAGTCAGTTAAGAACAAATTATTATTTTAAATGACGGCCTAGGAACAGAACTGCCTGTTCAGGGGCAGAACAACAGATTTGTACCTTGTCAACTCTGGGATTTGAACTTCCAACCTTTCGGTTACTAGTCCAACGCTCTAACCACTAGGCTACCCTGCCTCCCAGCTCTTACCGTGATAGTATCTGCCTCCCAGCTCTTACCGTGATAGTATCTGCCTCCCAGCTCTTACCGTGATAGTATCTGCCTCCCAGCTCTTACCGTGATAGTATCTGCCTCCCAGCTCTTACCGTGATAGTATCTGCCTCCCAGCTCTTACCGTGATAGTATCTGCCTCCCAGCTCTTACCGTGATAGTATCTGCCTCCCAGCTCTTACCGTGATAGTATCTGCCTCCCAGCTCTTACCGTGATAGTATCTGCCTCCCAGCTCTTACCGTGATAGTATCTACCGTTTGAACACAATTTCGACTGTCTGCCTCAAGGACCTCCAGTTTGTTCTGTAGGAGCTTCAGCACAGACTCCTGGAAAGAAACAGTAATATTTTAAATATATCAGGTTACTGAGAAAACATTTTCTCTAAAGGGCATCAGCACCTACACTAAGCAGTGGTGTTCAGTAATTGTTGCTTGTTGTAGGAAAAAGCTAAATGTAACAGGCATTTATTCTATTGCCACGCAGTTTTTATTTCTCACTCACCTTATATTCTTTGGCAGCTTCGTCCATGGGGCAGAACTTGTGGTTTGTGTGTAACTCAGAAGTCTGGCACACCAGGCAAGCTGGTTGTCCGTGGTCACGACAGAAAAGTTTGTATTTCTCCCCATGCAGACTGCAGAGGACACCTGCAGATGCTTTCTCCTTTGAGTAGGCCTCACAGAGGTTCTTCAAAGCCCGGTTGAGGGGTGCATCACTGAGTTTTGATCTTTTCCTACAAACTGGACATTCCTTCACTTCTCTCTCCCTCCAGTAGCCATGTATACAGTCTTTACAGAAGCTGTGGCTACACAACAGGATGACTGGGTCCCTGAAGATGTCTCGGCATACGGGACAGGTGAGGTCCTCCTCTGGAAGAGAAGATGTGGTGGCCATTTTCCCCCTCAAATCCAACGTCTTCCTTCGGGAAAAATAACAACCGTACTGGCAAACTTTCACGTGAGTTTCGCTGCTAACTCAAACAAGCACTTACTTGCTGCTTCGTTATTGTTTCTTTACGTATTGTTTGTAACACATGTAGCTTACACTTGCAACGTATTGAGTAATACAATAAAGTGAACTTCTTTGCTGTGAAGGCAAGTGAGCTGTGTTGTTATTGTGACTCTTCTTCTATAATGTTATGGCCATCCGCAAACAAACGATAGGAGTGTTATCTCATACTGCCGTGGCGCATGCAAGAATAACTATGTACTTCCGGTTCACGGATTTTTGGAATCCTTCAGAATAAAGACTTTTTTTTCTCTATGGTATATTGACGATCACACATCCAGCTATCTACTATGCGGGATAGGAACATGATTCACCCCCCCAAAAAACGTACCTACCAGAAAAAAATGTATGTTAAAAACAAATAAAACAGATCTGATCCATACACAGGCTGGGAGTGCAGGTTTTCCGACGCCAGTACCCCTTGTAGGTCTTCATTTTCAAAAACGTTTCTGCCACAGCCACAATAATGTCCAGTTTCTTCGACTTATTTGAGACTTGTGCTGTACAGTTTATAACTGTGGCAATGAACGCAACAAAATCCAACTTTTTAACACGCATGGTATTTTTTGTCTGGCGGCAAACATTTACTACATGCTGTGGTGTATCCACCACCATATCTTCACTAGCATCACTTGTTTTCTCAATTATTTTAATTGCCTCGGCATAGGAGATTCGATTGACCGCTTTAACTTTTGCCACCTCAATTTCACCCTTAAAGGGCACTCCATGAACTCGGGATCATGATCCCCACCACAATTGCAACTGTCCTTCTTACATACGGTTCTTCCGTGAACTCTGTCTTCAAATAGGCACATTCTTCTCTGCTTCCCTGGGTCCTTAAAGTGTACAAGACAGTGCTGCACTGTTTTCTGTCATTATTCCTGCTAAAAGAATGGTTAATAAACAACTAAGTGGGGGCTCTATAAAATGTGATTTCTTCCCCAAATTACGTTGTATATTTTCCCCAAATGTTATTTTTTCTGGTTTTAGATTTTTGGGGGGTTTTCACTCTCAAATTCCAATTGTTTGTAGAGAAACAGCACACTTGGATGTCCTGAGTCAATGTCAATGCTTAAATCACATCAGAAGACCATGGAAGAAAAATAACGCTTTTAGATTTGACTAATTCCCCTTTAATTGTGCATCTAGCAAGTGAGGAATCTAATGTGTAGGTCTAGTGATGGTTCTGTACTGCTGCTGCTCATTTCATAGCACAGTTTGCAAATAACAAATAATAGAAACGGATGATATACTTATTATATACGTCCGCCTGGTAAGACAACTTTGCAGTTAACATTTACTTGAGAAGGTTTTAGGGAAAGTCTTTCTGTCAACCCCCAAGACAGTTATCACATCAACTGGCTACTAGTCTTCACTGTGAGCCGTCGGTGAATCAAATGTTATTTGTCACAATGCAACAGGTATAGTACACTTTAGTTTGAAATGAACCACAGGTCTTCATGCCATGCATTACATAACACTTAGATTTACATTTTGGTAAGTGATGGCAGGGTTGGTGTTGGTGAGTGGATACAATTATCAAGAATCTTGTCATAGAATGCAACACAATCAGGCAAAATAAATGTCAATGTTTATTGGAATTTATTTTTCAACAAAAATGTTATACCCCCCCCGAGAATGACAGTAGAATTTGTATGGAGTCATTTTGTTACTGTGGTAGCCTACAAACATTGTATGAAAATTAAAGACACTTTCCAATAAAATATTTTTACAATTTCTGGATACACCTGATAACAGTGTTAACTTAAATCAACATGCTCGTTACTTGCCATCTTTGGATGAGCAACATTCATTTTCAGACATTTACCTCCTCTGAAACTTCTAGGATGGAATAGTTTCCATGCTTCTCCTTCCCCTACTGAAACCTCTTGAGAAACTCCTGATAAGTCTGTCTGTGTGCCGAGGCCGCTGGCACAAAATGGCCACCAGGATGAGTCAGCACCTGAGGCTCCTGGAACAGGGGAAGGAGCTCCCGGCTCATCCTATCAGAAATGACCTGGTCTTCCTGTCCGAAGACGTGCAGGGACGGGATGGCGAGTGGAGCAGGGCTGCCATAGAACCCCTGGTGTTCCAAACAAGCACTCCGGAACCCGGCCACCAGTATAGCGAAGCGGAACTGGAATTGTGGTTCTAGATTCTGCTCCTGTATAGAACAGAGCATGGCAACTAGAGCAGCGCCCTGGCTGAACCCCAGCACACCGTCAAACGGGCCCAGGTCCTTCACTGCTGTCCTCACAGCCTCCACACTCTCCTCAAGCCCCAGGCTAGCCTGACACTGCTGCCCGGCGTCGAAGCTCCGAGCCTGGGTGTCAGAGAACCACCATCCCCTGGGGGCCTCGTCACCTCCAGGGCCCACTTCGTTCTCCTTCCCTTGGGCTGCTGGAGTCAGAGAAAAAAGAGAGAGAGAAAAAGAGAGAGAGGTAGAAGGGCGAGAAAGAGAGTATTAAACTAAGTTGATATTGCATTTAGTTGAAATCTGTATGTGATCACCCTGATAGGTACCAGTCAAAAAGCCATGCATTACCAAAAGTTGGTAACGCAACAATCCCTATCATCACAGCACTGTTCAGTCAGAATGTTCACGGAGTATCCAAACATTAAGAACACCTGCTCTTTCCATGACATAGATTGACCAGTGAATCCAGGTGAAAGCTATGATCCCTTATTGATGTCACTTGTTAAATACACTTTAAATCAGTTTAGATGAAGGGGAGGAGACGGGTTAAAGAAGAATTGAGACAGTGTGTGTGTGTGTGTGTGTGTGTGTGTGTGCTGTTCAGAGGGTGAATGGGCAAGACAATAGATGCTGTTTTTTTCCCGCTCAACGGTTTCCCGTGTGTATCAAGAATGGTCCACCACCCAAAGGACATCAAGGCAACTTGACACAACTGTGGGAAGCATTGGAGTCAACATGGGCCAGCATCCCTGTGGAACGCTTTCCACTCCTTGTAGAGTCTGTCCCCCTGATAAATTAAGGCTGTTCTGAGGGCAAATGGGGGAGGGGTGCAACTCAATATTAGGAAGGTGTTCCTAATGTTTGGTATACTCACTGTGCTTTCAGAAAGTATTCACACCCCTTGACTAAATGTTGTTGTGTAGCAGCCTGAATTTAAAATTGATTAAAGTTTTATTTTATTGTCACTGGCCGACACAATACCCCATAATGTTAAAGTGCACTGGCCGACACAATACCCCATAATGTTAAAGTGCACTGGCCGACACAATACCCCATAATGTTAAAGTGCACTGGCCGACACAATACCCCATAATGTTAAAGTGCACTGGCCGACACAATACCCCATAATGTTAAAGTGCACTGGCCGACACAATACCCCATAATGTTAAAGTGCACTGGCCGACACAATACCCCATAATGTTAAAGTGCACTGGCCGACACAATACCCCATAATGTTAAAGTGCACTGGCCGACACAATACCCCATAATGTTAAAGTGCACTGGCCGACACAATACCCCATAATGTTAGTGCACTGGCCGACACAATACCCCATAATGTTAAAGTGCACTGGCCGACACAATACTCCATAATGTTAAAGTGCACTGGCCGACACAATACCCCATAATGTTAAAGTGGACTGGCCGACACAATACCCCATAATGTTAAAGTGGACTGGCCGACACAATACCCCATAATGTTAAAGTGCACTGGCCGACACAATACCCCATAATGTTAAAGTGCACTGGCCGACACAATACCCCATAATGTTAAAGTGGACTGGCCATAATGTTAAAGTGACTGGCCGACACAATACCCCATAATGTTAAAGTGGACTGGCCGACACAATACCCCATAATGTTAAAGTGGACTGGCCGACACAATACCCCATAATGTTAAAGTGCACTGGCCGACACAATACCCCATAATGTTAAAGTGCACTGGCCGACACAATACCCCATAATGTTAAAGTGCACTGGCCGACACAATACCCCATAATGTTAAAGTGCACTGGCCGACACAATACCCCATAATGTTAAAGTGCACTGGCCGACACAATACCCCATAATGTTAAAGTGCACTGGCCGACACAATACCCCATAATGTTAAAGTGGAAACATATATTTTTTTTAATGTTTACAAATACTAAAACATTTTAAGACTGAAACATATTGAGTCAATAAGTTCAGCAGTAAAAATGTCACATGTTGGACACGTGCAATAATAGTGTTGAACATGATTGAACGACTACCTCATCTCTTATCACATGTGACTCAGTTGGCGATTGCAACGCCAGGGTTGTGGGTTCGATTCCCACAGGGGACCTGTACAAAAAGGTATGCACTCACTACTGCAAGTCGCTAAATGACTCAAATGTAAACATTATCAAGATTATCTGTAAGGTCCCTCAGTCGAGCAGTACATTTCAAACTCGGATTCAACCACAAAGACCACGCAAAGAAGGGCACCTATTGGTAGATGGGTAAAAAATAAATAAAAAAAGATATTGAAAATCCCATTGATAATGGTGAAGTTATTCATTCAAATTAATTGTTATTTGTCACATGCGCCGAATACAACCTTACATTGAAATGCTTACTTAAAAGCCCTTAACCAGCAATGCAGTTGAGAAAATACCCCCCAAAAAAGTAAGAGATAAGAATAACAAATAGTTAAAGAGCAGCAGTAAATAACAATGTACTGAGGTAATATGTACATGTAGGTAGAGCTATTAAAGTGACTACGCATAGATAAGAGAATAGCAGCAGTGTAGAAGATTACACTTTGGTTGGTGTATCAATACACCCAGTCACTACAACGATACAGGCGTCCTTCCTAACTCAGATGCCAGAGAGGAAGGAAACCGCTCAGGGATTTCACCATGAGGCCAATGGTGACTGTAAAACAGTTACAGAGTGTAATGACTATGGTAGGAGAAAACTGAGGATGGATCAACAACATTGTAGTTAATCCACAATAGTAACTAGTAATAGTAACTAGTAATGCACAGATATCCAATATTTTCCCTGTCATTTACAGTCCCATGTTCGATGATTGGGAGTCCCATAGGGCAGCGCACAATTGGCCCAGTGTCGACACTGGGCCGCCATTGTAAATAAGAATTTGCTCTTAACCGACTTGCCTAGTTAAATAAAGGTTACACACACACACCAAAAAGTTATTTTGTTGGCATTTACGTATGTCCCCACTACCAGTAAAACATAATCAAAACCTATTTCTTGCAGTGCTGTTTCATTGTTCATTTGTTCAGTCATTTCATTCTCAACCTGGATTTCTATGGAACGTGGTTAGGGTCAAATAACACTATTTGACATGTCAAATAACACAACAATCTGTTTCAGTGTCTATATAGTTAGCTAGCTAAAGTTCTGTCAAATTGGTTTTTGATCATTGCAAGACAACCATTTTCAGAACTCGCCAAAGATTTTCAAGTAGATTCAAGTCAAAACTGTAACTCGGCCGCTCAGGAACATTCACTGTCTTCTTGGTAAGCAACTCCAGTGTAGATGTGGCCTTGTGTTTTAGGTTATTGTCCTGCTGAAAGGTGAATTCATCTCCCAGTGTCTGGTGGAAAGCAGACTGAACCAGGTTTTTCTCTAGGATTTTGCCTGTGCTTAGCTCTATTCCGTTTCTTTTTTTTATCCTGAAAAACTCCCCAGGTCTTAACCATTACTGAATCACTGAAGCTGGAGACATATCTTCCTCACTAACTTTAAGCATCAGCTGTCAGAGCAGCTTACCGATCACTGCACCTGTACACAGCCCATCTGTAAATACCCCACCCAACTGTTAACTGTTATGTCATGTTGACATTGGGGATCAGAATGTGACCCACCGTCGCCTGTTTGCTGTACCCGGTGAGGCGCACTCATGTAAACCAGCTCCACATACTTCTTCAGGAGCTTCCGTAGGGCCCCAGTCTTCTCGCGAAACGAGCCACTGTTCTGTCGGTAACCGTGTATGCACAGGATCCGGAGCGGTGCTGCTCGAGTTACAGTCGCCATGTTTGCAGGAAGTTAACGACAGCTAGTTAATTAAACTGACTGGTTAGCCATTATTATCTTACAAATATTGGTACTTTTACCAATTAAGTTAGCTCCACACTATGGCACTTTGATTTGTAGGCTGAATTTATTTTTGGAGTTAGTTTCCTTGTCAAGTGAAAACGTATCCGGTGGTACAGGTCCGTCTGAAAATAGTGGTCGTTGGAAACAGAAGCTAAGTTTATGGTTCCTAGGCATAGCATAGTTCCGAGCTAACACAGGAATCATCGTTGCATTGGCCAGGTGATAAACCTCTGAAAAGCCAGATCTATCTGTGCCATTAAAGCGTCTGTGACAACATGGGACGTGCCATTGAGGCTATTTCCATTTTAAAGTAGTCCATTTACTACTTCATTGGCTGATTGCTCCCAACTCATAGGAAGCCCAGATGACTGCTTTTTTTTATTTATTTAAAACAAAAATTGTTTTTATTAATATCAAATCAATACATAAAGCACATGAGGGACACAAGCATACATGGATCCCAGATGACTACTTTAAAAAGGTGGAAGCCCTCAATGACAACGTCCACGTTAAAACGTGTTATATCCAGGATGAGTCCTCTGTCTATCTATCTCTATGACAGCCACAACTTGTTTCAAAGTTACAAGAAATGCCAAGTGCGTCCACTTACATCAGTGCATTCATAACAACCTAACCATTCCGAAGCTTCTATTCGAATAAAACAAGCCTCACGTAGCAAATTGGGAATAAAAAATGTTGTTGACCAAATTCGACACTCTCTCTCACTGCCTTCCATACTAAAAGTCCTCACTCCGGTGGGCACCTGTCCGCAGTGGCGGCTCTGGCGCTGGACATGGCCCCCACTACACCACTACACCATAGTCTTAGTCCACTTTAGTAGCGTCCTTTGAGCGGCGATCCTCACCGCCGACCTAGGACTTGCAACCCTACTACAGGACCCCACTGGACTGAGGGGCGGAGGCTCTGGCGCCTCTGGACTGGGACTCCGGCAGCGCCGGACAGGCGGGAACACCTGTAGGCGCTGGAGAGGAGGAAGGCTCTGGCAGCGCTGGACAGGCGAGGCGCACTGTAGGCCTGGTGCGTGGTGCCGGCGCTGGTGGTACTGGGCCGAGGACACGCACAGGAAGCCTGGTGCGGGGAGCTGCCACCGGAGGGCTGGTGTGTGGAGGTGGTACTGGATAGACCGGACCGTGCAGGCGCACTGGAGCTCTTAAACACAGAGCCTGCCCAACCTTAACTGGTTGAATGCTCCCGGTCGCCCTGCCAGTGCGGAGAGGTGGAATAGCCCGCACTGGGCTGTGTAGGCGAACCGGGGACACCATGCGTAATGCTGGTGCCATGTATACCGGCCCAAGAAGACGCACTGGAGACCAGATGCGTAGAGCCGGCTTCATGGCACCTGTCTCGATGCCCACTCTAGCCCGGCCGATACGCGGAGCTGGTATGTACCGCACTATGCACCCGCACTGGGGACACCGTGTGCTCCACAGCATAACATGGTGCCTGCCCAGTCTCTCTCGCCCTCCGGTAAGCACAGGAAGTTGGCGCAGGTCTCCTACCTGGCTTCACCACATTTCCTGTGTGCCTCCCCCAATATATTTTTGGGGCTGACTCTCGGGCTTCCATCCACGCCGCCGTGCTGCCTCAGACCAGCGCCTCTCCACCTCCAGCTCTTCTTTGGGGCGGCGATATTCTCCTGGCTGTGCCCAGGGTCCTTTTCCGTCCAACTCTTCCTCGCATGTCCAGTCCTCCTTGCGCCGCTCCTGCTGCCGCTGCCTGTCACCGCGCCGCTTGGTCCTGTTGTGGTGGGTGATTCTGTCACGATCGTGGTAAGGAGCGGACCAAAATGCAGCGTGGTATGTGTTCAAGATGATTTTTTTAATTAAAGAAAGCACTGACCAATGAATACAAACCAATAAACAACCGTGACGCTATAATGAGAACTGTGCTGACACAAGCAACTAACATAGACAATCACCCACAACACACAATGACAAAACAGGCTACTTAAATATGGCTCCCAATCACAGACAATGACTAACACCTGCCTCTGATTGAGAACCATATCAGGCCAAACACAGAAACAGACAAACTAGACATCCAACATAGAATGCCCACTCAGATCACACCCTGACCAAACAAAACATAGAAACATACAAAGAAAACTATGGTCAGGGTGTGACACTCCCGTCAAAGTAGTCATCTCGGCGTTAACAACGTCCAGGCTGAATACATGAAGAAAATTCCTGGTGTGGTTGGTGCCCGGCGTCGGACCCGCTGGGCAAAGGGAGGAAAAAAAGAAAGTTTCGGTCCTGTTGTTTTTTGGTAAAGAGCAAATACCTACGCATGTGAAGCCTGGTTGTGTAAAATACGCCGTAAAGCGTGCATCCCCAAACCACTGCAGTGTAGGAATTGTAAAGAATTTGGCCATGTTTCAAGTGTGCGCAGTCTAGAAAAAATGTGTTGCTCGTGACATGTAAAAAAAAATGTAAAAGTAGCTCTCATGCTAGAAAAGTTGTCCTATCTGTCACTGATTTCTGACTGCTCGTGTGCGTGTGAGAGAGTATGTGTTTGTTGGAAATGGGCAAGGACTCCGCGTTCTTTGGTAGTGAAAGCTTGTGCATGTTACTCTCATCATGATTGCTTCCAGGTAGGTTGAGAATATCAATCCCTCCCTCTTTCCCTCTCCCTCTCTCTTTCCTTCTCCCTTCTCTCTTTCCTTCTCCCTCTCTCTTTCCTTCTCCCTCTCTCTTTCCTTCTCCCTCTCTCTTTCCCTCTCCCTCTCTCTTTCCTTCTCCCTCTCTCTTTCCCTCTCCCTCTCTCTTTTTCCTCTCTCTTCCCTCTCCACTCTCTTTCCTTCTCAGCCCTCTCTTTCCCCTTTCTTTCCCTCTCCCTCTCTCTTTCCTTGCCCTCTCCTTTCCTTCTCCCTCTCTCTTTCCTTCTCCCTCTCTCTTTCCTTCTCCTCTCTCTTTCCCTCTCTCTTTCCTTCTCCCTGACTCTTTCCTTCTCCCTCTCTCTTTCCTTACAAACCAATAAACATTTCCTTTGTGCCTCCCCCAATCCCTCTCTCTTTCCCTTTCCCTCTCTCTTTCCCTCTCCCTCTCTTTCCCTCTCCCTCTCTCTTTCCCTCTCCCTCTCTCTTTCCCTCTCCCTCTCTCTTTCCCATCTGGCTCTCTCTCTTTCCCTCTCCCTCTCTCTTTCCCTCTCCCTCTCTCTTTCCCTCTCCCTCTCTCTTTCCCTCTCCTTCTCTTGCCCTCTCCTCTCTCTTTCCCTGACCCCAAAACTCTCTTACCTCTCCCTCTCTCTTTCCTTCTCCCTCTCTCTTTCCTTCTCCTCTCTCTTTCCTTCTCCCTCTCTCTTTCCTTCTCCTCTCTCTTTCCCTCTCCCTCTCTCTTTCTTCTCCTGTTGTTTTTTCCTCTCTCTTTCCCCTCCCTCTCTGGTTTTAAAAATACCCCTCTCTTTCCCAAAACCCTCTCTCTTTCCCTTTGGCCTCTCTTTCCCTTTCCCTCTTCTTTCCCTTTCCTCTCTCTTTCCCTTTCCTCTCTCTTTCCCTCTCTCTTTCCCTCTCTCTTTCCTTCTCCCTCTCTCTTTCCTTCTCCCTCTCTCTTTCCTTCTCCCTCTCTCTTTCCTTTCCCTCTCTCTTTCCCTTTCCCTCTCTCTTTCCTTTCCCTCTCTCTTTCCCTTTCCCTCTCTCTTTCCTTCTCCCTCTCTCTTTCCTTCTCCCTCTCTCTTTCCTTCTCCCTCTCTCTTTCCCTTTCCCTCTCTCTTTCCCTTTCCCTCTCTCTTTCCCTTTCCCTCTCTCTTTCCCTTTCCCTCTCTCTTTCCCTTCCCTCCTCTCTCTTTCCCTTCTCCCTCTCTCTTTCCTTCTCCCTCTCTCTTTCCCTCTCCCTCTCTCTTTCCCTTTCCCTCTCTCTTTCCCTTTCCCTCTCTCTTTCCTTTCCCTCTCTCTTTCCTTCTCCCTCTCTCTTTCCCTCTCCCTCTCTCTTTCCTTCTCCTCTCTCTTTCCCTTTCCCTCTCTCTTTCCTTTCCCTCTCTCTTTCCCTTTCCCTCTCTCTTTCCCTTTCCCTCTCTCTTTCCTTCTCCCTCTCTCTTTCCTTCTCCCTCTCTCTTTCCCTCTCCCTCTCTCTTTCCCTCTCCCTCTCTCTTTCCTTCTCCCTCTCTCTTTCCTTCTCCCTCTCTCTTTCCTTCTCCCTCTCTCTTTCCTTCTCCCTCTCTCTTTCCCTCTCTCTCTTTCCCTCTCTCTTTCCCTCTCTCTTTCCTTCTCCCTCTCTCTTTCCCTTTCCCTCTCTCTTTCTTCCCTCTCTCTTTCCTTTCCCTCTCTCCCTTTTCCTTTCCCTCTCTCTTTTCCTTCCCTCTCTCTTTCCTTTCCCTCTCTCTTTTCCTTTCCCTCTCTCTTTCCCTTTCCCTCTCTCTTTCCCTTCCCCTCTCTCTTTCCCTCTCCCTCTCTCTTTCCCTCTCCCTCTCTCTTTCCCTCTCCCTCTCTCTTTCCCTCTCCCTCTCTCTTTCCCTCTCCCTCTCTCTTTCCTTCTCCCTCTCTCTTTCCCTCTCCCCTGCTTTCATCTGAGAGTGGTCCCGAAGCCTATACTCAAAAGTATCAAAAGTAAATATAATTGCTAAAATATACTTAAGTATCAAAGTAAAAGTATAAATAATTAAATATTCCTTATATGAAGCCAACCAGATGGCACCATTTTATTTTTTTTTCTGTTTGATTTATGGATAGTCTGGGGCACACTCCAACACTCAGACATCATTTCACAAATAAAAGCATTTGTGTTTAGTGAATCCACCAGATCAAAGGCAGTAGGGATGAGCAGGGATGTTCTCTTGATAAGTGTGTGAATTAGACCATTTTCCTGTCCTGCTAAGCATTCCAAATGTAATGAGCACTTTTGGGTGTCAGGGAAAATGTATGGAGTAAAAAGTAAATCGTTTTTTTTTTAGAAATGTAGTGAAGTAAAAGTATATATAGTAAAGTCAAGTACAGATAGACAAACAAAAAAAAACTTAAGAAGTACTTTAAAGTATGTTTTACTTCAGTACTTTACACCACTGGTGTATGTAGATTGTGAGTGGGCGTAGATTGTGGGTGTAGTGGATTTGATTGTGGTGTGGGTTGGTGGTTGTGATATATGTAGGTGCTTATGTATTTATTTTTGTGTGTGTGTGTGTGTGTGTGTGTGTGTTGTGTGTGTGTGTGTGTGTGTGTGTGTGTGTGTGTGTGTGTGTGTGTGTGTGTGTCGTTTCAGGAAGTGGGGGCAGCTGCGTGATGTGGTTGACAGGAAGTACTAAACCATCCGATCCACACTACCTCTTTCCTGACCTCTCTCTTCCTCTCTCTTTCTCTGTCTATCTCCCTGTCCTGCTTTCTCTCTCACACACACAACCTCCCTTCTGACCTTTCTCACACAAAAATGCTCTCTCTCTCTCCACTCATCCTCTCCATTCTCTTTGTATCTCCTTTCTACCCTGCCAAGCTCTTCTCCTATCCTCCCTCACTCTCATCTCTTCAATTATCCAATTTTTACCTGATGTGTCTGCCTGCCTGTCTTTCTCCTCTCTTGTCCTCTCACCTCCCCTCCTTTTCTTCTCGTCTCCTCTCCTCTCCTCTCTTGTCTCCTCTCCTCTCCTCTCTCACCTCCCCTCCTCTCCTCTCCCCTCTCGTCTCCTCACCTCCCCTCCTTTTCTTCTCGTCTCCTCTCCTCTCTCCTGTCTCTCCTCCTCTCCTCTCTCACCTCCCCTCCTCTCCTCTCCTCTCCCCTCTCGTCTCCTCACCTCCCCTCCTTTTCTTCTCGTCTCCTCTCCTCTCCTCTCTTGTCTCCTCTCCTCTCCTCTCTCACCTCCCCTCCTCTCCTCTCCCCTCTCGTCTCCTCACCTCCCCTCCTTTTCTTCACGTCTCCTCTCCTCTCCTCTCTCGTCTCCTCTCTCTATCTTTTTCTTTACCCTCTCCTGTCCTCCCATGTGTCCCTTCTGTCCTTCCTAGACCTTAACATGTGCACACACCCACACAGTCACCGACAGACACACACACACACATGGTTTTGATAACAAGGAGAGAGAAAAAGAAAAACAGAGAGTCAGTGTTGCCAGTAGGTTTTACAACAGAGCTGTGACTCTCTGCTCTGGAATTTGTTCCTTCTCTGTTGCACAACAACCAAGAAATAATGTAGAGAGTGTGGAAGGAGGGAAAAGTTCCTCTCTATCTATCTCTGTATAGAGGTTATGTGGGGAACAGGGAGACAGTCAAGCAGGTTCTGAAAGCAGTAAGTATCAGTATGTTAGGGGGGACAGACCGACAGGCGGTATTTTGATTCTAGAAGCCTTGTTGTCATGGGAGGAGCTATAGAGGGAGGGGCAACAGAGAGAGTATATACAAGAGATCCTTCAACTCCAGACTATCTGGTCATCCTGTTAACTAAAGCATCAGTCTTACCAGGATACTAGCGAACTTCTACTGCTGCTACTACTGTTGCTGCTACTACTACTACTACCATTACCACTACTACTACTATTACCACTACTACTACCATTACCACTACGACTACCATTACCACTACTACTACTATTACCACTACTACTACTATTACCACTACTACTACTACTACTACTACTGCTGCTACTGCTGCTACTACTACTACTACCATTACCACTACTACTACTATTACCACTACTACTACTATTACCACTACTACTACTATTACCACTACTACTACTACTACCATTACCACTACTACTACTATT
>NC_068426.1:9406151-9466151 GCF_023373465.1 Oncorhynchus keta
TGCATGTTCTGTCGGGCTGATAGAGGGGCTGATAGAGGGGCTGATAGAGGGGCTGATAGAGGAGCTGATAGAGGGGCTGATAGAAGGGTTGATAGAGGGGCTGATAGAAGGGTTGATAGAGGGGCTGATAGAAGGGTTGATAGAGGGGCTGATAGACGGTTGATAGAGGGGCTGATAGACGGTTGATAGAGGGGCTGATAGAGGGGCTGATAGACGGTTGATAGAGGGGCTGATAGACGGTTGATAAAGGGCTGATAGAGGGGCTGAGGTGTCATGGTGTCATGGATGGCAGGTAGTTTGCCCTCGGTGATGCATTGTGCAGATCCTAACTGACCCACCCTCTGGAAAGCCTTGCGGTTGAAGGCGGTGCGGTTGCTGTACCAGCCCGACAGGATGCTCCCAATTGTGCATCTGAAAAAGCTTGTCAGGGTTTTAGGTGACTGCCTGTTCACCCCACTACCATCCAGAAGGAGAGGTAAGTACCGGTGTATCAAAGCTGGGACCGAGAGACTGAAAAACAGCTTCTACAGTTGAAGTTGGAAGTTTACCTATACTTAGGTTGGAATCATTTAAACTAGTTTTTCAACCACTCCACAAATTTCTTGTTAACAAACTATATTTTTGGCACGTCGGTTAGGACATCTAATTTGTGCATGACACAAGTCATTTTTCCATCAATTGTTTACAGACAGATTATTTCACTTATAATCTACTGTATCACAATTCCAGTGGGTCAGAAGTTTACATACACTAAGTTGACTGTGCCTTTAAACAGCTTGGAAAATGCCATAAAATCATGTCATGGCTTTAGAAGCTTCTGATAGGCTAATTGACATCATTTGAGTCAATTGGAGGTGTACCTGTGGATGAATTTCAAGGCCTACCTTCAAACTCAGTGCCTCTTTGCTTGACATCATGGGAAAATCAAATTAAATCAACGAAGACCTAAAAAAAAAAAAAAAAAAAAAATTATAGACATCCACAAGTCTGGTTCATACTTGGGAGCCATTTCCAAAGGCCTGAAGGTACCACGTTCATCTGTACAAACAATAGTACGCAAGTATAAACACCATGGGACCACGCAGCCATCATACCGCTAAGGAAGGAGAAGCAATCTGTCTCCTAGAGATGAATGTGCGTTGGTGCGACAAGTGCAAATCAATCCCAGAACAGCAGCAAAGGACCTTGTGAAGATGCTGGAGGAAACAGGTACAAAACTATCTATATCCACAGTAAAACGAGTCCTATATCGACATAACCTGAAAGGCCGCTCAGCAAGGAAGAAGCCACTGCTCCAAAACCGCCATAAAAAAGCCATACTACGGTTTTCAACTGCACATGGGGACAAAGATTGTAGTTTTTGGAGAAATATCCTCTGGTCTGATGAAACAAAAATAGAACTGTTTTGCCATAATGACCATCATTATGTTTGGAGGAAAAAAGGGGAGGCTTGCAAGCCGAAGAACACCAACCAAAAAAGCACCATCCCAACCGTAAAGAACGGGGGTGGCAGCATCATGTTGTGGTGGTGCTTTGCTGCAGGAGGGACTGGTGGACTTCACAAAATAGATGGCATCATGAGGCAGGAAAATTAGGTGGATATATTGAAGCAACATCTCAAGACATCAGTCAGGAAGTTAAAGCTTTGGTCGCAAATGAGTCTTCCAAATGGACAATGATCCCAAGCATACTTCCAAAGTTGTGGCAAAATGGCTTAAGGACAACAAAGTCAAGGCCTGCAGACCTGACTCAGTTCCACCAGCTCCTTCAGGAGGAATGGGCCAAAATTCACCCAACTTATTGTGGGAAGCTTGTGGAAGGCTACCCAAAATGTTTGACCCAAGTTAAACAATTTAAAGGCAATGCTACCAAATACTAATTGAGTGTATGTAAACTTCTGACCCAAAAAGTGGTGATCCTAACTGACCTAAAACAGGGTCTTGTTACTAGGATTAAATGTCAGGAATTGTGAAAAACTGAGTTTAAATGTATTTGGCTAAGGTGTATGCAAACTTCCGACTTCAACTGTATCTCAAGGCCATCAGACTGCTAAACAGCAATCTCTAACTCAGCGATGCTGCTGCCTGCACTCACATCTAAGGCCACTTTAATAAATGGATGACTAGTCACTTTAAACAATGACACATTAATAATGTTAACATATCTTACATTACTCATCTCATAAGTATATACTGTACCTTATACCATCTGTGGCACCATGCCTATGCTGCTCATCCACATATTTATATGTACATATTCTTATTCCTCCCTTTAGATTTGTGAATTAGGTAGTTGTTGGGGAATTGTTAGAATACTTGTTAGATATTACTCTACTGTCGGAACCAGAAGCACATGCATTTCGCTACACTGGCATTAACATCTGCTAACCATGTGTATGGGACCAATTAAATTGTATATGATTTACCTACATTTACATATTCCGTCTAAATAAACATCTTAAACATTCCTGGCTCATACTCAAAGCGGGATTTACATTCCATTGATGAATACAGATTTCATAACAATAATTCTGCAGACCAACAGGCGGCAAAATTTATTACTTATGGAGCTCGCGCGGATTACTCACGGACATGACAGACATGGAGCTCGCGCGGATTACGCACGGACATGACAGACATGGAGCGCCGAGACACACCAACTTCAAACACAGGCAAAATTACAATATGGAAATGAAGAAACGTATTTCTCAGTCCGTGTGGCAAGTGTTCGTGTGCACCTGGACATCGCATCCACTGGGAGGATTGCAAAATGGTAAATTACTGCATTTAAATATGAAACTGAAATGCGTCACAATGCAATTTGACTAAAGATTACCTCGACACGTAATTATCCCTTTGCACAGTAAATACCCATGATACTGGCAAGAGAGGAAAATAACAACAGTATACAATATACATGTAGGATAAATCCATTACTAGATATATGGGGAAACATGAACACTAAACCATTTCTGAGGGTAATTAAATAATGCGCGTTCGTGACGAGAACCAATGAGTCAGCTTTGTCACAGGGGCTGAAAGAAGTGTGACGAATGGAGAGAGATAGACTGTGGATTAGGGTTGTATTCACTAGGAACAAAACGGAACCAAATTAAACCTAACAGAATTAAATTAATCCAAACAGAACCAAATAAAACAGAACCACATGAAAGCAAACAGAACCAAACGGAACCAAATGGAAGCAAACAGAACCAAATGGAAGCAAACAGAACCAAATGGAAGCAAACAGAACCAAACGGAACCAAATGGAAGCAAACAGAACCAAATGGAAGCAAACAGAACCAAACAGAACCAAATGGAAGCAAACAGAACCAAATGGAAGCAAACAGAACCAAATGGAAGCAAACAGAACCAAGTGGAAGCAAACGGAATGAAACAGGGATGTTTGCAACTGTTTGCTATGGTGTGTGTAGTGTCTTAACAGAACATAACAGTGTGCACTAATGATTACACCCCAGATTACTGTGCCCCTTAATTTTGTGTGTGTGTGTGTGTGTGTTCACATTCTTTGCATGTTATGTCCTCTGTGCCAATATTGGTGTGATTTGTGTTTTAACATTATTCTCTCTCTCCTCCTCTATGGTTTTTCTGTTTGGGTGTACTATGGGTGAAGACAACATCCCTCTGTGTACCATTACTTCTGTGTCACCGTCTCTCCCCCCCCCCCATTTCCACTCCCCCTATCTCCCCCTCCTTTATTTCTCTCTCCCTCTCTCTCGGTCAGAGGAAATGGTATGAAGCGAGGGCAGAGAGCAGGTCACATGACTGCTGTATGTCAGCATCCACGAGGGTCCTGAGGGAGTCCTGGCAGACACAGCTGTGGTTTGGCCATCCTCACAGATGCTTGTCGGACTCTTATCAAGATGGGATGGAGGGAATGGGGATGTCTGTCAACGCTGACATGTCACATGGTTATTTATCACGGTTTTAGTCCAATCACTGTGTAGTTTATGCCCAAACCATTGTCAGGTGTGTGAGTGAGTGTTTGTATTAATTATTATTTAAACAGTCTCCTATATCCTCTCTCTTTATCTCTTTCTCTCTGCCTTCATCCTCCCTCTTCTCCTTTCCTCCTCTTCTCTCTGCCTCCATCCTTCTCTTCTCTCCCCCCTCTCTCTGCCTCCATCCTCCCTCTCTCCTTCTCTTCTCTCCCCTCTCTCTCTGCCTCCATCCTCCCTCTCCCCCCCCCTCCCTCCTTCTCTTCTCTCTCTCAGCCTTGAACAGTAAGAGTTTATGTGCTGTGTTCTCAATCAGCATTTGATCTCTTACAGTACATGGATGAGAGGACACACGTATTTTCCTCTCTCCATATCTCTATCCATCAATTTCTCCATCTATGTAACTACACTCCTCAAAAAAATACATGGAACACTAAAATAACACATCCTAGATCTGAATGAATGAAATATTCTTGTTAAATACTTTTTTCTTTACATAGTTGAATGTGCTGACAACAAAATCACACAAATCAATCAATGGAAATCAAATTTATCAACCCATGGAGGTCTGAATTTGGAGTCACACTTAAAATTAAAGTGGAAAACCATACTACAGGCTGATCCAACTTTGATGTAATGTCCTTCAAACAAGTCCAAATGAGGCTCAGTAGTGTGTGTGGCCTCCACGTGCCTGTATGAACTCCCTACAACGCCTGGGCATGCTCCTGATGAGATGGCGGATGGTCTCCTGAGGAATCTCCTCCCAGACCTGGACTAAAGCATCCGCCAACTCCTGGACAGTCTGTGGTGCAATGTGGCGTTGGTGGATGGTGCGAGACATGATGTCCCAGATGTGCTCAATTGGATTCAGGTCTGGGGAACGGGCGGGCCAGTCCATAGCATCAATGCCTTCCTCTTGCAGGAACTGCTGACACACTCCAGCCACATGAGGTCTAGCATTGTCTTGCATTAGGAGGAACCCAGGGCCAATCGCACCAGCATATGGTCTCACAAGGGGTCTGAGGATCTCATCTCGGTACCTAATGGCAGTCAGGCTACCTCTGGCGAGCACATGGAGGGCTGTGCGACCCCGCAAAGAAATGCCACCCCACACCATGACTAACCTACCACCAAACCGGTCATGCTGGAGGATGTTGCAGGCAGCAGAACGTTCTCCACAGCGTCTCCAAAACTCTGTCACGTCTGTCACATGTGCTCAGTGTGAACCTGCTTTCATCTGTGAAGAGCACAGGGCGCCAGTGGTGAATTTGCCAATCTTGGTGTTCTCTGGCAAATGCCAAACGTCCTGCATGGTGTTGGGCTGTAAGCACGACCGCAACCTGTGGACGTCGGACCCTCATACCACCCTCATGGAGTCTGTTTCTGACCGTTTGAGCAGACACATGCACATTTGTGGCCTGCTGGAGGTCATTTTGCAGGGCTCTGGCAGTGCTCCTAGATGGAGGTAGCAGTCCTGCTGCTGAGTTGTTGCCCTCCTACGGCCTCCTCCACGTCTCCTGATGTACTGGCCTGTCTCCTGGTAGCGCCTCCATGCTCTGGACACTACGCTGACAGACACAGAAAACCTTCTTGCCACAGCTCGCATTGATGTTCCATCCTGGATGAGCTGCACTACCTGAGCCACTTGTGTGGGTTGTAGACTCCATCTCATGCTACCACTAGAGTGAAAGCACCGCCAGCATTCAAAAGTGACCAAAACATCAGCCAGGAAGCATAGGAACTGAGAAGTGGCCTGTGGTCACCACCTGTAGAACCACTCCTTTATTGGGGGTGTCTTGCTAATTGCCTATAATTTCCACCTGTTGTCTATTCCATTTGCACAACAGCATGTGAAATGTATTGTCAATCAGTGTTGCTTCTGAAGTGGACCGTTTGATTTCACAGAAGTGTGATTGACTTGGAGTTACATTGTGTTGTTTAAGTGTTCCCTTTATTTTTTTGAGCAGTGTATATGGTATCTCTGACCCTTGATGTACATAAAGGTGTACCACAGGGGCCGACTTTGGGACCTATTCTCTTCACTATTTATATAAACACCATTGGTCAATCTATTAAAAATGGTAAACTTCATCTATATGTGGATGATAGTATTATGTATGTTATTGCCCTGTTATTGCCCTGTTTCTCTGTATGATTTGTAGTGTTTTATTTGTGCTTCCCATGACTATATTTATGTACAGTGGGGCAAAAAAGTATTTAGTCAGCCACCAATTGTGCAAGTTCTCCCACTTAAAAAGATGAGAGAGGCCTGTCATTTTCATCATAGGTACACTATGACAGACAAAATGAGAAGAAAAAAAATCCAGAAAATCACATTGTAGGATTCTTAATGAATTTATTTGCAAATTATGGTGGAAAATAAGTATTTGGTCACCTACAAACAAGCAAGATTTTTGGCTCTCACAGACCTGTAACTTCTTCTTTAAGAAGCTCCTCTGTCCTCCACTCGTTACCTGTATTAATGGCACCTGTTTGAACTTGTTATCAGTATAAAAGACACCTGTCCACAACCTCAAACAGTCACACTCCAAACTCCACTGTGGCCAAGACCAAAGAGCTGTCAAAGGACACCAGAAACAAAATTGTAGACCTGCTTCAGGCTGGGAAGACAATAGGTAAGCAATAGGTCTGCAATAGGTAAGCAGCTTGGTTTGAAGAAATCAACTGTGGGAGCAATTATTAGGAAATGGAAGACATTCAAGACCACTGATAATCTCCCTCGATCTGGGGCTCCACGCAAGATCTCACCCCGTGGGGTCAAAATGATCACAAGAACGGTGAGAAAAATCCCAGAACCACACGGGGGGACCTAGTGAATGACCTGCAGAGAGCTGGGACCAAAACATCATGCTTTGGGGCTGTTTTTCTGCAAAGGGACCAGGACGACTGATCCGTGTAAAGGAAAGAAGGAATGGGGCCATGTATCGTGAGATTTTGAGTGAAAACCTCCTTCCATCAGCAAGGGCATTGAAGATGAAACGTGGCTGGGTCTTTCAGCATGACAATGATCCCAAACACACTGCCCGGGCAACGAAGGAGTGGCTTCGTAAGAAGCATTTCAAGGTCCTGGAGTGGCCTAGCCAGTCTTCAGGTCTCAACCCCATAGAAATATTTGAAAGTTGAGTTGAAAGTCTGTGTTGCCCAGCAACAGCCCCAAAACATCACTGCTCTAGAAGAGATCTGCATGGAGGAATGGGCCAAAATACCATAGTTGTCATAGTTGAAGTGTACCTATGATGAAAATGACAGGCCTCTCATATTTTTAAGTGGGAGAACATGCACAATTGGTGGCTGACTAAATACTTTCTTGCCCCACTGTATTTTATTGTGTATATGTTTGGGTATAATGTGTATATTTCTATGTTCTATTATACAGGCCACATTTGTAAATGAGACCTAGGTCTCAATATTTTCCCTGTTCAAATAAAGGTGAAATAAACAAATGTAAAAAATGTAAAACCAAATATTTGCAACACTCCCAAAAATCAACAGACAAATTACATTTATCCAATATCACTTTATTGTTTTTTTTTAATCAATCACATTGTTTACTGTGCTTTAAATGTTTACAGATTAAAGTGTGTGTTGAGGTACTGTCTCTATATCACATGAGATCCTATCTACCTAAGACATAACTTACTCTATCCAGACGTGGCATCAATGACACATTGAGCTAAGCAAACAGCAAGACATTTCATGGCCAAATCATTGCCTCAATGGATTGTGTTGCTCACTGACTTGGTTGAAAGACAATTTTAGATGATTTTGGAATAATATTTAAAAGATGCTAAATGGGAAAATTTGACTGAAATGGAAATTGATCCTAAAAAATGCTAATATTAGCTCATATTCATTGACTAGTTTATCAAAATCAGACTGTTTTCACATACACTTGTTTTACAAATATCAAACTATGTAAAAATCTGCCTTTATGCAGCAATATAGCCATTGTGTTGCATTGAGAGAGAGAGAGGAAAAATTTAAATTGCATACTCTTCTCATCTTCCTCTCAAAACTCATTGGAGGAAATGATCCGGGATCTCACGCTCTCTCATCCAATGGCTTTTGAGAAGTAAACGAGCAGAGAGGAAGCGAAGGAGTACGCAATTGAGATCTTTACAGAGGGAGAAAGAGAGCCATGTCTAAAATGAAAGTTAATCATTTTTAGTTTTAAAGTGTTGTGTATGTATCATTTTTGCCAATGACATATATAGAAAACTCTGTAAAGATCTGTATATGAGAACTTCCAGCAGTGAATGGCGTCCGTGTCCCTTCGACCTACTAAGAGATAGTAGGAGACTGCAGCAGGCAGCGTTTGGCTCAGAAAGCTGTGTGTTTGCGCATGTCAGATAGCTGGCCTGAGCTCCGGGTTGCCTGCCTGTTGGGAAAACCATCTCTCACATGCCCACTCTGCTGTCGTCACACACCCACACACACACGCTCAAATCTCTTCTTATTCTTTTTCATCTCTTTCCGTTGCCTTCCACTGTCGCCGTGACGCATGCCCCCTAACGACCATGGCTGTAGACTGTTACCATGGTGCTGTCTCTAGAGTAACAATCTAAAGCCACGGTCGCCATGGAGACAGCAGGGAGATGGAGGAGCGGGAGTTGGCATGGTAACTGGAGATGGTGAAGTCCGATTGGCTGGTGGGTGGAAATGATGTGCGCACATCAGCATAGGGCTCCCCCAATTGCAAGCCCACGCAGGCAGGCTTACTCACACACACACATGTAGACACACAAGACGGAGAGATAGCGAGGTGGTGCAGGAGAAAGACAAAGAGAAAGAAGAAGAGAGCATTGTTGAGTTTCCATGTCCTCTGGAAAGTTGCTATCATAGCATACCATACTCTGACATTACTGAGACATTACCGGCACAGACATTGTTAGGGTCTTCCCATAGCCTTAGCTGCCAAAGCCATACCATTGTCATGGTGTTAGTTAACCCTTTACCCCAGACTACAGTTTCCATGGCAGCACTTCCAGGGTGGTGTCTCCGGGACAGGTAGTGTGTTACCACGGTGAATTGCCAGGCGTCAGTAGCCATGACTGTAGACTGTTACTGTAACTGTGAGACTGTTTCAAGCAGTAAGCAGTCTAAAGCCAAGGTGCTGATGCTCTGGCTGTCATGGGTCAGTGGTCGTAACCATGGTAACCAGAAAGAGGAGGAGGAAGACAACGGACTGGATATATAACACTGCACCTGCAATGAAAAGAAGACTTCATAGTGTTAAGACGTTAATTAATAAGACATGAATGAAAGTGTATACATTACAGAGACCCTATTCCGTATATAGTGCACTACTTTTGACCAGTGCCCTATGCCATTTGGGATGCAGTCTTAATGTGAGGCTTTCTTCCTGTTTAGTTCCCTGGTACCATTATGTTAACCAGGACAGCATGACGGTCAGCGTCCCAGTATGTAGATGTTTATCTGGCAATGGGAACGCTTAGAGACATTCAAAAAGGAATGCGTCTTATTTTTGAGAGAAATCTTTATTAAATATCAAGCAAAACTATGACTATCCCCGTGTCTCTGTCTCTTTCTCTCGCTGATGACCTGGTTCTCGTGTGTGTGTGTGTGTGTGTGTGTGTGTGTGTGTGTGTGTGTGTGTGTGTGTGTGTGTGTGTGTGTGTGTGTGTGTGTGTGTGTGTGTGTGTGTGTGTGTGTGTGTGTGTGTGTGTGTGTGTGTGTGTGTGTGTGTGTGTGTGTGTGGTACAGTATTGATTAAACCCAGGCTTATCGCATATCTGCGATATTCCCCATGGAGACCATGTTCTGTCAGAGAGAGAGAGCGAGAGGGAGAGGGAGGGAGAAGGGGGTGGGGGTTCTTAATGTGTCTCCCTGCTACACTGCATTGACGTACTGGATAGGATGAGGCACTCAACTGTTACACATCACTGGATCTAAAGAGGTTACACTTCTGATTACGTGGGCGAGCAACAGGAAGTAAAGAAAAAGAGAGCGATCCCAAACATTATCATACAATTCAAATCACTGATACATCTTGACATTTGGGCAAGAAGTATACCTATTTAGTACTCTCTCTCTTTCTCTCACACTCTCTCTCTTTCTCTCACACTCACACTCTCTCTCTTTCTCTCACACTCTCTCTCTTTTGCTCTCTCATCTGCATGCCTGTCAGATTATAATTTATATATCTCTCTCTCTCTCTCTCACCTGCATGCATGCCAGACTATAATCCCTATAATGCCTGAGCTGGTGTTAGATCTTGTCACTCAGCCCCTCTAACCCCGGCGAGATGTACCGGATTAAACGAGTCCCGGCAGCTCTGGCTGACTCAGTGACTCACTGACCGAGTCTGGAGGCCAGTTTATTAAAGCTACAGACACCGTATGCAGAGTTCATTGTCTTTCGAGCACTTGTCTCAGGGGGTTTCACAACTCGATGAGAAATTCCTCAAATAACAACTATAAAGTTACACATTTATTTTAGAATCACTAAAGTTACGTTTCTTCATATACTTTTATCGAAGCCCTTTCGTAAACTAGAGCTCTTTCTTTCAGCACCACGGGGAAAGGGACAGTGCCAGCAGCAGAATGGATCGTTTGCCGTTTTGATAGCTACCAATCTGTTTTTTACTATAGACTTGGCAAATAATCAACGATGTAGCATTGTTGAATGGCAAACAGCCCGTCAGCTATGGTACGAAACTGCAAAAAACGCCAACTAATGAAATGTTGGGGAAGCTATTAGCTTCCCCAACTGTGTCAACATTTCTGTGTGGCTTTAATTAAGAAATCATATTATATATATGCTTTTGAAATTCCTCTGCAAATATGTTGAGTGAACTGGCAGAGTCAACATATTTTTGGGCCGGACCAGCCGCTAGTGTGTTCTATGTCACACGATGCATGCACATTTAATATCTGAGGAGTGAGCCAATTTCAGATTCAGGTGCAAAACGTTGGGAGTTGTCCATAAAGTTACACATTTCCTGTATAATCACTTCTGCCTATTCCAGTACCATGCAGAAAGGGAAAGAGGCAGAGAGGGACATTAACGGTGGTGCTGTCCATGGGACTGAACTGGCTAAAAGTCTGTTTCAACTGCAGCCAGCTTGTCAACTTGGCAAATAATCAACCATGTTACGTTGTTGAATGCCGAAATCTGATTCTGGTAATCAGGCAATGGTTCTAGGCTACCGTTCTGTATTACCTGGGGTTCACTAGCTGTCCTCTGATATTATGACATCTCAAAATGTACATTCTTCTACAGGATATTCTCTCTATACAAGCTAGGCTAGACTTGCTCTGCTAGTTGGCCTATCAGTGTCTAGCCAACTGGTGCTGTAGCCTACATTCAACAAAGAGTAGTATGTACAGCTTCTGTGTGCCTGTTAACATTTATAATCTACTCCTCCACCTTCACTGCAATAACAGCTAAGACTAAACAATGATTAACCAACTACATCGCGCAAACTACCTCCCGAGCACATTGTTGTTAACCAGTGTTTGCGTTTTAGCTAACTGCAGTGCATTCGGAAAGTATTCAGACCCCTTGACCTTTTCCACATTTTGTTACGTTACAGCCTTACTCTAAAATAGATTCAATCGTTTTTTTCCCCCCTCATCAATCTACGCAAGTTTTTTTGCGTGCAAATATATTAAAAATTAAAAATGGAAATATCATATTTACATTCAGTTGAAGTCGGAAGTTTACATACACTTAGGTTGGAGTCATTAAGCCTAGTTTTTCAACCACTCCACAAATTTCTTGTTAACAAACTAGTTTTGGAATGGAAGTATAGATTAGCCAAATTGTTTTACCTGAGCATGACCCCAAAACAAAGGACTTATTAGCACGACTCTGTTGTTTAGTTGTGGAGGAGGACTGGCCTATTGTTTACCATTTTGTTGGTGACACTTTGATATCTTGATAATATGCAGCTCTTTAAATGGAAATCCACAGATGAAACAGTAACTATTAACAAACTAGTTTTGGTAAGTCGGTTTGGACATCTACTTTGTGCATGACACGAGTCATTTTTCCAACAATTGTTTACAGACAGATTATTTCACTTATAATCTACAGTATCACAATTCCAGTGGGTCAGAAGTTTACATACACTAAGTTGACTGTGCCTTTAAACAGCTTGGAAAATTCCAGAAATGATGTCATGGCTTTAGAAGCTTCTGATAGGCTAATAACATCATTTGAGTCAATTGGAGGTGTACCTGTGGATACATTTCAAGGCCTACCTTCATTCTCAGTGCCTCTTTGCTTGACATCATGGGAAAATCAAAAGAAATCAGCCAAGACCTCGGAAAAAACATTGTAGACCTCGATAAGTCTGGTTCATCCTTGGGAGCAATTTCCAAACACCTGAAGGTACCACGTTCATCTGTACAAACAATAGTATGCAAGTATAAACACCATTGGACCACGCAGCCGTCATACCGCTCAGGAAGGAGACGCATTCTGTCTCCTAGAGATGAACGTACTTTGGTGCAAAAAGTGCAAATCAATCCCAGAACACCAGCAAAGGACCTTGTGAAGATGCTGGAGGAAACAGGTACAAAAGTATCTATATCCACAGTAAAACGAGTCCTATATCGACATAACCTGAAAGGCCACTCAGCAAGGAAGAAGCCATAGCTCCAAAACCGCCATAAAAAAGCCAGACTATGGTTTGCAACTGCACATTTGGACAAAGATTGTAGTTTTTGGAGAAATGTCCTCTGGTCTGATGAAACGAAAATAGAACTGTTTGACCATAATGACCATCTTTATGTTTGCAGGAAAAGGGGGTGGCTTGCAAGCCGAAGAACACCATCCCAATCGTGAAGAACGGGGGTGGCAGCATCATGTTGTGGGGGTGCTTTGCTGCAGGAGGGACTGGTGCACTTCACAAAATAGATGGCATCATGAGGCAGGAAAAGTATGTGGATATATTGAAGCAACATCACAAGACATCAGTTAAAGCCTGATCGGAAACGGGTCTTCCAAATGGACAATGATCCCAAGCATACTTCCAAAGTTGTGGCAAAATGGCTTAAGGACAACAAAGTCAAGGTATTGGAGTGGCCATCACAAAGCCCTGACCTCAATCCTGTAGAACATTTGTGGGCAGACCTGGAAAAGCGTGTGCGAGCAAGGAGGCCTACAAACCTGACTCAGTTACACCAGCTCTGTCAGGAGGAATGGGCCAGAATTCACCCAACTTATTGTGGGAAGCTTGTGGAAGGCTACCCGAAACGTTTGACCCAAGTTAAACAATTTAAAGGCAATGCTACCAAATACTAATTGAGTGAATGTAAACTTCTGACCCACTGGGAATGGGATGAATGAAATAAAGGTGGAAATCAATCACTCTCTACTATCATTCTGACATTTCACATTCTTAAAATAAAAGTGGTGATCCTAACTGACCTAAGACAGGGTCTTTTTACTAGGATTAAATGTCAGGAATTGTGAAAAACTGAGTTTAACTGTATTTGGCTTAGGTGTATGTACTTCCGACTTCAACTGTAAGTATTCAGACCCTTTACTCAGTACTTTGTTGAAGAAACTTTGGCAGTGATTACAGCCTCGAGTCTTCTTGGGTATGACGCTACAAGCTTGGCACACCTGTATTTGGGGTGTTTCTCCCATTGCTCTCTGCAGATCCTCTCAAGCTCAGTCAGGTTGGATGGGGAGCATCGCTGCACAGCTATTTTCAGGTCTCTCCAGAGATGTTTGATCTGGTTCAAGTCCAGGCTCTGGCTGGGCAACTCAAGGACATTCAGATACTTGTCCTGAAGCCACTCCTGCATTGTCTTGGCTGTGTGCTTAGGGTCGTTGTTCTGTTGGAAGGTGAACCTTCTCCCCAGTCTGAGGTCCTTAGAGCTCTGGAGCAGGTTTTCATCAAGGATCTCTCTGTACTTTGCTCCTGACTAGTCTCCCAGTCCCTGTCGCTGAAAAACATTCCCACAGCATGATGTTGCCACCACCATGCTTCACCGTGAGGGTGGTGCCAGGTTTCATCCAGACGTGACACTTGGCATTCAGGCCAAAGAGTGCAATCTTGGTTTAATCCGACCAGAGAATCTTGTTTCTCATGGTCTGAGAGTCCTTTAGGTGCCTTTTTGGCAAGCTCCAAGCAGGCTGTTGTGGTGGTTAATTTATTTACTATCAAATGAGGAGAGACAAACTTATCACACATGTCAGAGTTATACTTAAACTACATCTCTAATAACTTAATAATAAGGGAGCAGGTCAATACAACGCACACATATAAAGTGAATCGATTGAGTGCTCTACGATAATGATGGTCGACGATTCACACTCAGATGATTTGTTGAGAGCCCCGAGACCAAAGTGCCAGGATACACCCCTTTCAACCCACATGACAAATAACATATGTATGGAATGGGTTGCAAGGTTAAGATTTGTATGAAAGATACATATAATTCAAAGCAGACAGTATCTGACGTGTCAACAGTTTTCAATGTGTAGAGACCAGTGTCTGGCCCCCCGACTCCATACTGGAGCCATGTCTCCCTGGTAGAACAGAAACATTAACTCATGCTCTTGAATGCTCTTTACGTTTTATCACCCAAAAGACATTGTAAATCTCCTGTCAGTGTCATCTCCCAGAGGCCCATTCTCAGTAGAACACACACACAAGTTTTAAGAACAAATTCCTATTTTCAATGACAGCCTAGGAACAGTGGGTTAACTGCCTTGTTCAGGGGCAGAATGACAGATGTTTACCTTGTCAGCTCGGGGATTCGATCTTGCAACCTTTCGGGTTACTAGTCCAACGCTCTAACTACTAGGCTACCTGCATTAAGGCCTGATTGGTGGAGTGCTGCAGAGATGGCTGTCCTTCTGGAAGGTTCTCCCATCTCCACAGAGGAACTCTGGAGTTCTGTCAGAGTGACCATCAGGTTCTTGGTCACCTCCCTGACCAAGGTCCTTTTTCTTGATTGCTCAGTTTGGCCGACAACCTGCTCTAGGAAGAGTCTTGGTGGTTCCAACCTATTCCATTTAAGAGTGATGGAGGCCACTGTGTTCTTGGGGATTTTCAATGCTGCAGACATTTTTTGGTACCCTTCTCCAGATCTGTGCCTCAACACAATCCTGTCTCTGAGCTCTACGGACAATTCCTTCGACCTCATGGCTTGGTTTTTGCTCTGAAATGCACGTTCAACTGTGGGACCTTATATAGACAGGTGTGTGCCTTTCCAAATCATGTCCAATCAATTGAGTTTACCACAGCTGGACTCCAATCAAGTTGGAGAAACATCTCAAGGATGATCAATGGAAACAGGATGCACCTGAGCTCAGTTTCGAGTCTCATAGCAAAGGGTCTGAATACTGTATATAAGGTATTTCTGTTATTTTTAATACATTTGCAAAAAATTCCCAAAATAGTATGTTTTTGCTTTTTGTCATTATGGTGTGTAGATTAATGAAGAAAAACAAATTTAATCAATTTTCGAATAAGCCTGTAACTTAACAAAATGTGAAAAAAAGGGAAGGTGTCTGAATACTTTACTGATTTTGTTGTTAACCAGTGTTTGTGTTTTAGCTACCTACCGACCAAGCCCGTTGTTGTTTACAACTGTATTTGTTTTAGCTACCTACCGACCACTCCTGTGTTTGTGTTTTATCCAGAGTCATATAGATGTACCATAGTATAAGGCTCTGCTTTTAGCCGCAAAGACGTCCGCTTGTACGTCCTACTCTAAGAGGTCATGGTGACGTGGGATCCGTGAGCAAAGTGGTGTCAAAAACACGCACACGCACGGAGGAGTAGGAACTGATGAGGAAGAGGGAGACGTCGACCCAAGGGCCTTTTACTTCAGACAGTTTTTCATCATAACACCGTTCACTCAGCGACTACCTCGGCTCATCGCAGCGCACAGGGAGTGCCCTCTGCTGTGGTTGGTTACCATGGCACCGCTGCGCTCTGCTCTGTTCACGCGACGGTGTGTGTGTGAGACCAGTGTGCGTTAATACAGAACGCGCCGAATTGGCCACATTATGACTGATAAGAAGGAACCCTAAAACCTGACATGAATCTCATAGATACAATGAAGTCCTAAATCTGTCCAATGTCCATTCAGAATATAAAACCCCTCCAGTTCGTGACTGCATATGAAATATATAAATAATTCTCATGATCTTCCTCGACTTCTAAAATATCACGGCTTGAGGATAGGTTAGCTCTCCCTCTCAGTCCTCCCTCCTCACGCTGCTGCGCCCTCAAATTATGAATCAGATCAACGTCAATTACAATGAATGAACAAAGACTTTCATTGAAGCTTAATGCCATTCACACGCCCCCTATATCCTCACCCACTTCTCCACCTCCTTCCTCACTCTTCTCCTCCCCCCAGTGCCCCCTACACACGAGCCACTTCTCACCACCCATTCATGTTACCACCCAGCACGCTGATCAATGCGGTTGTAAAGTGTGTGTGTGTGTGTGGGTGTGTTTGTTAGAGCTGTGTGCTTTAAAGGGTTACAGTTGGTGACTGCGAATCATCTGCAATGTGCGCAAGAATGACGCAGGGCTGACTTCAACGCCGAATACACGTCACTGAGCTGAGAATACATTTGTAAAAGTTCAAGAAAACGCCGGACTGAGCGGAAATACACGGAGGCGGGTGGAGGGAGGAGAGAGTCACAGGGGATATGATAATGAAAGAGCAGCGGGAAGCAGCATGGGTTTAGGTGGGGGGATGAAACACCGTAAAGAAAGGGTGGAGGTGCAGTCATCACCCCCACAGGAAATCTCCCGGTGCCACGCGCACCCGGGAGTGGAGGAGAGGGGGTGGTAGAGAGAGAGATGAAAGAAATGTGGCTGAAGAGGCAGAATGGCTGCCAATTCAGCACCATGGACAGTGACTGTGTAGAAAACAAGAGGGATGTGTTATCCTGGTTTGAAAATATTTCGAAATGGATACACAGCGACTCTATCGTGGCATAGTCTATGTATCTGACACTAGAAGGAGGTGAGCACCTTCAAAACATTATCCATCCCTACCAGGTGTTGCGTAATGTATTTGAGAGTCATAAACACGTTGTGCAGATATGTAGCCAACGACCCAAGGACAGTTCCAGTCTGATCTTCCTCTATGCATTAAAATATTTTGGAGAGACAATGTCTCGAATGTGGACTGACTTGGCTATTCCAAAAACCAGTCGCAGTCAAGGCGAGTCTGGCCCCATGTTCGGCGTTGTTCGTGTGAACTCGGGCTCGATTGCCGATCCCGATGCCCGTCTCGTCTATAGGCTGCATGCTGCCCACGTGCTAGAGAAAGTGAGTCACACTGCAGTAACTTTCAACCGCCGAGAAGGGACCCGGGGTGCCACGGAGACCTGACGGGTTAAAGACTACATACAAACGAGCCTATAGCTCAATTACAATTTCGAAAAGTTAGCTTTTAGATAAGAATGTTTTCGAATATACGCCTATAACTGCACCTGAAATAAGCCCTTTATACCTAGCAATAAACCAATGTAGAAAACAAGCCACGAGAAACAGTTTGAACTTACCTCACACAACCTCCCATCTTAAAGTGTCCGCAACACCACCACAGCTGTCTTGCCAAGCAGAGAGATTAGTTACAGGAAAGATGCTGAAATAGGAACCTCAACAGACTTCTTTTTCTGCTGTTGCAGGACAGTATAATATATATATATATATATATATATGTCACACTCTCTCTTTCCAAGACCATCTCTTCTCCTCTTCTTATTCTCCTTCTTCTGTAAAAGTTGTTCGTCTGAGCCGGATCTATGGTAGGGTTTTTATAGAGCAGCAGTAGTAGGCTAATAGAATGGGAGCCGGGACACCGAGGGGAGGGGACAACCCATTCACTAAAAACCATCACCTACACATCTACGTGCGCGGCCTACGTCATTGACGGAATGTTGTCAACGGAGAGGCTATTTATACAGGCAAGACGCGCGAGGGAGAGAAAGAGCCCACCATACGGTCCGAACACTGCCCAGGGAGATGAAAATAGACTGTTTATACTTTTACCAAAATCGTTCCTAATATATAAAAAACGAGTTCTAAAATATGCTGTATTTTGTGTTAATAATGTACCATAATGAATGCGTCTTTTTTATTGATCTTGTTTCATTCGCTCTGAAAAAAAAATGCAAATAAACTAATAGGAACATATCCTAATGAGTTGTTGGAGTTGACGCAGGCTGTAACCGAGCAGCTATTCGTTCGTTCGTTTGTTCGGTCAGTTGGTTCTAGAGGAAGGACCGAGGTTGAAGTAACAGTACAATTAATAGTCTACCTGTGTGTTGTTTCAGACAAGCCACATGATGACGTGTGATTAAAGGCTGTAGCCTACAGCTAAAAAAATATCAAATTAATGCAGCACATTATTCAGGTCATTCTGGTATCATGTTGATAATAATATAACGCCCCATCGGTATACAACGAAGGACATGATTCGTGTCATGGAGTGGGTAACTTCAATGTCAGAGTAAATGCTACAAATGTAACACAGTATGCTATTTCACTAGTGACATTTTCCAATGTTACATCTTCTGCAAGGTTAGCCTACTTGACAGAAATCTCTGCGTATTGTCTCACTACTATCCTCCGAGTGTGTGTATCAGCCCCGCTGGAGAATGAACAGCGTCTGAGTGGAACGTTCTCAGCGGCACTGTCCATGTCGCTGAACTATGCTACACAATGATCTATTCCTCTCGTCAGTTCCCAAGCCCGGAGCGACACGACAAAAGCAGGAGTAGCAAGCTAACTGCATGCGGAGTTGTCATGATCAGTGCTTGCTTAGAGACAGCCGACGGGGTTAAACCCCCACTCGAGATATGCTTGCAGTGGAGCGTCGCCCTACTAAACATTATGATGAGCGAGTCTGAGAAGATGATCCAAAATCCAACAGACACTCCAATCACATCACAGCCGTTATGAATGAGCACTGAGCAGGTCCACCAAGCAGGGAGTTACTTTGATTGTCCGTTTATTCAGATAACCATTTCATTATCGTTCGGTTGTAAGAGTGACATACTGTACATCACAGCAGAATTATCATCATAGCTTCACACCACTATATAGGCTAAGCAATTGGTCACAGACGTGTCCAATACAGCCTACTAAAATAAATCGTGATCCGCCGTCATCCATCAAAGTAAAACCCACACGCACACACAGAGAGAGAGGTTATATAGGTTATATAGCACTATGTGGGTAGAGTAACCCAAAACCAACCGAGACTAAATGAGTCTGGAATTAATCCAGTAATTTAATCCAGTTCTGGCTTGGTTGTAAGGCGGAATGGGGGGGTTAGAGGGAAGAGGCACAATCATGCGTAAAATAAAATCCCGAAGTTACATATTCATGGTGACTTTTGGGGACTCCTGCTCTGAGCACTGCGTAACAGAACGTGTCAGACGGATGTAGGAGTGAGCCCCGCGCCGTTAATTGGGAGTTGTGGGCGCAAGGAGGAGAGTGAAAGCGAGCTCGAGCTTGTATTCGTTGCTACGCCGTGGCTTCCCTCTTCCGTCTCGAGGGATCATATTATGGTTTAAGCGTATGTGTAGTGTGTTTCCCTGTGTATGCCTGTGTTTGTGAATCTTGGCGAGTTAACAAACCACAATAATACATTCCTCTTTTTCTATACTGACACGTTCCAATCCGAGTCCATTATTTTTCCGCCTATTTCAGCACCGCGGGGAATGGGACCGCACCAGCAGCAGAGAGGGACGTCGACTGCAGTGCTGTCCATGGTTCTGAACTGGCTACAAGTCTCTGGGGGCTCCTTTCCTATCTCCTGAAGTGTAAACTCGTTCACTACTTCTCATAAAACTAAAAGTATTGGATTGCTGTAAAGAGCATGTGAAGAATGGGCTTGTAACGGTAACTTCCTTTTAAATCAGTGAGGGGAAGTGAACAAGTGCACACTTTGGGAGGAAGTAGAGTTAATTGAGACAGTACCACTGTTTCAAAACAAATGTACATGTTTAAAGATTGATATTCATTGTAAATAAGTGACATCTCTCTCACAAACACCCACACACACACACATGCACATCAGGTACACACATGGAAACATAAAGTTGAAGACTGCGCAATTCATGCTGCATGGTGTATCAGCCACCATGCGCTGTGTGCTCTATCAGTCATGAGTCATATTGTAAAGACTGTTTTATGTTGTCACTACATGGCCATGTTAAGCAGGACAGAAGGAAGTAGCCCCTTGCTACAGGTGTGTCACGAGATTTGGATAGTCCAAATTGTCATAGTCGCAACAAAATATCTGTTGATTAACAAGTGCTTGCTATGGTTAGGGTTAAGTTTAGAGTAAGGGTTAGGGTTAAATTTAGATTAAGTGTTAGGGTTAAGTTTAGATTAAGGGTTAGGGTTAAGTTTAGAGTAAGGGTTAGGGTTCAGTTTAGAGTAAGGGTTAGGGTTAAGTTTAGAATAAGGGTTAGGGTTAAATTTAGAGTAAGGGTTAGGGTTAAGTTTAGAGTAAGGGTTAGGGTTAAGTTTAGAGTAAGGGTTAGGGTTACGTTTAGAATAAGGGTTAGGGTTACATTTAGAGTAAGGGTTAGGGTTAAGTTTAGAATAAGGGTTAGGGTTCAGTTTAGAATAAGGGTTAGGGTTCAGTTTAGAATAAGGGTTAAGTTTAGAGTAAGGGTTAGGGTTAAGTTTAGATTAAGGGTTAGGGTTAAGTTTAGAGTAAGGGTTAGGGTTAAGTTTAGAGTAAGGGTTAGGGTTAAGTTTAGATTAAGGGTTAGGGTTAAGTTTAGAGTAAGGGTTAGGGTTAAGTTTAGACCTTCTCCCTTACCTCACCTCGCTCATCAACTCATCCCTGACCGCTGGCTACGTCCCTTCCGTCTTCAAGAGAGCGAGAGTTGCACCCCTTCTGAAAAAACCTACACTCGATCCCTCCGATGTCAACAACTACAGACCAGTATCCCTTCCTGCTTTTCTCTCCAAAACTCTTGAACGTGCCGTCCTTGGCCAGCTCTCCCGCTATCTCTCTCAGAATGACCTTCTTGATCCAAATCAGTCAGGTTTCAAGACTAGTCATTCAACTGAGACTGCTCTTCTCTGTATCACGGAGGCGCTCCGCACCGCTAAAGCTAACTCTCTCTCCTCTGCTCTCATCCTTCTAGACCTATCGGCTGCCTTCGATACTGCGAACCATCAGATCCTCCTCTCCACCCTCTCCGAGTTGGGCATCTCCGGCGTGGCCCATGCTTGGATTGCGTCCTACCTGACAGGTCGCTCCTACCAGGTGGCGTGGTGAGAATCTGTCTCCTCACCACGCGCTCTCACCACTGGTGTCCCCCAGGGCTCTGTTCTAGGCCCTCTCCTATTCTCGCTATACACCAAGTCACTTGGCTCTGTCATAACCTCACATGGTCTCTCCTATCATTGCTATGCAGACGACACACAATTAATCTTCTCCTTTCCCCCTTCTGATGACCAGGTGGCAAATCGCATCTCTGCATGTCTGGCAGACATATCAGTGTGGATGACGGATCACCACCTCAAGCTGAACCTCGGCAAGACGGAGCTGCTCTTCCTCCCGGGGAAGGACTGCCCGTTCCATGATCTCGCCATCACGGTTGACAACTCCATTGTGTCCTCCTCCCAGAGCGCTAAGAACCTTGGCGTGATCCTGGACAACACCCTGTCGTTCTCAACTAACATCAAGGCGGTGGCCCGTTCCTGTAGGTTCATGCTCTACAACATCCGCAGAGTGCGACCCTGCCTCACACAGGAAGCGGCGCAGGTCCTAATCCAGGCACTTGTCATCTCCCGTCTGGACTACTGCAACTCGCTGTTGGCTGGGCTCCCTGCCTGTGCCATTAAACCCCTACAACTCATCCAGAACGCCGCAGCCCGTCTGGTGTTCAACCTTCCCAAGTTCTCCCACGTCACCCCGCTCCTCCGCTCTCTCCACTGGCTTCCAGTTGAAGCTCGCATCCACTACAAGACCATGGTGCTTGCCTACGGAGCTGTGAGGGGAACGGCACCTCAGTACCTCCAGGCTCTGATCAGGCCCTACACCCAAACAAGGGCACTGCGTTCATCCACCTCTGGCCTGCTCGCCTCCCTACCACTGAGGAAGTACAGTTCCCGCTCAGCCCAGTCAAAACTGTTCGCTGCTCTGGCCCCCCAATGGTGGAACAAACTCCCTCACGACGCCAGGACAGCGGAGTCAATCACCACCTTCCGGAGACACCTGAAACCCCACCTCTTTAAGTAATACCTAGGATAGGATAAGTAATCCTTCTCACCCCCCTTTTAAGATTTAGATGCACTATTGTAAAGTGACTGTTCCACTGGATCTCATAAGGTGAATGCACCAATTTGTCAGTCGCTCTGGATAAGAGCGTCTGCTAAATGACTTAAATGTAAATGTAAGTTTAGAATAAGGGTTAGGGTTAAGTTTAGAATAAGGGTTAGGGTTAAGTTTAGAATAAGGGTTAGGGTTAAGTTTAGAGTAAGGGTTAGTGTTAAGTTTAGAGTAAGTGTTAGGGTTAAGTTTAGAGTAAGGGTTAGGGTTAAGTTTAGAATAAGGGTTAGGGTTAAGTTTAGAATAAGGGTTAGGGTTAAGTTTAGAGTAAGGGTTAGGGTTAAGTTTAGAGTAAGTGTTAGGGTTAAGTTTAGAGTAAGTGTTAGGGTTAAGTTTAGAGTAAGGGTTAGGGTTAAGTTTAGAGTAAGGGTTAGGGTTAAGTTTAGAATAAGGGTTAGGGTTAAGTTTAGAGTAAGGGTTAGGGTTAAGTTTAGAGTAAGGGTTAGGGTTAAGTTTAGAATAAGGGTTAGGGTTATGTTTAGTAAGGGTAAGGGTTTTAGGGTTAAGTTTAGAATAAGGGTTAGGGTTAAGTTTAGGGTTAAGGGTAGAATAGGGTTAAGTTTAGAATAAGGGTTAGGGTTAAGTTTAGAGTAAGGGTTAGGGTTAAGTTTAGAATAAGGGTTAGGGTTAAGTTTAGAGTAAGGGTTAGGGTTAAGTTTAGAGTAAGGGTTAGGGTTAAGTTTAGAGTAAGGGTTAGGGTTAAGTTTAGAGTAAGGGTTAGGGTTAAGTTTAGAGTAAGGGTTAGGGTTAAGTTTAGAGTAAGTGTTAGGGTTAAGTTTAGAGTAAGGGTTAAGTTTAGATTAAGTGTTAGGGTTAAGTTTAGAGTAAGGGTTAGGGTTAAGTTTAGAGTAAGGGTTAGTGTTACGTTTAGATTAAGTGTTAGGGTTAAGTTTAGAGTATGTGTTAGGTTTAAGTTTAGAGTAAGGGTTAGGTTTAAGTTTAGATTAAGTGTTAGGGTTAAGTTTAGAGTAAGGGTTAGGGTTAGGGTTAGGGTTAGAGTAAGTGTTAGGGTTAATTTTAGAGTAAGGGTTAGTGTTAAGTTTAGAGTAAGTGTTAGGGTTAAGTTTAGATTAAGTGTTAGGGTTAAGTTTAGAGTAAGGGTTAGATTAAGTGTTAGGGTTAGGGTTAGTTTAGTTTAGAGTAAGGGTTAGGGTTAGTTTAGATTTTGTTAGGTTAAGTAAGGGTTAGGGTTAATTTTAGAGTAAGTGTTAGGGTTAAGTTTAGAGTAAGGGTTAGGGTTAAGTTTAGATTAAGTGTTAGGGTTAAGTTTAGAGTAAGGGTTAGGGTTAAGTTTAGAGTAAGGGTTAGGGTTAAGTTTAGAGTAAGGGTTAGGGTTAAATTTAGAGTAAGGGTTAGGGTTAAGTTTAGATTAAGTGTTAGGGTTAAGTTTAGAGTAAGGGTTAGGGTTAAATTTAGAGTAAGGGTTAGGGTTAAATTTAGAGTAAGGGTTAGGGTTAAGTTTAGATTAAGTGTTAGGGTTAAATTTAGAGTAAGGGTTAGGGTTAAATTTAGAGTAAGGGTTAGGGTTAAGTTTAGATTAAGTGTTAGGGTTCGTAGATAGTTGAAATGTTACTGATAGTCTGTGGAGCATGTACATATGGACTATCCAAATAGATTGCTGCCCAGGACGACAGTACCATATTGCCCGGGACGACAGTGCCATGTCGCCCAGGACGACAGTACCATGTTGCCCGGGACGACAGTACCATATTGCCCGGGACGACAGTGCCATGTCGCCCAGGACGACAGTACCATATTGCCCGGGACGACAGTGCCATGTCGCCCAGGACGACAGTACCATGTTGCCCGGGACGACAGTACCATATTGCCCGGGACGACAGTGCCATGTCGCCCAGGACGACAGTACCATATTGCCCGGGACGACAGTGCCATGTCACCCAGGGCGACAGTACCATGTTGCCCGGGACGACAGTGCCATGTCACCCAGGACGACAGTACCATGTTGCCCGGGACGACAGTGCCATGTCACCCAGGGCGACAGTACCATGTTGCCCGGGACGACAGTGCCATGTCACCCAGGGCGACAGTACCATGTTGCCCGGGACGACAGTACCATGTTGCCCGGGACGACAGTACCATGTTGCCCAGGGCGACAGTACCACGGTCAAAATCCATTAACTACTAAATGTGTTTTAAGTTGGGTTCCTGGGTTGGACATAACACTTACAAGGTGAATAGAAAGGACAGGAAGTGAGAGATATGTGAGGTTAGGTTCTAGATAACGATGACAGAAGAGACACAGAGGGCGAGAGAGAGATGACAGAAAATCCAGAGTGGAGGTATAGAAGGTCACACTTTCATTGTATAGAGTCCCCTATAGAAAATAAACTAGAAACTAGAGGATGAATGTGAGGTTCTGGACAGAGAGAGGACAATAAAGGCTTTCATTGTATAGTCCCCTATAGAAAATAAACTAGAAACTAGAGGATGAATGTGAGGTTCTGGACAGAGAGAGGACAATAAAGGCTTTTGAATGGAATGGAATTGAGCGAGAGAGGAAGAGAGAGTGTGTGTGTGTATGCTACATGGTCGTGTGTAAAATGAAAAAAAGACTATAAACATGATCATCCTCAGGCAAAAGAACTGTACAGTATGTTGTCTTCACATCTCTGTCATATAAGATCAGTGATGACACATAGCCTGACTTCAATATTTTATTAGAATTAACTGCTGAAGAAAAGTACTGAAAACTGCCTGGAGACACCAGTTAGTAATTTTCTCTCTCTCTCTCAATTCAATTAAATTCAATTAAATTAAATTCAAGGGCTTTATTGGCATGGGAAACATGTGTTAACATTGCCAAAGCAAGTGAGGTAGACAACATACAAAGTGACTCTCTCTCTCTCTCTCTCTCTCTCTCTCTCTCTCTCTCTCTCTCTCTCTCTCTCTCTCTCCCCCTCTCTCTCTCTCTCTCTCTCTCTCTCTCTCTCTCTCTCTCTCTCTCTCTCTCTCTCTCTCTCTCTCTCTCTCTCTCTCTCTCTCTCTCCCCCTCTCTCTCTCTCTCTCTCTCTCTCTCTCTCTCTCTCTCTCTCTCTCTCTCTCTCTCTCTCTCTCTCTCTCTCTCTCCCCCACTCTCTTCCCTTACATTTACATTTCATTACATTTAAGTCATTTAGCAGACGCTCTTATCCAGAGCGACTTACAAATGCATTCACTTATGACATCCAGTGGAACAGCCACTTTACAATAGTGCATCTAAATCTTTTAAGGGGGGTGAGAAGGATTACTTTATCCTATCCTAGGTATTCCTTAAAGATGGGGTTTCAGGTGTCTCCGGAAGGTGGTGATTCTCCGCTGTCCTTTGTGAGGGAGTGTGTTCCACCATTGGGGAGCCAGAGCAGCGAACAGTTTTGACTGGGCTAGACGGGAACTGTTTTTCCTCAGTGGTAGCAGGCCAGAGGTGGATGAACGCAGTGCCCTTGTTTGGGTGTAGGGCCTGATCAGAGCCTGGAAAATAGGCAAGCACCATGGTCAGCGGATATTACTGGAAGCCAGTGGAGAGAGCGGAGGAGATGTCCTGAGAGATTTTTTAGGTGGCTATAGGAGGTTACTCATTTTCCCCCTTTTACAGCCACTGTCTGCTTTTAACTTGCAAATAATGTTTTTTGTTTGTTCTGTGTCTGTTTTCTTAAAACCAAACCATGTCCACACTACCGACAGTGCACCTTTTTAATCCACTAATTCCTCACCTGCTGCAGGAATTGGCTGAGCATTTTTTGAAGACTCCATTACTTGCATCCTCCATCGTATTGTTCCACCACTAACTGATTTCTCTGTGTTTGTTTCCTAAGTGTGTTTGTTTCCTAAGTGTGTTTGTTTCCTCACGCAGTACCCGGTTTTCCCACCTGGTTGGTAGGGGCGCCTTTCATTCCAAAATGAGATCATTCTCATTCTGCCACTCGGAATGACACTAATTAGTAAATCCATTTGAAGGTAAAGTATAGATCCAAACCGGTACATAAATGAAGATATAAATTACCCCACCAGGGGTCTTTTTTAGTCCCCACACTTCCCCCCACCAGGGGTCTTTTCAGTCCCCACACACTTACCCCACCAGGGGTCTTTTCAGTCCCCACCACTTACCCCACCAGGGGTCTTTTCACAGCCCCCAGGTCAAGACCAAATTCAAGAAACATACAGCATTATACAGAGCCATATATGGAACTCCCTTCCGTCTTATATAAGCAATTTAACAGCAAACCTAGTTTCAAAAAACAAAGGGAGACCTACTTGTCATGTAGTGTAACAGATAGAGGCACACACACTACATGTTAATGTTTTTTAAAGGTATGTAAAATTGTTAAGGATTTGTCTGTAATGTCTTTTTGCTATGTTGTCGGACCCCAGTAAGACTAGCTGTGACCATTGGGATTCTAATACATAACTGGTGACACTGCTTGACAGGACACCTACAACACCAACAGACGGACAAGAAGATTATCATGGACCCAGCCACCCTGCTGCCCTGTTCTCCCCACTTCAAAAATCACTCTGACGCTGGCAGTACAGGAGCATCTTGGCAAAAATGTAAAGACTGGCAGTGTCATAGGAAGCAGAGCCGTAAGTTTAGGTCCAAAAAGCTCCTTAACAGCTTCAAATTGCCTTCCTTTCTCAGAACAAGAATAAACTGACAATTTTCAGAAGAAAGTTATTTGTTTCTGACCATTTTGAGCCTGTAATCAAACCCACAAATGCTGATGCTCCAGATACTCAACTAGTCTAAAGCAGGCCAGTTTTATTGCTTCTTTAAATCAGCACAAGAGTTTTCGGCTGTGCTAACATAATTGCAAAAGGTTTTTCTAATGATCAATTAGCCTTTGAAAATCATAAACTTGGATTAGCTAACACAATGTGCCATTGGAACACAGGAGTGATGTTTGCTGATAATGGGCCTCTGACGCCTCTGTAGATATTCCATAAAAATCAGCCGTTTCCAGCTACAATAGTCATTTACAACATTAACAATGTCTACACTGTATTTGTGATCAATTTGATGTTATTCTAATGGACGAAAAAGGTGTTTTTCTTTTAAAAACAAGGATATTTCTAAGTGACCTCAAACTTTTAAACAGTAGTGTATATATTGGGGTGGAGGCAGAGTAAAGAATGAGGGGGGGAGAAATGACCATTGAGTGAAAAACAAAAATACTCTTCAACATTATGATCACACACACATATACAATCACACCTCTACTCACACGTCATCATTTATACATTGATGCACATCTTGATTTGTAAAAATGTTCCCCATTTCGATATCGACAAATAGACAGACTATACGTTTTTCTCATATCTGAGAGGGTTTGAAATTCAGAAAATCATCACATATTATCTCCATGCAGATGTCCTTATTTAGACTAATTTCACATTTTCTCTCTCTATCTCTTTTACCTCTCTGTATTCTGAACAGAGAATGCAGTCGGATCAATAGAGAGAAAACTCTCATCCCTCCTTCCATATTCCCTTCTCTCTCCTCTCACCCACCCACCCACTTCGCCTCCCCCTCTCTGACTCATACTAAAATCCCAGCGTGCCTCCCTCCTCCTCCTCCCCCCACACTCTCATTTGTGTTTTCTCTCCCTTTGATTTCCAAGCTGACTGGAATGCAAAGAGCAGAGATAGAGAGAGAATGAAAGGGAGAGGTAGTGTGACAGAGAGATGGAAGAGAGAGGGAGAAAGAGAGTGAAGGAGAGTAGAGAGAGAGATGGAGAGTGTGACGGAGAGAGAGAGACAGCTCACTGCTGCCTGATGTGCATGTAATGAGGATTCGGTTGAAAGGGAGAGATAGTGTGACAGAGAGATGGGAGCGAGAAGGAGAAAGAGAGTGAAGGAGAGTAGAGAGAGAGAGTGAAGAGATGGAGAGTGTGACGGAGAGAGAGAGAGAGAGAGAGTGAATGAAAGGGAGAGATAGTGTGACAGAGAGATGGGAGAGAGAGGGAGAAAGAGAGTGAAGGAGAGTAGAGAGAGAGAGTGAAGAGATGGAGAGTGTGACGGAGAGAGAGAGAGAGAGAGAGTGAATGAAAGGGAGAGATAGTGTGACAGAGAGATGGGAGAGAGAGGGAGAAAGAGAGTGAAAGAGAGGAGAGAGAGAGAGTGAATGAAAGGGAGAGATAGTGTGATAGAGAGATGGGAGAGAGAGGGAGAAAGAGAGTGAAAGAGAGGAGAGAGAGAGAGTGAAGAGATTGAGAGTGTGACGGAGAGAGAGAGAGAGAGAGTGAATGAAAGGGAGAGATAGTGTGACAGAGAGATGGGAGAGAGAGGGAGAAAGAGAGTGAAAGAGAGGAGAGAGAGAGAGTGAATGAAAGGAAGAGATAGTGTGACAGAGAGATGGGAGAGAGAGGGATAAAGAGAGTGAAAGAGAGGAGAGAGAGAGTGAATGAAAGGGAGAGATAGTGTGACAGAGAGATGGGAGAGAGAGGGAGAAAGAGAGTGAAGGAGAGTAGAGAGAGAGAGTAAAGAGATGGAGAGTGTGACAGAGAGAGAGAGAGAGAGAGAGAGAGTGAATGAAAGGGAGAGATAGTGTGACAGAGAGATGGGAGTGAGAAGGAGAAAGAGAGTGAAGGAGAGGAGAGAGAGAGAGTGAATGAAAGGGAGAGATAGTGTGACAGAGAGATGGGAGAGAGAGGGGGACAGAGAGTGAAGGAGAGTAGAGAGAGAGAGTGAAGAGATGGAGAGTGTGACGGAGAGAGAGTGTGACGGAGAGAGAGTGAGAGAGAGTGAATGAAAGGGAGAGATAGTGTGACAGAGAGATGAGGGAGAAAGAGAGTCAAAGAGAGGAGAGAGAGAGTGAATGAAAGGGAGAGATAGTGTGACAGAGAGATGGGAGAGAGAGGGATAAAGAGAGTGAAAGAGAGGCGAGAGAGAGAGTGAATGAAAGGGAGAGATAGTGTGACAGAGAGATGGGAGAGAGAGGGAGAAAGAGAGTGAAGGAGAGTAGACAGAGAGAGTGAAGAAATGGAGAGTGTGACGGAGAGAGAGAGAGAGAGAGAGATTGAATGAAAGGGAGAGATAGTGTGACAGATAGATGAGGGAGAAAGAGAGTGAAAGAGAGGAGAGAGAGAAAGTGAATGAAAGGGAGAGATAGTGTGACAGAGAGATGGGAGAGAGAGGGAGAAAGAGAGTGAAGGAGAGTAGAGAGAGAGAGTAAAGAGATGGAGAGTGTGACGGAGAGAGAGAGAGAGAGAGAGTGAATGAAAGGGAGAGATAGTGTGACAGAGAGATGGGAGAGAGAGGGAGAAAGAGAGTGAAGGAGAGGAGAGAGAGAAAGTGAATGAAAGGGAGAGATAGTGTGACAGAGAGATGGGAGAGAGAGGGAGAAAGAGAGTGAAGGAGAGGAGAGAGAGAGTGAAGAGATGGAGAGTGTGACTCAGAGAGAGAGAGAGAGAGAGAGAGAGAGAGAGAGAATGAAAGGGAGAGATAGTGTGACAGAGAGATGGGAGAAAGAGAGTGAAGGAGAGTAGAGAGAGAGAGTGAAGAGATGGAGAGAGAGAGAGGGAGAGAGAGAGAGAGAGAGAGAGAGAGAGAGAGAGAGAGAGAGAGAGAGAGAGAGAGTGAAGGAGAGGAGAGGAGAGAGAGAGAGAGTGAAGTGACGGAGAGAGAGAGAGTGAAGGAGAGGAGAGAGAGAGTGAAGTGACGGAGAGAGAGAGAGAGAGTGAAGTGACGGAGAGAGACAGCTCAGCTCACTGCTGCCTGATGTGCATGTAATGAGGATTCTGTTGAAAGGGAGCAGAGGAAAAGAGAGGGAGGTCTGAAGCCATTGGGTGTTGATTTGGAGATTCCCCTCTCTCTCGCCCCCACACATCTCTCCCTCTACTGTTTCACGCCTACGTCCCTTCCGCACACACACTCACACCCACCCGCACGCATTCACACACACACACACACACACACACACACACACACACACACACACACACACACACACACACACACACACACACACACACACACACACACACACACCCACTCACACCCACCCGCACGCATTCACACACAAATATATAAATTACATACCGATACATCCGATTAGGCTTCGTACACACTTGATGAAACACAAACATGCACCCACCCACACACACGCACACGCACACGCACAAACACACACACACACACACACACGCACACGCACACGCACACGCACACGCACAACACACACACACACACACACACACACACACACACACACGCACGCACGCACGCACGCACGCACGCACGCACGCACGCACGCACGCACGCACGCACACACACACACACACACACACACACACACACACACACACACACACACACACACACACACACACACACACACACACACACACACACATCTGAGTTCTTATCTTGTCTGTCTGTCTGTCTCTGTCTGTCTGTCTCTGTCTGTCTCTGTCTGTTTGTCCATGGTTGCGGGTTGGTGTGGGTGTGTGTGCGTGTGCGTGTGCGTGCTCATGTATGTGTGTGCGGAAGGGACGTAGGCGTGAGACAGTAGAGGGAGAGATGTGTGGGGGCGAGAGAGAGGGGTTTCACCTGTTACAGCATGAATTTACAATATGGTCACTGGCCTACACACAATACCGCATAGTGTCAAAGTGGAATTCTGTTTTTCGAAATTTCTACAAATGAATTAAAAATGAAATGCTGAAATGTCTCGAGTCATTGTGTATTCACCCATTTGTAAGGCTAAATAAGTTGAGGAGTAAAAATGTGCTCAACAAGTCACAGCATAGCGTTTAACATTTATATTCTAGCAGACACTCTTATCCAGAGCGAATGTTTACCTTTTCGTACCGGTTCCCCCCCGTGGAAATCAAACCCACGACCCTGGTGTTGCAAGCTCTACCAACTGAGCCACACGGGACGTTGACTTTTGAATGACTACCTCATCTCTGTACCCCACAAATACAAATATCTGTGAGGTCCCTCAGTCAATCAGTGAATTTGAAACACAGATTCAACCACAAAGACCAAGGAGGTTTACCAATGCCTCACAAAGAAGAGCACCTATTGGTTGATGGGTATAAAAAAAAGAGACATTGAATATCCCTTTGAGCTTTGATGAAGTTATTAATTACACTTCGGATGGTGTATCAATACACCCAGTCACTACAAATATACAGGTGTCCTTCCTAACTCAGTTGCCGGAGAGGAAGGAAACCACTCAGGGATTTCACCATGAGGCCTATGGTGACTTTAAAACAGTTAGGAGAAAAGTGAGGATGGATCAACGACATTGTAGTTACTCCACAATATTAACCTAAATAATATGCCAAAACATGCATCCTGCTTGCAATAAGGCACTAAAGTAATACTGCAAAAAAATGTGGCAAAGTAATTCCCTTTTTGTCCCAAATAAAAGTGTTATGTTTGGGGCAAATCCAATGACTCCCACTGTCCATATTTTCAAGCATAGTGGTGGCTGCATCATGTAATGGGTATGCTTGTAAATGTTAAGGACCGGGGAGTTTTTCAGGATAAAAAAAATATTGGAATGGAGCTAAGCACAGGTAAAGTCCTAAAGGGAAACCTGGTTGTCTGCTTTTCACCAGGCACCAGGAGATTAATTCACCTTTCAGCAGGACAATAACCTAAAACACAAAGCCAAATCTATACTGGAGTTGCTTACCAAGAAGATAATGCATGTTCCTGAGTGGCCGAGTTACAGTTTTGACTTAAATCTGCTTGAATATCTGTGGCGAGTCCTGCAAATTATTGTCTAGCAATGATCTACAACCAATTTGACAGAACTTGAAGAAAAGAATAATGGAAGAAAAGAATAATGGAATAAAAGAATAATGGGCAAACGATCCAGGTGTGGAGACTCTTATATACGTAAAATGTCTCAAAACATGTTTTTACTCTCATTATGGGGTATTGTGTGTCGATGGGTGAGAGAGAAAAATCAATTTAATCCATTTTGAATTCAGGCTGTAACACAAAATGTAGAATAATTCAAGAGGTATGAATACATTCTGAAGGGACTGTAAATCCCCAAAGGATCCATAAACCTGGCTTCTCATGAAAAAGTCACAAGCAGGCAAGTATGAATAGCAACCAGTATGTGTGTGTGTGTGTCGTGTGTGTGGCGTGTGGCGTGTGTGTGTGTGGTGTTGATGATTAATGTTAGTAATGACAATGAGCCTTCCGGTGGGAGGCTCCCCACACTGCTGTTGTCCTCAATATAATACAACACATGGTGAAAGCCAAACAGAGCACTCTCTCTGCCTTCTCTCTCTCTCTCTCCTCTCTCTCTCTCTCTCTCTCTCTCTCTCTCTCTCTCTCTCTCTCTCTCTCTCTCTCTCTCTCTGCCTTCCTCTCTCTCTCTCTGACTTCTCTCTCTCTCTCTCTGCCTTCCTCTCTCTCTCTCTCTCTCTCTCTGCCTTCCTCTCTCTCTCTCTCTCTCTCTCTCTCTCTGCCTCTCTCTCTCTCTCTCTCTCTCTCTCTCTCTCTCTCTCTCTCTCTCTCTTCCTTCCTCTCTCTCTCTCTTTCTCTCTCTACCTTCCCCATCTCTCTCTGCCTTCCTTCTCTCTCTCTGCCTTCCCCATCTCTCTGCCTTCCTCTCTCTCTCTCTCTGCCTTCCTCTCTCTCTCTGCTCTGCCTCTCCTCTCTCTCTCTCTCTCCTCTCTCTCTCTCTCTCTCTCTCTCTCTCTCTCTCTCTCTCTCTCTCTCTCTCTCTCTCTCTCTCTCTCTCTCTAACTTACTCTCTCTCTCTGCCTTCCTCTCTCTCTCTCTCTCAGCCTTCCTCTCTCTCTCCTCCCTCTCTTTCTCTCTCTCTCTCTCTCTCTCCCTCTTCTCTCTCTCTCTCTCTCTCTCTTGCTCTCCCTCTCTCTCTCCCTCTCTCTCTCTCTCTCTCTCTCTCTCTTGCTCTCCCTCTCTCTCTGCCTCCTCTCCTCTCGCTCTCTCTCTCTCTCTCTCTCTCTCTCTCTCTCTCTCTCTCTCTCTCTCTCTCTCTCTCTCTCTCTCTCTCTCTCTCTCTATCCTCCCTCTCCGTCTCTCTCCTCCCTCTCTTTCTCTCTCCTCCCTTTCTTTTTCTCTCCTCTCTCTCTCTCTCCTCCCTCTCTTTCTCTCTCCTCCCTCTCTCTCTCTCTCCTCCCTCTCTCTCTCTCTCTCCTCCCTCTCTTTCTCTCTCTCTCCTCCCTCTCTTTCTCTCTCCTCCCTCTCTTTCTCTCTCATCGATCTCTTTCTCTCCCTTCATTCTGCATTTTCCCTCCACCTTTCTCTCTCCTTCTCCATCAGTATCTCTCACCTCTTTCTCTCTACCCTCCTTCCCTGCACTTCTCATCTCTCTTCCTCTTCATTCTGCATTTCTCATCCCTCTTCATTCCGTCGCCCTCTGCTTCCCCATCCCTCACTCCTCTTTTCTAAGCTAACTACCCCCCTCCATCTGTCCTCCTCTGCTGTCACTTTCAAAAGTCTTCCCTCCATCCCACGAGAGAGGCGGGGACGGGGTGCGGGGGTGAGGGGGCAGTGGAAACCCCCCTGGTGTTAAGAATTCACCTGCAAAAAAAAAAACTCCGCCTCCGCTTTCCTCGTCTGTATTCAGTCCCTCCCTTGCTCTTTCTCTCCCTCCCTCTCTTGTGCTCTCCCTCTTCTCTGTCTCCTGACGTTCTGCATTGCTCTGCCTGCACCAAAGCACTGTACTGACAATCAGAACCCTGCACACATGAGCCATGTCTTCAAGGACAGAGACATCAGATCCCTGTCGAGCTGAGAATCTTCTTGTGCATAACGCAGCAGTTGGTCCTCCGCTGTATAATTTAGTAGAGTGAACACAACACACACACACACACACACACACACACACACACACACACACACACACACACACACACACACACACACACACACACACACACACACACACACACACACACACACACACACACACACACACACACACACACACACACACACACACACACCCGGCACTTCCGGCTCCCCCTCCCTCTCACACACAGACACAAAGACAGTACTTCACTGCAGAAACGACACATTCTCCACTACAGCACTGAATCACAGCATATTCACAATCTAAACTGTATTGTACCACAACAAAATAGCTGTATAATCATAACATTAATGCTAACATGTATCTTAACGTCTCTCGAGTGAGTTTAATAAGACAATAATAACTGTAATCTATTGATGTGTTGTATAATTTATAGGAATCTCCATTAAGTATGAGCTCAATTCTGAAGCTGTTGGTTCTATTCCATATTCTGAACTATCAGGCTGTTGTTATTTCACTGGTCTCTCTCTCTCTCTCTCTCTCTCTCTCTCTCTCTCTCTCTCTCTCTCTCTCTCTCTCTCTCTCTCTCTCTCTCTCTCTCTCTCTCTCTGTTGTGATAATTGCATGATTTGCTCTATAACCTGTTAGTACATATGCCTTGACACAGTGATATATAGGTCTGAGGCCGAGACAATAAGAAGATACAGTGATATTTAGGTTTGAGGCCGAGACAATAAGAAGATACAGTGATATATAGGTCTGAGACCGAGACAATAAGAAGATACAGTGATATATAGGTCTGAGGCCGAGACAATAAGAAGATACAGTGGCAGAATAAATTCAACCACACCTTTGTTTCATCACAAAACTGGAGAGCAACATCTGTCTGGTGAAGTCCACAAAGCATATTGCATGTAACAAACAGTTACATGACCTACAACACGGTCAATCACGTTAATGTTTCAGACATTTTTGGACTAATAAACAACTAATGATTTAGAACCACAGAGAGTTACCGCAAGTCACAAAGGAAACAGGAGCTGCCTCCACTATTCCAGCACCATTTCAACATCAACATCATCTAATCATCTGTGCTTCAGTCTAATACAGCGACGAACAAACGGTTACATGACCTTATGTACAAGTAGATAAACATGTTGACTCACCCTACTTGTAGAGAAACACCAATACCATCCTCCTCTCTTTCATATTGAGGAAACGGTCTATGAAACACCAATACCATCCTCCTCTCTTTCATATTGAGGAAACGGTCTAAGAAACACCAATACCATCCTCCTCTCTTTCATATTGAGGAAACGGTCTATAAAACACCAATACCATCCTCCTCTCTTTCATATTGAGGAAACGGTCTAAAAACACCAATACCATCCTCCTCTCTTTCATATTGAGGAAACGGTCTATAAAACACCAATACCATCCTCCTCTCTTTCATATTGAGGAAACGGTCTATGAAACACCAATACCATCCTCCTCTCTTTCATATTGAGGAAACGGTCTATGAAACACCAATACCATCCTCCTCTCTTTCATATTGAGGAAACGGTCTATGAAACACCAATACCATCCTCCTCTCTTTCATATTGAGGAAACGGTCTAAGAAACACCAATACCATCCTCCTCTCTTTCATATTGAGGAAACGGTCTATGAAACACCAATACCATCCTCCTCTCTTTCATATTGAGGAAACGGTCTATGAAACACCAATACCATCCTCCTCTCTTTCATATTGAGGAAACGGTCTATGAAACACCAATACCATCCTCCTCTCTTTCATATTGAGGAAACGGTCTAAGAAACACCAATACCATCCTCCTCTCTTTCATATTGAGGAAACGGTCTATGAAACAAAACACCATATTGAGGAAATATGAAACACCATCCATCCTCCTCTTTCATATTGAGGAAACGGTCTAAAAACACCAATACCATCCTCCTCTCTTTCATATTGAGGAAACGGTCTACAGAAACACCAATACCATCCTCCTCTCTTTCATATTGAGGAAACGGTCTAAGAAACACCAATACCATCCTCCTCTCTTTCATATTGAGGAAACGGTCTAAAAACACCAAACATCCTCCTCTCTTTCATATTGAGGAAACGGTCTATAAAACACCAATACCATCCTCCTCTCTTTCATATTGAGGAAACGGTCTATGAAACACCAATACCATCCTCCTCTCTTTCATATTGAGGAAACGGTCTATGAAACACCAATACCATCCTCCTCTCTTTCATATTGAGGAAACGGTCTATAAAACACCAATACCATCCTCCTCTCTTTCATATTGAGGAAACGGTCTATAAAACACCAATACCATCCTCCTCTCTTTCATATTGAGGAAACGGTCTATGAAACACCAATACCATCCTCCTCTCTTTCATATTGAGGAAACGGTCTATAAAACACCAATACCATCCTCCTCTCTTTCATATTGAGGAAACGGTCTATAAAACACCAAACACTTTCATATTGAGGAAATACCATCCTCCTCTCTTTCATATTGAGGAAACGGTCTAAAAAACACCAATACCATCCTCCTCTCTTTCATATTGATGTCTAAAAAACACCAATACCATCCTCCTCTCTTTCATATTGAGGAAACGGTCTAAAAACAAAACACCAATACCATCCTCCTCTCTTTCATATTGAGGAAACGGTCTATGAAACACCAATACCATCCTCCTCTCTTTCATATTGAGGAAACGGTCTAAAAAACACCAATACCATCCTCCTCTCTTTCATATTGAGGAAACGGTCTATCCTCCCTCTTTCATATTGTCTAAAAACACCAATACCATCCTCCTCTCTTTCATATTGAGGAAACGGTCTATGAAACACCAATACCATCCTCCTCTCTTTCATATTGAGGAAACGGTCTAAAAACATGACTCCATATTCATACTACCATCCTCCTCTTTCATATTGAGGAAACGGTTGTCATCCTCCTACCTTTCATATTAAGGAATGCTTGAAACACACATAGCCATCCTTCCATTCATATTGGGAAACGGTCTAAGAAACACCAATTCATCCTCCTTCTTCATATTAGCTACATGAAACACCCATACCATCCTCCTCTTTCATTGGGAAAGGGTTAAGAAACACCAATGTCATCCTCCTCTCTTTGAATGAAATGGTTATGAAACACCCAGTTACCAATCCTCTCTCTTTCATATTGAGGAAATTATAGAAACACCAATACCAAATCCTCCTCTCTTTCATTGGAAACGGTCTATGAAACACCAATACCATCCTCCCTCTCTTTCATATTGAGGAAATGGGATGAAACACCAATACCATCCTCCTCTCTTTCATATTGAGGAAACGGTCTATAAAACACCAATACCATCCTCCTCTCTTTCATATTGAGGAAACGGTCTATAAAACACCAATACCATCCTCCTCTCTTTCATATTGAGGAAACGGTCTATGAAACACCAATGTCATCCTCCTCTTTCATATTGAGGAAACGGTCTATGAAACACCATACCATCCTGGCTTTCATATTGAGGAAACGGTCTATAAAACACCAATACCATCCTCCTCTCTTTCATATTGAGGAAACGGTCTATGAAACACCAATACCATCCTCCTCTCTTTCATATTGAGGAAACGGTCTAAAAAACACCAATACCATCCTCCTCTCTTTCATATTGAGGAAACGGTCTATGAAACACCAATACCATCCTCCTCTCTTTCATGTTGAGGAAACGGTCTATGACTCCGTCATACTGTACACGCTTGTTTTTTTGTTGTTGTCCTCGGCTACCTGGCTAAAATGCTTGCTCACAAGCCTCACTTCCATTCAGGGGCAACGTTAGTTAGTTAACATTAGCCTTCTACATCTAGCTACATATTGAAGTTCTATTCTCACAACAGAGATGCAACAATTCATGAAGGTCCAAATCCCTTTTCCAATCCATGTCAGATCAGAGAATTAAAAAAAGCTGGCCATGATGCAACAATTCAAGTCCAAATCCCTTTCTCCATCCATGGCTAATTTAGAAAAGGGCCACGCTGGCTAGTTGGCCATGGGAGGACAACAACACAACAAGATGCAACAATTCAAGTCCAAATCCCTTTCTCCATCCATGGCTAATTTAGAAAAGGGCCACGCTGGCCAGCTGGCCATGGGAGGACAACAACACAACGAGATGCAACAATTCAAGTCCAAATCCCTTTCTCCATCCATGGCTAATTTAGAAAAGGGCCACGCTGGCCAGCTGGCCATGGGAGGACAACAACACAACGAGATGCAACAATTCAAGTCCAAATCCCTTTCTCCATCCATGGCTAATTTAGAAAAGGGCCACGCTGGCTAGTTGGCCATGGGAGGACAACAACACAACGAGATGCAACAATTCAAGTCCAAATCCCTTTCTCCATCCATGGCTAATTTAGAAAAGGGCCACGCTGGCCAGCTGGCCATGGGAGGACAACAACACAACGAGATGCAACAATTCAAGTCCAAATCCCTTTCTCCATCCATGGCTAATTTAGAAAAGGGCCACGCTGGCCAGCTGGCCATGGGAGGACAACAACACAACGAGATGCAACAATTCAAGTTTTTCTGTCAATGACGTATGAGCTTTAATGAGGCTTTATAGGAGTGAAGCCAAATCCAAGTTGGCTTCCCTTGACACTGTTTTTTTTGGACCAATCATAGTTGAGCTTTCTCTTTTAGTTCAATGCTGATTGGTACATTTTTGGGACTCTTTTAAATGTTTTTAATCAAATGAGGCCAAATGCTCTCTTCCCTTGTCTTCAATGCTATGGGCGGCAACAATGTCATACTCGTTTGGACCGGACAGCATCAGATAGATGGCATGTAGAGAAGGAACATTTAAGGAATGTTATGAAACACAGAGAGACGAAAGATCAATTATTTTGTATTTAATAAAAAAAAATCTTGGTAATTTTTTTGGGGGGAAGTATGGATTCCCTTGGCATCCATGAATACACGCCACTGCTAAGAAGAAGAAGAAGACGGAGAGGAAGAAGACAACGACGACGATATACAAATATTTGACAAAATAGTGGTTCTGAAACTTGGAAGAGCCTATTCAGATGAACCGTTGAAGGCGGAAGTTCACAAAGTCGATGTCCGAACCGACTTGCCCAAACTATAGTTTGTTAACAAGACATTTGTGGAGTGGATGAAAAACGAGTTTTAATGACTCCAACCAAAGTGTATGTAAACTTCCGACTTCAACTGTAGCTATGCTGATATTGACTTATTTACCAGAGAACTAACATAGTAAACATAAAATGATGCCAAATACCTATTGAATACTACTTAATAGACTACTAGTTAGGGAACTAATTATTCAACGTTTGTGCCAGAGAGTCAGAAGTATTTCTCATTCAAAAAGTACCAGGCCACTTCTCCTATATCCAGTACATGCATTATAGGCTGACCACACTGATTGCGTCGCGAGTGTTGCAAAAATAAATGTAGAGATCTATGTTATTCAATTATTGCACCCACACTACTCGTGCGTGCCAACAAGCGTCTGCGTTGCCAAGGGCTACAATAGAAGTCAGTTTTATTTGTGACGCAGATCGCACTGAAAGTCCTGCCTTTCCCATCTCCTCATTGGTTTATAGAAGCAGGTAGCCACGTGCCATCTCCTCATTGGTTATACCCACGTGGGTGACTGAAAGTTTAGATGCCAATCACCATATAAGTTCAAAGATGAAAAAGCCTGGAAGGAGGAGAGATGACTAGAAATTATTCGGTTGCCCGTTTTATGTGTGGATTAATTGTCGGGAGTAGAGGACCTTGTGCATTTCAGGTAAAATAACAACTCAATGTTTATATCCCAGGACAAATGAGCTAGCAACAGCAAGTTAGCTAAATAGGACAAATTAGCTAGCAAGTGCAAGCTAGCTAAATAGGACAAATTAGCTAGCAAATGCAAGCTAGCTAAATAGGACAAATTAGCTAGCAAGTGCAAGCTAGCTAAATAGGACAAATTAGCTAGCAAGTGCAAGCTAACTAGCTACATTGCCATAAATGTTTAATGCTTTTTGACTTGTCCCCAAATTAATGTAATTTGTTCAGAGTTTGTTTTGAAATTTTAACCTGCGTGTCGTGTAGGGGGACAAAATTAATTTATGCACGGTGGCACACACGAGCAGCCGGTTTGGGTTCCGTGTTAGACTACAGCAGTGGTCACCAACCGGTCGATCGCGATCCAAGCCATTCCTAGTCGGTCACCAAACATTTCTGTAAAAAAAGGTGCACTTGATTCAGCAGCCCTAGTGCCGGGAAGGCAAAGTGTTCTCATTTTGACCCATTTTGTGTGCCTGAAGGTAGTTCTCCGCTATCCGGCAGACCCAGAGAGCAAATCAAGTGCACATATAGCAAATTGATTTGTATTTCATTTTTATTTACCTAGCCAAGTAAGCCAAATCCAGGCCAATTGTGCACCGCCCTATGGGACTCCCAATCATGGCCTGTTGTGATACAGCCTGGAATCAAGCCAGGGTGTCTGTAGTGACGCCTCTAACACTGAGATGCAGTGCCTTAGACCGCTGAACCAGGGTCTGTAGTGACGCCTGTAGCACTGAGATGCAGTGCCATGGACCGCTGAACCAGGGTCTGTAGTGACGCCTCTAGCACTGAGATGCAGTGCCTTAGACCGCTGAACCAGGGTCTGTAGTGACGCCTGTAGCACTGAGATGCAGTGCCTTAGACCGCTGAACCAGGGTCTGTAGTGACGCCTCTAGCACTGAGATGCAGTGCCTTAGACCGCTGAACCAGGTTCTGTAGTGTCGCCTGTAGCACTGAGATGCAGTGCCATGGACCGCTGAACCAGGGTCTGTAGTGACACCTCTAGCACTGAGATGCAGTGCCTTAGACCGCTGAACCAGGGTCTGTAGTGACGCCTCTAGCACTGAGATGCAGTGCCTTAGACCGCTGAACCAGGGTCTGTAGTGACGCCTCTAGCACTGAAATGCAGTGCCTTAGACCGCTGAACCAGGGTCTGTAGTGACACCTCTAGCACTGAGATGCAGTGCCTTAGACCGCTGAACCAGGGTCTGTAGTGACACCTCTAGCACTGAGATGCAGTGCCTTAGACCGCTGAACCAGGGTCTGTAGTGACACCTCTAGCACTGAGATGCAGTGCCTTAGACCGCTGAACCAGGGTCTGTAGTGACGCCTCTAGCACTGAGATGCAGTGCCTTAGACCGCTGAACCAGGGTCTGTAGTGACGCCTCTAGCACTGAAATGCAGTGCCTTAGACCGCTGAGCCACGCAGGAGCTCCCATGAGAGAGCTCAGATCACTGTGTCTGTACGGTTTCATTGACTGTGAAAAGAAGCCTCTAACGCACCAAAGTTGATCATGTGAGATTTCAAAACATTTAAAACCATGTCTAGAAAGAGACTCTGTGATTACAGCAAAGCGCTGCTGTTTTTATGAGTAAGTTCATGTTTAAGTTGTTATTCAGCACTGTCAACACTTTTGTAAGCCATAAAATGCACGTTCTCCCAACTTCCACTCACGCTACAACCAGCACTGCAGCTGTAATGAATGAGTACAACCTGCACTGTAATTAATGAGTACCACCAGCACTGTAATGAATGAGTACCACCAGCACTGTAATGAATGAGTACAACCAGCACTGTAATGAATGAGTACCACCAGCACGGTAATGAATCAGTACCACCAGCACTGTAATGAATCAGTACAACCTGCACTGCAGCTGTAATGAATGAGTACCACCAGCACTGTAATGAATCAGTACCACCAGCACTGCAGCTGTAATGAATGAGTACAACCTGCACTGTAATGAATGAGTACAACCAGCACTGTAATGAATGAGTACCACCACCACTGCAGCTGTAATGAATGAGTACAACCAGCACTGTAATGAATGAGTACCACCAGCACTGTAATGAATGAGTACAACCAGCACTGTAATGAATGAGTACAACCAGCACTGTAATGAATGAGTACAACCAGCACTGTAATGAATGAGCACAACCTGCACTGCAGCTGTAATGAATGAGTACAACCTGCACTGTAATGAATGAGTACAACCAGCACTGCAGCTATAATGAATGAGTACAACCTGCACTGTAATGAATGAGTACAACCTGCACTGCAGCTGTAATGAATGAGTACAACCAGCACTGTAATGAATGAGTACCACCACCACTGCAGCTGTAATGAATGAGTACAACCTGCACTGCAGCTGTAATGAATGAGTACAACCACCACTGTAATGAATGAGTACCACCACCACTGCAGCTGTAATGAATGAGTACAACCAGCACTGTAATGAATGAGTACCACCAGCACTGTAATGAATGAGTACAACCAGCACTGTAATGAATGAGTACAACCAGCACTGTAATGAATGAGTACAACCAGCACTGTAATGAATGAGTACAACCAGCACTGTAATGAATGAGTACAACCAGCACTGTAATGAATCAGTACCACCAGCACTGTAATGAATGAGTACCACCACCACTGCAGCTGTAATGAATGAGTACAACCAGCACTGTAATGAATGAGTACCACCAGCACTGTAATGAATGAGTACAACCAGCACTGTAATGAATCAGTACCACCAGCACTGTAATGAATGAGTACCACCACCACTGCAGCTGTAATGAATGAGTACCACCAGCACTGTAATGAATCAGTACCACCACCACTGCAGCTGTAATGAATGAGTACAACCAGCACTGTAATGAATGAGTACCACCAGCACTATAATGAATGAGTACCACCACCACTGCAGCTGTAATGAATGAGTACAACCAGTACTGTAATGAATCAGTACCACCAGCACTGTAATGAATGAGTACCACCACCACTGCAGCTGTAATGAATGAGTACAACCAGCACTGTAATGAATGAGTACAACCAGCACTGTAATGAATCAGTACCACCAGCACTGTAATGAATCAGTACCACCAGCACTGTAATGAATGAGTACCACCACCAATGCAGCTGTAATGAATGAGTACAACCAGCACTGTAATGAATGAGTACAACCAGCACTGTAATGAATCAGTACCACCAGCACTGTAATGAATGAGTACCACCACCACTGCAGCTGTAATGAATGAGTACAACCAGCACTGTAATGAATGAGTACCACCAGCACTGTAATGAATGAGTACAACCAGCACTGTAATGAATCAGTACCACCAGCACTGTAATGAATGAGTACCACCACCACTGCAGCTGTAATGAATGAGTACAACCAGCACTGTAATGAATGAGTACCACCACCACTGTAATGAATGAGTACCACCACCACTGTAATGAATGAGTACCACCACCACTGCAGCTGTAATGAATGAGTACAACCAGCACTGTAATGAATGAGTACCACCAGCACTGTAATGAATGAGTACCACCACCACTGTAATGAATGAGTACCACCACCACTGTAATGAATGAGTACCACCACCACTGTAATGAATGAGTACCACCACCACTGCAGCTGTAATGAATGAGTAGAACCAGCACTGTAATGAATGAGTACCACCAGCACTATAATGAATGAGTACAACCACCACTGCAGCTGTAATGAATGAGTACAACCAGCACTGTAATGAATGAGTACCACCAGCACTATAATGAATGAGTACCACCACCACTGCAGCTGTAATGAATGAGTACAACCAGCACTGTAATGAATGAGTACCACCAGCACTGTAATGAATGAGTACAACCAGCACTGTAATGAATGAGTACAACCAGCACTGTAATGAATGAGTACCACCACCACTGTAATGAATGAGTACAACCAGCACTGTAATGAATGAGTACCACCACCACTGTAATGAATGAGTACCACCACCACTGTAATGAATGAGTACCACCACCACTGTAATGAATGAGTACCACCACCACTGCAGCTGTAATGAATGAGTACCACCACCACTGTAATGAATGAGTACCACCACCACCGCAGCTGTAATGAATGAGTACAACAACGTGTTTCCAGGAGCTTGTGTTGTTATTATTAGCGGTTTGTGCCTTTTTTTGATATCAAGGAATATTTCACTTTCTCTGGTCAAAGGAGTCCTGTGTGCCTCAGTTGGTAGAGCATGGCACTGGCAACACCAGGGTTGTGGGTTCAATTCCCACGGAGGAACAGTATGAACACGTATGCCCTCACTACTGTAAATCGCTCTGGATAAGAGTGTCTGCTAAATTACAATAAAAACAACGCATGAGGCAGAAATAATGCAGTGCGACTTAAGTTTCGACATCAGCTGGAAAAGGTGTGTCCCCTTTTTTGAGCCTCCCCCTGCTCCCTCCCTCCTTCTCATCAGATGCAGGCCATCAGTCCAGAAAACTAAAACTATATCATGCTCACTCAGCTGTGCTTCACCACTAATACAACAAATGATCTATTACCAGTGTGATCATATACCTAACAGTTTTAAAAATGGTCTGAGAAAAACAACTTTGGCAATTCAAGCAGAGCCAATATGCAGTGATAATGTATTGGGCATAGGCTTCCGATTTTTAAGTTAAGTTTAAAATGCATTTTGTGACCTTGACTCAGAAAAGGTTGGTGACCACTGGACCACAGTGTTCAACGTACACATGATGTACAGTAGCCTATTAGCAATTACAGTTCTCCAAGAACATGTAGGTCTACTGAATCAAATCCTCCCGCTCTGGATGTGAGCTCACACACAGGCCTTAGTGTATCATTCACTCACATGCTGTAGGAACATGGGGGGGAAATGAGCAGTCAAGAAGATGTCAAAAAACATAATGAAGTGGAGAGAGAGGAAGACAAAAATGGAGGGAAAAGGAAAGAGAGAGAGAGAGAGAGAGAGAGAGAGAGAGAGAGAGAGAGAGAGAGAGAGAGAGAGAGAGAGAGAGAGAGAGAGAGAGAGAGAGAGAGAGAGAGAGAGAGAGAGAGAGAGAGAGAGAGAGGGAGAGAGAGAGACAGAGAGAGAGGGAGAGAGAGAGAGAGAGAGAGACAGAGAGAGAGGGAGAGAGAGAGAGAGAGAGCATGCGTCATGTGTAAGGCGCTGGTCCTTTAATTCCGAAGTGAATCTTGTTGCTAGGGAAATAAGGATGTTTACTCTACTGTCAGACGGCTGCTACAACACCTCATCTCTCTACACTGCTACTGCTGATGCAGCTGGGTCCCCCACCTGCTCTTTCTTTCTCTATCTATTCTTTCTCTTTCTGTCCCTCTATCTGTTTTTCCTCTCTTTCTTTACCTCTTTCATTCTCTCTCTTTGTCCCACTCTCTCACAATCCCTATATCCCTCTCTCTCCCTTTCCCTCTCCATTTTCTCTCTCTTTCTCTCTCTCTCTCTCTGTCTCTCTCTCTCTCTCTGTCTGTCTCTCTCTCTCACTCTCTCTCTCTGTATCTGTCTCTGTCTGTCTCAAACTCTCTCTCTCTGTCTCTCTTTGTCTCTCTCTCTGACTCTCTTTGTCTCTCTCTGTCTCTCTTTGTCTCTCTCTCTGTCTGTCTGTCTCTCTCTCTGTCTCTCTCTCTCTCTCTCGCTGTCTGTCTGTCTGTCTCTCTCTCTCAAACTCTCTCTCTCGCTGTCTGTCTCTCTCTGTCTGTCTGTCTGTCTGTCTGTCTGTCTGTCTGTCTGTCTGTCTGTCTGTCTGTCTGTCTTACGCTCCTGCTCTCTTCTCTCTCCTTTGTATCTTTTTGTCTGTCTCTCATTCTCCCTGACCCCCTCTCTCTTTCACTCCTATTCTGTCTGTTTCAGATAGAAAAGACAAAGAGAAGTGTCAACCGCAAGAAAGAGCGAAAGATATAATGACGTTGAGATGGAGAGGGGGCGTGAAAGAAAAGAAGATAGTTATTTATTTAACAAACACTCACACACAGCTTGCTATCAGCTGGGTTGAATCCAACTAAATCATCATATTTAAGTTCCTGTAGGTGTGTGATTGTCTTTGGTCCAGAGAGCTCAATGGGCGAAGAGGGCAGGAAGCTGCAGTGTGTTTGAGCATTGCTAGCAAGGGGTTCAATACTCAATACACCTGACACCAGCTGGTCAATGTTTATAACTGCATGTTAAAGATCTACTGGACCTGTGAGCAAAATATGGTATTCTGTGCACACACTCACTCTGGCTTTGTCAATTAATCCATTATAGCACTGTGTGTGTGTGTGTGTGTGTGTGTGTGTGTGTGTGTGTGTGTGTGTGTGTGTGTGTGTGTGTGTGTGTGTGTGTGTGTGTGTGTGTGTGTGTGTGTGTGTGTGTGTGTGTGTGTGTGTGTGTGTGTGTGTGTGTGTGTGTGTGTGTGTGTGTGTGTGTGTGTTATTGTTGTGTGACCATATTTCCGTGTCTGTGTGTGCCCATATTTACTGCCTGTCTCTTCCTGTGCCATCCTTAACACACACGGCATGACTCATTGGGATGACTCACATCCCCCTCCCTCTCCATTCACATCTCATTATTCCACAGAGACAGAGAGAGGGGGAGGGAGCGACAGAGAGAGAGGGGGAGGGAGCGACAGAGAGCGACAGAGAAAGAGAGCGACAGAGAGAGAGAGCGACAGAGAGAGAGAGAGCGACAGAGAGAGAGAGCGACAGAAAGAGAGCGACAGAGAGAGGGCGCAACAGAGAGAGAGCGACAGAGAGAGCGCCAGAGAGAGCGACAGAGAGAGAGCGCAACAGAGAGAGAGCGACAGAGAGAGAGCGCAACAGAGAGAGAGTGACAGAGAGCGACAGAGAGAGAGGGGGAAGGAGCGACAGAGAGAGAGGGGGAGGGAGCGACAGAGAGAGAGCGACAGAGAGAGAGAGCGACAGAGAGAGAGCAACAGAGAGAGAGCGACAGAGAGAGAGCGACAGAGAGAGAGGGGGGAAGGAGCGACAGAGAGAGAGGGCAACAGAGAGAGAGCGACAGAGAGAGAGCGACAGAGAGAGAGGGGGAAGGAGCGACAGAGAGAGAGGGGGAGGGAGCGACAGAGAGAGAGCGACAGAGAGAGAGAGCGACAGAGAGAGAGAGCGACAGAGAGAGAGCGACAGAGAGAGAGCACAACAGAGAGGGCGAACAAGAGAATGCGAGAGAGAGATGGGAGGGTGGAGAAAGCCAGGAAGAAAGATAAGAAAAGAGAGATGAGAAAGAGAGAAAATTACTTATCATTGTTGACTAGAGGCACCATTTGTTTTGTTAGCTACAGGTTGGTGTTGTTTCACTTTGTAGACATAGTCTGACCCCAGGCTACTGACCCCAGGCTACTGACCCCAGGCTACTGACCCCAGGCTACTGACCCTAGGCAACTGACCCCAGGCTACTGACCCTAGGCTACTGACCCTAGGCTACTGACCCTAGGCTACTGACCCTAGGCTACTGACCCCAGGCTACTGACCCCAGGCTACTGACCCCAGGCTACTGACCCCAGGCTACTGACCCTAGGCTACTGACCCCAGGCTACTGACCCCAGGCTACTGACCCTAGGCTACTGACCCTAGGCTACTGACCCTAGGCTACTGACCCTAGGCTACTGACCCCAGGCTACTGACCCTAGGCTACTGACCCCAGGCTACTGACCCCAGGCTACTGACCCCAGGCTACTGACCCTAGGCTACTGACCCTAGGCTACTGACCCCAGGCTACTGACCCCAGGCTACTGACCCTGGGCTACTGACCCTAGGCTACTGACCCCAGGCTACTGACCCTAGGCTACTGGCTACTGACCCCAGGCTACTGACCCCAGGCTACTGACCCTAGGCTACTGACCCTAGGCTACTGACCCCAGGCTACTGACCCCAGGCTACTGACTCTGTGCTACTGACTGACCCAGGCTACTGACCCTAGGCTACTGACCCTAGGCTACTGACCCCAGGCTACTGACCCCAGGCTACTGACCCTGTGCTACTGACCCCAGGCTACTGACCCTAGGCTACTGACCCTAGGCTACTGACCCTAGGCTACTGACCCCAGGCTACTGACCCCAGGCTACTGCCCCAGGCTACTGGCCCCAGGCTACTGACCCCAGGCTACTGACCCTAGGCTACTGACCCCTGGTGCTACTGACCCCAGGCTACTGACCCTAGGCTACTGACCCCAGGCTACTGACCCCAGGCTACTGACCCTAGGCTACTGACCCTAGGCTACTGACCCCAGGTTACTGACCCTAGGCTACTGACCCTAGGCTACTGACCCTAGGCTACTGACCCCAGGCTACTGACCCTAGGCTACTGACCCTAGGCTACTGACCCCAGGCTACTGACCCTAGGCTACTGACCCTAGGCTACTGACCCCAGGCTACTGACCCTAGGCTACTGACCCTAGGCTACTGACCCTAGGCTACTGACCCTAGGCTACTGACCCTAGGCTACTGACCCTAGGCTACTGACCCCAGGCTACTGACCCTAGGCTACTGACCCTAGGCTACTGACCCCGGGCTACTGACCCTAGGCTACTGACCCTGGTGCTACTGACCCCAGGCTACTGACCCCAGGCTACTGACCCCAGGCTACTGACTCTGTGCTACTGACCCTAGGCTACTGACCCTAGTCTACTGACCCTGGGCTACTGACCCTAGGCTACTGACCCCAGGCTACTGACCCCAGGCTACTGACCCTAGTCTACTGACCCTAGGCTACTGACCCTAGGCTACTGACCCCGGGCTACTGACCCTAGGCTACTGACCCCAGGCTACTGACCCCAGGCTACTGACCCCCAGGCTACTGACCCCAGGCTACTGAGGCTACTGACCCTAGGCTACTGACAGGCTACTAGGCTACTGACCCTAGGCTACTACTGACCCTGGGCCTGACCCTAGGCTACTGACCCTAGGCTACTGACCCCAGGCTACTGACCCCGGGCTACTGACCCTAGGCTACTGACCCTGGTGCTACTGACCCCAGGCTACTGACCCCAGGCTACTGACTCTGTGCTACTGACCCTAGGCTACTGACCCTAGTCTACTGACCCTGGGCTACTGACCCTAGGCTACTGACCCTAGGCTACTGACCCCAGGCTACTGACCCCAGGCTACTGACCCTAGGCTACTGACCCCGGGCTACTGACCCTAGGCTACTGACCCTAGGCTACTGACCCTAGGCTACTGACCCCGGGCTACTGACCCTAGGCTACTGACCCTGGTGCTACTGACCCCAGGCTACTGACCCCAGGCTACTGACCCCAGGCTACTGACTCTGGCTACTGACCCTAGGCTACTGACCCTAGTCTACTGACCCTGGGCTACTGACCCTAGGCTACTGACCCCAGGCTACTGACCCCAGGCTACTGACCCTAGGCTACTGACCCCAGGCTACTGACCCTAGGCTACTGACCCCAGGCTACTGACCCCAGGCTACTGACCCTAGGCTACTGACCCTAGGCTACTGGTGCTACTGACCCCAGGCTACTGACCCTAGGCTACTGACCCTAGGCTACTGACCCCAGGCTACTGACCCTAGGCCACTGACCCTAGGCTACTGACCCCAGGTTACTGACCCTAGGCTACTGACCCTAGGCTACTGACCCCAGACTACTGACCCTAGGCTACTGACCCCCGGCTACTGACCCCAGGCTACTGACCCTAGGCTACTGACCCTAGGCTACTGACCTTAGGCTACTGACCCTAGGCTACTGACCCTGGGCTACTGACCCTAGGCTACTGACCCTGGGCTACTGACCCCAGGCTACTGACCCTAGGCTACTGACCCTAGGCTACTGACCCTAGGCTACTGACCCTGGGCTACTGACCCCAGGCTACTGACCCTAGGCTACTGACCCTGGGCTACTGACCCTAGTCTACTGACCCTAGGCTACTGACCCTAGGCTACTGACCCTAGGCTACTGACCCTGGGCTACTGACCCTAGGCTACTGACCCTGGGCTACTGACCCTAGGCTACTGACCCTGTGCTACTGACCCTAGGCTACTGACCCTAGGCTACTGACCCTAGGCTACTGACCCTGTGCTACTGACCCTAGGCTACTGACCCTAGGCTACTGACCCTGTGCTACTGACCCTAGGATACTGACCCTAGGCTACTGACCCTAGGCTACTGACCCTGGGCTACTGACCCTAGGCTACTGACCCTAGGCTACTGACCCTGGGCTACTGACCCTAGGCTACTGACCCTAGTCTACTGACCCTAGTCTACTGACCCTGGGCTACTGACCCTAGTCTACTGACCCTAGTCTACTGACCCTGGGCTACTGACCCTGGTCTACTGACCCTGGGCTACTGACCCTAGGCTACTGACCCTGGGCTACTGAACCCGTTCTGGGTCGTGTGGTAGAAAGAGTATAGCCTAGCACATAGGCAGGCAGATGACGATATTGAGTCGTTTCCATTTTACCATCCAAAGGCATTTCATGCAGCCGGAAATACACTCCTATCCCCTGTAACCGGGTTAAATGCGTAGATGTTCTCCTTAACTCGATTTAACGGAGAGAAGGCGGGGGGGAAATGCATACTTTCAATGGACATGGAACAAAGGCTACAAAAGGCAGAGGAATTAAAACGAAAATCTGCGAGGCCTCAAGGCCATCTCGAGTTTTATTTTGGCAGAAGAGATAGGAAGGTGGAAATACAATGGTCCACCACCGTGCTAAAGTGGCTAATGCTTACGCATGCTCGTCCCAGATGTTGCATATCGCGTCCAGCCAATCAGGCTACAGCCACAGAGTTTCTAAACCAAGAGGTGCAACAATCGCGAGACTTCCGGGAACGATTGGGAAAAAGACCAAACCGACTAGGCAGGGGTCTGGGGGTTAAAGTTAAAGTTAAAGAGAGAAGTGAAAAGTTATTGTTTAGTTGTTAATTTTCTCAAATATCTAAACGCAAAACATAGATTCGAGCCAATGTCTTAAGTAGTTGAACATGTTATTACTCCAAACTTTATAGTTGGATTGGACGGCCTGTACATGCAGCTCGTTAGACCCGATTACGTGATTACTACCTATGAGTTTATGCTGCGTTTCTATGCTAGTCGGAACTAGGAAACTCAAAAAATCAGACTTGATGATTTAAATAAAGTTTTAATAAATAAATACAATTTAGCAGCTGTGTAAAAACAAGGGGGGGGGGGGGTCGATGTTAAAAATCCGACTGAAGGAGTGCAGTTTTTCTTTTTGTTTGAAATCCAGGATAATAGTGTGAATTTGGTTACTGTTTTTGGTAATAGTATGAATTTGTTCATCCAAAACATATTTTGATTTTGGGCAATATTTTACTACCACGTGGCGGCAGTACATCTTGTGAGTGTAGTCTGCCAATAAACCTCATAGATGAAGAAGAATAACGTTTTCTCACACCAAATATGGTAGTGAGAGGAAGTCCAGTAGTGAGAGAGGAAAGAAATACGTGAAACTGGGCCGACATTCTGCTAATTTTCTCATCGATTAAACATCTGATCTCAATGCATTTTTCGGTTTCCAAAACTAAAATATGTTTCGAACAGAGTGCACGAAGTAGTGCATTAAGTTGTATAGACAAATACATGCTACAATGCGCCAATAGGATCTTGCTTGCTCTTGCTTGGTTTATCCCACCTCCTTGCTTGTTCTGCCCCGCTATGCTTAATTAGCTCCCACTGTGAACGACACAGATTAACTATCTTGAGTTGGTTAAACATATTTTTGTCTTAGCTAGCCAACCTTGCTTTTTTTTATATATATAAAAAAGTTAGGGTGGCCATTTGATTAATTGTTCAGAAGTCTTATGGCTTGGAGGTAGAAGCTGTTAAACTTGGCGCTCCGGTACCGCTTACCGTGTGGTAGCAGAGAGAACAGTCTATGACTTAGGTGGCTGGAATCTTTGACCATTTTTTGGGCCGCCTTCTGACACCGCCTAATACATAGGTCCTGGATGGCAGGAAGCTTGGCTGGGCCGTAAGCACTACCCTCTGTAGCGACTTATGGTCGGATGCCGAGCAGTTGCCATACCAGGTGGGGATGGAAGCAGTCAGGATGCTCTCAATGGTGCAGCTGTAGAACTTTTTGAGGATCTGGGGAGCCATGGCAAATCATTCCAGTCTCCTGAGGGGGAAAAGTGGTTGTCGTGCCCTCTTCACAACTGTCTTGGTGTGTTTGGACCATGATAGTTTGTTGGTGATGTGGACACCAAGGAACTTGAAACTCTTGACCCCGTCGATGTGAATGGGGGCTTGTTCGGCCCTCCTTTTCGTGTAGTCCACGAACAGCTTCTTTGTCTTGCTCACGTTGAGGCAGAGGTTGTTGTCCTGGCATCTCTGACCTCCTCCCAATAGACTGTCTCATCGTTGTCGGTGATCAGGCCTACCACCGTTGTTGTCAGCAAACTTAATGATGGTGTTGAAGTCATGCACGGCCACGCAGTCGTGGGTGAACAGGGAGTACAGTAGGGGACTAAGTACACACCCCTGAGGGGCCCCTGTGTTGAGGAGCAGCGTGGCGGGCATGTTGTTACCTACCCTTACCACCTCTGGGCAGCCCATCAGGAAGTCCAGGATCCAGTTTAGTCCCAGGGTCCTTAGCTTAGTGATGAGCTTTGTGGGCACTATGGTGTTGAACGCTGAGGTGGTACAGGTGGTACCGGAACAGAGACAATGTGGAGGCTATATACAGGGTGTTACGGTACAGAGACATTGTGGAGACTATATACAGGGTGTTACGGTACAGAGACAATGTGGAGGCTATATACAGGGGGTACTGGAACAGAGACAATGTGGAGGCTATATACAGGTGGTACCGGTACAGAGTCAATGTGGAGGCTATATACAAGGGGTACCGGTACAGAGACAATGTGGAGGCTATATACAGGTGGTACCGGTACAGAGACAATGTGGAGGCTATATACAGGGTGTTACTGTACAGAGACAATGTGGAGGCTATATACAGGGTGTTACTGTACAGAGACAATGTGGAGGCTATATACAGGGTGTTACGGTACAGAGACAATGTGGAGGCTATATACAGGGTGTTACTGTACAGAGACAATGTGGAGGCTATATACAGGTGGTACCGGTACAGAGACAATGTGGAGGCTATATACAGGGTGTTACGGTACAGAGACAATGTGGAGGCTATATACAGGGGGTACCGGAACAGAGACAATGTGGAGGCTATATACAGGGTGTTACTGTACAGAGACAATGTGGAGGCTATATACAGGGTGTTACGGTACAGAGACAATGTGGAGGCTATATACAGGTGGTACCGGTACAGAGACAATGTGGAGGCTATATACAGGTGGTACTGGAACAGAGACAATGTGGAGGCTATATACAGGGGGTACCGGTACAGAGACAATGTGGAGGCTATATACAGGTGGTACTGGAACAGAGACAATGTGGAGGCTATATACAGGGGGTACCGGTACAGAGACAATGTGGAGGCTATATACAAGGGGTACCGGTACAGAGACATTGTGCGGGGGCACCGGTTAGTCGAGGTAATTGAGGTAATATGTACATGTAGGTAGAGTTATTAAAGTGACTATGCATAGATATTAACAGAGAGTAACAGCAGCGTAAAAGAGGGGTGGGGGGGTGCAAATAGTCTGGGTAGCCAATTGATTAGATGCTCAGGAGTCTTATGGCTTTGGGGTAGAAGCTGTTTAGAAGCCTCTTGGACCTAGACTTGGCGCTCCAGTACCGCTTGTCATGCGGTAGCAGAGAGAACATTCTACGACTAGGGTGGCTGGAGTCTGACCATTTTTAGGGCATTCCTCTGACACCGCCTGGTATAGAGGTCCTGGATGGCAGGAAGCTTGGCCCCAGTGATGTACTGGGCCGTACACACTACCCTCTGTCGTGCCTTGCGGTCGGAGGCTGAGCAGTTGCCATTCCAGGCAGTGATGCAACCCAACAGAATGCTCTCAAATGCTGCAGCTGTATAACCTTTTGAGGATCTGAGGACCCATGCCAAATGGGCCCTCGCATGCTCTGAGGACACGTCCTGGTAATCAGTCTGGCCTCGCGTCCGTAAAAGATTTAGATGCACTATTGTAAAGTGGCTGTTCAACTGGATGTCATAAGGTGAATGCACCAATTTGTAAGTCGCTCTGGATAAGAGCGTCTGCAAATGACTTAAATGTAAATGTAAATGTTTAAAAATAATGTCATAGGGGACAAAAATTTGTTTTATAGTCATCATAAAGCTTGTCTTCCAAATCTTATTGTTCACAATGCATATTATTGTCCATCATAGATCTTTAGTATTGTCATCCATGTGAGTATACAAAAACATAGTGAAAGACTGTCTTGGAATGTATACACTGCTCAAAAAAATAAAGGGAACACTTAAACAACACAATGTAACTCCAAGTCAATCACACTTCTGTGAAATCAAACTGTCCACTTAGGAAGCAACACTGATTGACAATACATTTCACATAATGTTGTGCAAATGGAATAGACAACAGGTGAAAATTATAGGCAATTAGCAAGACACCCCCAATAAAGGAGTGGTTCTACAGGTGGTGACCACAGGCCACTTCTCAGTTCCTATGCTTCCTGGCTGATGTTTTGGTCACTTTTGAATGCTGGCGGTGCTTTCACTCTAGTGGTAGCATGAGACAGAGTCTACAACCCACACAAGTGGCTCAGGTAGTGCAGCTCATTCAGGATGGCACATCAATGCGAGCTGTGGCAAGAAGGTTTGCTGTGTCTGTCAGCGTAGTGTCCAGAGCATGGAGGCGCTACCAGGAGACAGGCCAGTACATCAGGAGACGTGGAGGAGGCCGTAGGAGGGCAACAACCCAGCAACAGGACCGCTACCTCCGCCTTTGTGCAAAGAGGAGCAGGAAGAGCCCTGCCAGAGCCCTGCAAAATGACCTCCAGCAGGCCACAAATGTGCATGTGTCTGCTCAAACGGTCAGAAACAGACTTCATGAGGGTGGTATGAGGGCCCGACGTCCACAGGTGGGGGTTGTGCATACAGCCCAACACCGTGCAGGACGTTTTTCATTTACCAGAGAACACCAAGATTGGAAAATTTGCCACTGGCACCCTGTGCTCTTCACAGATGAAAGCAGGTTCACACTGAGCACATGTGACAGACGTGACAGAGTCTGGAGACGCCGTGGAGAACGTTCTGCTGCCTGCAACATCCTCCAGCATGACCGGTTTGGCGGCGGGTCAGTCATGGTGTGGGGTGGCATTTCTTTGGGGGGCCACACAGCCCTCTATGTGCTCGCCAGAGGTAGCCTGAATGCCATTAGCTACCAAGATGAGATCCTCAGACCACTTGTGAGACCATATGCTGGTGCGGTTTGTTCCTCCTAATGCAAGACAATGCTAGACCTCATGTGGCTGGAGTGTGTCAGCAGTTCCTGCAAGAGGAAGGCATTGATGCTATGAACTGGCCCGCCCGTTCCCCAGACCTGAATCCAAATGAGCACATCTGGGACATCATGTCTCGCTCCATCCACCAACGCCACATTGCCCCACACTGTCCAGTAGTTGACGGATGCTTTAGTCCAGGTCTGGGAGGAGATCCCTCAGGAGACCATCCGCCACCTCATCAGGAGCATGCCCAGGCGTTGTAGGGAGGTCATACAGGCACTTGGAGGCCACACACACTACTGAGCCTCATTTTGACTTGTTTTAAGGACATTACATCAAAGTTGGATCAGCCTGTAGTGTGGTTTTCCACTTTAATTTTGAGTGTGACTCCAAATCCAGACCTCCATGGGTTGATAAATTTGATTTCCATTGATCATTTTTGTGTGATTTTGTTGTCAGCAAATTCAACTATGTAAAGAAAAAAGTATTTAATAAGAATAGTTCATTCATTCAGATCTAGGATGTGTTATTTTAGTGTTCCCTTTATTTTTTTGAGCAGTGTACATCGAAATCAATACTTCTCCTCAGGTCCCATATTTCTTTAGTTCTGTAGCTAGCAGTTCAATAAATGTGCTCTAAACTCTCTTCATCACTACAATTAGACAACCGTGGTATGACATGGCTTACAAGGGTGATCGGGGATTGGAGAAGCAGTTTTAGCGTATCTTCATACTGTACTATCTTTGTCACAATAGACGACTGCATACAATGCTTTTGGAGCCATCAATACCACATCAATATCGCCACCTGCCGGCCTTTCGGCTAAGTAAGAGCCTAATGTTCAAGCTTGGCTTCTGTGCCCAGAATGACAAACAAGTTGTTTATCTAAACGCGTTTCTCTGCGGGCGCGTTTGTGTTTTGTCCCTCCGAGTCGCCGTGTGTTTGTGTTGTTGGATATAGACGAAGATGGCGGACGAATTAGACTTCAGTGAACTAGACAGAGTACTGATTTCTGCTGCGGAGCTTCGAGTTGAAGCGTCGAGTTTCGTCAACCACGGCGATGTCCACAGAGGTGAGAACGATCGCAGAAAGTGCTCAATACACTAAGAAAGAGAACGCAAAATGAGCTAGCCAAAGTATAAAGTGCCACGGAACTAAGAAGCTAACGCTAACTTGCTAGCTAACGGTAGCTAGGCTCATCATGTGGTCGTTTGTTTTCAAACGCCTCCCCCATGCTTACATAGGTATAGATGGGAAACATGTTTACATTGCCAAAGCAAGTGAAATAGATCATAAACAACATTTAAATGAAAAATAAACATTACACTGACAAAACAAAAGTTTCAAAAGAATAGAGACATTTCGAATGTTATATTATGGCTATGTACAGTTACGATGTTGTAACACAGTGTAAACAGTTGAAGAACATAATGGAAAATACATCAACATGGGTTGTATTTAAAATGGTGTTTGTGCTTCACTGGTTGCCTTTTTCTTGTGGCAAGTGAAATGCTTACTTACAAGCCCTTAACCAACAATGCACTTTTAAGAAAATACACACACAAAAAAAGTAAGAGATAAGAATAACAAATAATTAAAGAGCAGCAGTAAATAACAATAGCGGGGCTATATACAGGGGGTATCGGTACAGAGTCAATGTGCGGGGGGCACCAGTACTGAGGTAATATGTACATTAGGTAGAGTTATTAAAGTGACTATGCATGGATAATAACAGAGTAGTAGCAGCAGCGTAGAGGGGCGGGGGGCGATCCAAATAGTCTGGGTAGCCATTTGATTTGATGTTCGGGAGTCTTGTGTCTTGAGGGTAGAAGCTGTTTAGAACCCTCTTGGACCTAGACTTGGCGAATGATGGAGATGAGGGCCTGTACGTGTTTGGAGTATATCCTTCCTGTCCTACTCATTAAAGATAAATTCTTTGTCCAGTTCGAGGTGAGTAATCGCTCTTCTCATGTCCAGAAGCTCTTTTTGGTCATAAGAGACGGTAGCAGCAACATTATGTACAAAACAAGTTCCAAACAATGTGAAAAAAACAAACCAAATAGCACGGTTGGTTAAGAGCCAATAGGACGCCAGCATCCCCTCCTGCGCCATCTTGAACAGAAGATGATTCCAACATTTTAGAATACCATATCAATCAATCACTTTTTATTCGTCACGTGCCTCAGAAACAAAAGGTGTGGACTAAGCAAAATGTTTACATACTGCCCTTCCCAACAATGCAGAGAGAGAGAGAAAAAAGAGAAGTATTAGAAAAATAATAACACATTGAATAAATACAGAATGAGTAAGGATAACTTGGCTATATACACGGGGTACCAGTACCGAGTTGATGTGCAGGGCTAGGAGGGAATTGAGGTAGATATGTACATATAGGTAGCGCTAAAGAGACTAGGCAACAGGATAGATAATAAACAGTAAGAGCAGCATATGTGATCAGTCAAAAGTGTTGGTGTGAAAAGGGTCAATGCAGGTAGTCCAGGTAGCTGTTGGTTAACTATTTAACTACCTATTTAGCAGTCTTATTGCTTACGGTATAAGCTGTTTAGGGTCCTGTTGGTTCCAGCGTTGGTGCGTTGATGCTTGCTGCGCGGTAGCAGAGAAAACAGTATATACCTTGGGTGGCTGGAGTCAAGATGATCTCACTAGTGCAGCTGTAGAACTTTTTGAGGATCTGATGGCCCATGCCAAACCTTTTCAGCCTCCTGAGGGGGAATAGACGTTGTTTCATTCTCTTCGCAACCGTGTTGGTGTGTGTGGACCATGATAATTCCTTAGCGATGTGGACACCAAGAAACTCAAAGCTCTTGACCTGCTCCGCTACAGCCATTTCAATGTGGATAGGGGCTTGCTTTGGCCCTCCGTTTCCTGTAGTCCACTATCAGCTGCTTTGTCTTGCTGACGTTGAGGGAGAGGTTGTTGTCTTGGCAACACACTGCCAGGTCTCTGACCTCCCTGTAGGCTGTCTCATCGTCGTCGGTGATCAGACCTACCAACGTTGTGTCGTCGGTAAACTTAATGATGGTTTTGGACGGCCACGGCTCCATAGTACCGTTTCATATGATATAAAAAAAACATTTGGTCCCTACCGATCTAAAAAGCTCACACCTATTATAAAATGTTTATAAAGTCAGTTTGCTTTATAAATGTAGTATAAAAAAAACATTTGGTCCCTACCGATCTAAAAAGCTCACACCTATTATAAAATGTTTATAAAGTCAGTTTGGTTTATAAATGTAGTATAAAAAAAATGAAGCAACAGCAACTAGTTTCTTGTATGTGCTGTAACGTCCACTTCACTTTCATGCACATCTCAAGTGTGGCAGTTGTGGTCAGCCAGCCACATCCCCTTCCAGCCATCACTCACCTGCTTCTCTCCGTCCACTCTTCCTGTGCATCTATTCCGCCGTCAGTTTTTAAAATAAAAATTTGAGTTGATGTTGTTACATTTGTACATTTGATACATTGGAGCTGCGCCTATGGCTTGTTATCTGTAGGCAAGGAATACTATATTTATTTGTCAACTTTCCCAATATTAAGAACATTGTTTGGCTTAAAACAGGAGTATAGCCTAGCTGGCTGATATGAAAGTTAACAACGGGAAAAGAGTCCTCCATTCACTATTTAAGTGCATAGATTACTGGTATTTTATCCCCTGACCCGCTACAGGTGCCTGATAATGGTCCATTCTAAACTAATTTCACACACACAGTACCAGTCAAAAGTTTGGACACACATTCCATTTGTTTCCCCCCTTGATTTTTACAATTTTCTACATTGTAGAATAATAGCCAAGACATCACAACTATGAAATTACACCTATGGAATCATGTAGTAACCACAAAATCTAAATCGATTTTAGATTCTTGAAAGTAGCCACCCTTTGCCTTGATGACAGCTTTGCACACCATAGCTAAAAGCTTAAATCCCGGCCCTTGGGGCAGCTGTGAGTGTGTGCCATGTCCGTTTTTTGTTGTTGAAATATGGGGCATAGGTGTGCTACATTTTCATGCAGGCTCTCTCCTCTTCTCTTCTCGGGCTTTATTAACATGGTAAACATATGTTAACATTGCCAAAGCAAGTTATTTTTTTATTTATTTTTTTTCACCTTTATTTAACCAGGTAGGCTAGTTGAGAACAAGTTCTCATTTGCAACTGCGACCTGGCCAAGATAAAGCATAGCAGTGTGAACAGACAACACAGAGTTACACATGGAGTAAACAATTAACAAGTCAATAACACAGTAGAAAAAATGGGCAGTCTATATACAATGTGTGCAAAAGGCATGAGGAGGTAGGCGAATAATACAATTTTGCAGATTAACACTGGAGTGATAAATGATCAGATGGTCATGTACAGGTAGAGATATTGGTGTGCAAAAGAGCAGAAAAGTAAATAAATAAAAACAGTATAAAAACAGTATGGGAATGAGGTAGGTGAAAATGGGTGAGCTATTTACCTATAGACTATGTACAGCTGCAGCGATCGGTTAGCTGCTCGGATAGCTGATGTTTGAAGTTGGTGAGGGAGATAAAAGTCTCCAACTTCAGCGATTTTTGCAATTCGTGAAAAAGATAATAAACAAAAGTGAAATAAACAATAAAAATTCACAGTAAACATTACACTCACAGAAGTTCCAAAAGAATAATGACATGTCACATGTCATATTACGTATGTATACACAGTGTTGTAACGATGTGCAAATAGTTAAAGTACAAAAGGGGGGAAAAAACAACA
>NC_068426.1:9471151-9481151 GCF_023373465.1 Oncorhynchus keta
GGGTAGTCATGGTAGGGGAGGTTTTACTTTTAACCGCGAAGGCTCTCGAGCATCTGCACAACAGAGGACTCAAAGAGGTGACCACCACACCAATAGAGTCGACAACAGTAGCAGTGCAGGGGGGCCATCGTGCTCAGGCAACGGACCACATAGCTCCATACAGAGGGATGGAGGGAGAGAGAAGGACCAGAGGGATGGAGGGGGAGAGAAGGACCAGAGGGATGGAGGGAGAGAGAAGGACCAGAGGGATGGAGGGGGAGAGAAGGACCAGAGGGATGGAGGGGGAGAGAAGGACCAGAGGGATGGAGGGGGAGAGAAGGACCAGAGGGATGGAGGGGGAGAGAAGGACCAGAGGGATGGAGGGGGAGAGAACGACCAGAGGGATGGAGGGGGAGAGAACGACCAGAGAGATGGAGGGGGAGAGAACGACCAGAGAGATGTAGGGAGAGAGAAGGACCAGAGAGATGGAGGGAGAGAGACGGACCACAGTGGGAGAGACCCAGACCTCCTGGAGCCAGCAGGGGGTTCCCCTGGCTCTGCCAAGCCCACCAGGAAGACTCGTAAACCGGACCGGGAGATCTATCAGCCGGGGGGGCGAAGGAGCACCACCAGCACCCAGGGGAAGGAAGTGGGAAGAGAGGCTAAGAAACCGAATACCCCGGGTCCTGGGTCTGGTTCTGTTAGAGAGGAGGCTGTAGTCAGGAGAGAGCCAGCCCCACAAAAAGAGACTGGAGGAGAGAGAGGGGGAGGGGAGGAGAAGGGGAGAGGTGGCAGGTGTGAGGAGAAGGAGAGAAGGCAGGGGAGGAGAGAGACAGGCAAAGCGGCAGCAGCAGTCTCAGACCCTGTATCAGAGAACCTGACTGGGAAGATGGAGAAACTCAGTGTGACTGTCCCAGCTGGGAGAGAGGAGGAGGATGAGAGAGGAGGAGGAGAGAAAGGAGAGGGTCAGGAAGTAGACAGGAGGAAGAAGGCTAGCGTTGAGGGCAGGAGGAGCAGAGGAGTTGAGGGAGGAGGTGAGAAGACAGAGGAGAATAAGAGGGAGAGGGGAAACCGTAGGAACAGAGGAGGAGGAGGAGAGAAGGGGGGCAATCAGGACTCCAAGAGAAGAGGAAGAGGGGAAGGAGGAGGGGGGAAGGGTGAGCGAGTGATTAAAGAGAGAAATAAGAGAGAGTCAGAGGGGGACAAAGAGGGGGAAGCAAACCGTCCTGCAGATACACAGCCAACAAAAGGAAGAGAAAAACAGAGGGATAAAGAGACTGAAAGAGAGGAACCGAGGGACAAGGACAAGCAGAGAGGGAACAACAAACCCCGAGACATAGACAGAGAAAGACAGGAACCGAGGGACAGGGACAAGCAGAGAGGGAACAACAGACCCCGAGACATAGAAAGAGAGGAACCAAGGGACAGGGAGATGGAGAGGGACAAGCAGAGAGGAAACAACAGACCCCGAGACATAGACCGAGAAAGGGATGGAGAGATGGGGAGAAACAGAGAGAGGCCAGCGGAGGGGAACGAGAGGAGCAGAGCCAACACTAGTCCTAACAACAACAACCACCACCCATCATCATCCTCTAAGCGTTACTCCAAATCAGACATCAGAAGACCCAGGAACCGCACCTACAGCACCAGCTCTGCCAGCAGTGGCACCAGTCTGGACGGACCTGGACTGGGACAGGGAGGGGGTTTGGGGGAGGACAGGGCCCGACGAGACCGGTTGGGGCGCAGGGAGCGAGAGAGAGGGGAGGGAGGAGGAGGTCAGCTCCAGAACAGGAGGAGAAGCACTAGAGACTCCTCTACTGACTCACTGGAAGAGAGCAAGGTGGGAGAATGGATGGATGAGAGGAGGAGAAGGAGGAGAGACGGAGGAGAGGAGGACTGGAGCCCGGAGAGGAGGAAAAGGGGGGATGAGAGCAGAGGGACAGGAGGGAGGCACAGAGGAGGAGGAGGGAGAGGAGGTCTCCTGAGAATATCTCACAGTGACAGACAGTCAGGCTTCTCCCAGGCTACCTCAGGCCCTGGCGAGGACCCCCAGGGGCGACGCAGACAGGGCACTGGGCCTCGCAGCAGGGGGAGGGGCATCCTCATCCTCCCCGCCCACACCAACCTCTCCAATTTGCCGGCAGAGCCCGGGCCGAGGCTTCTGTTTGGTGGGATCCGTGGAGGAAGAGATGCGGTGCTAGGGAGAGGAGGAGGAAGGGGCGGAGGAACTAGGCGTCTCTGGGACCCAAACAACCCCGACCAGAAACCCGCCCTCGGGCTCTCCCATCATCCATCGCTCCAGCAGCAGCCCATGTACCTGCAGACAGGCGTTGGTTACGGAGCGCTGCACTTCCTGGATACAGATGACGAGGCTGCAGGGAGTCCCCCGGTCCTCCAGGGAGAGCACTTCCACCTCCAGCAGCAGGCTGCAGCCAGGGCCCAGGCCTTCTACAAGTACCAGAACTCTGACAACCCTTACAACGCCAACCCTAACCCCAACACACGCTACCCCTACCCTTACCACACTATGCCCGCCGGCCCTTACCAGATCCCCCCCTCTAACGACATGTACCACCCGGGTCAGTTCTACGGGGGGTACAGGGGCCAGGGGTACCTGGATGGACCCGAGGCTGTAGCAGGGGGTGGATCCGGAGCGGGTGTAACCCCTGAGGAGGCTGGGCAACATGCCAGAGGAGAGCTGGGGAGACTGCTGAGAGCTGCAGACAGTCAGGAGTTACAGCTCACCAACCTGTTGTCTCGAGACAGACTCAGTGCTGATGGACTGGACCGCATGGCTCAGCTCAGGTAAGATAGAGGGATGGAGAGGAGAGGAAGCAACAGCTCACTAACCTGCTAAAGGAGGAGGGGGGGGGTGGATGAATGGTGAAATCTGCAACCTGCTGTCTAAAAACAAACTGCTCCTTTCTTTAACTTGCCCCCCCCCTCCCCCCCTCCCCCAGAGCTGACCTGTTGACCCTGTACGAGCGGGTGATCCTAACAGACATAGAGTTCAGTGACAGCCAGAACCTGGACCAGGCTCTATGGAAGAACGTGTTCTACCAGGTTATAGAGCGCTTCAGACAGCTCCTCAAAGACCCCAGTGGAGACTCAGCTGCGCGCATCACCACCATGCTACTGACACTGCTGGACGAGGTACACACACTGAACACACAGCATGTACACACACACAGCCATCAATCGGCTGTTACCTAAAACACGTGTAAATATTGGACTATAAATTGTGCCTTCCTTTATTGTATTTACGCTGAAATGTTTAATCTATTCTACTGAGAAATGTACTTTTTGTTCCTATTCTTATCCTTCGTTATTTATTATTGTTATCCAAAAGGAACCTGCAAGTAAGCATTTCGTGGGACGGTGTGTATCATGTGTGTCCCGTACATACGACTAATAAAACTGACCTTGAAACATGTACAGACACACACCGCGTACAGACAGAGAGACACCACGTACAGACAGACGCACACCACGTACAGACAGACGCACACCACGTACAGACAGACGCACACCACGTACAGACAGACGCACACCACGTACAGACAGACGCACACCACGTACAGACAGACGCACACCACGTACAGACAGACGCACACCACGTACAGACAGACGCACACCACGTACAGACAGACGCACACCACGTACAGACAGACGCACACCACGTACAGACAGACAGACACCACGTACAGACAGACAGACACCACGTACAGACAGACGCACACCACGTACAGACAGACGCACACCACGTACAGACAGACGCACACCACGTACAGACAGACGCACACCACGTACAGACAGACGCACACCACGTACAGACAGACGCACACCACGTACAGACAGACGCACACCACGTACAGACAGACAGCACACCACGTACAGACAGACAGACACCACGTACAGACAGACAGACACCACGTACAGACAGACAGACACCACGTACAGACAGACACACACCACGTACAGACAGACAGACACCACGTACAGACAGACAGACACCACGTACAGACAGACAGACACCACGTACAGACAGACAGACACCACGTACAGACAGACAGACACCACGTACAGACAGACAGACACCACGTACAGACAGACAGACACCACGTACAGACAGACAGACACCACGTACAGACAGACGCACACCACGACGCACACAGACAGACGCACACCACGTACAGACAGACGCACACCACGTACAGACAGACGCACACCACGTACAGACAGACACCACGTACAGACAGACAGACACCACGTACAGACAGACAGACACCACGTACAGACAGACAGACACCACGTACAGACAGAGAGACACCACGTACAGACAGAGAGACACCACGTACAGACAGAGAGACACCACGTACAGACAGAGAGACACCACGTACAGACAGAGAGACACCACGTACAGACAGAGAGACACCACGTACAGACAGAGAGACACCACGTACAGACAGACAGACACCACGTACGTACAGACAGAGAGACACCACGTACGTACAGACAGACAGACACCACGTACGTACAGACAGACAGACACCACGTACGTACAGACAGACAGACACCACGTACGTACAGACAGAGAGACACCACGTACAGACAGAGAGACACCGCGTACAGACAGACGCACACACGCGTACAGACAGACGCACACCGCGTACAGACAGACGCACACCGCGTACAGACAGACGCACACCGCGTACAGACAGACGCACACCGCGTACAGACAGACGCACACCGCGTACAGACAGACGCACACCGCGTACAGACAGAGAGAAACCACGTACAGACAGAGAGACACCACGTACAGACAGAGAGACACCACGTACAGACAGAGAGACACCACGTACAGACAGAGAGACGCCACGTACAGACAGAGAGACACCACGTACAGACAGAGAGACACCACGTACAGACAGAGAGACACCACGTACAGACAGACAGACACCACGTACAGACACAGACAGACACCACGTACAGACACAGACAGACACCACGTACAGACACAGACAGACACCACGTACAGACAGACAGAGACACCACGTACAGACAGACAGAGACACCACGTACAGACAGACAGAGACACCACGTACAGACAGACAGAGACACCACGTACAGACAGACAGAGACACCACGTACAGACAGACAGAGACACCGCGTACAGACAGAGAGACACCGCGTACAGACAGAGAGACACCGCGTACAGACAGAGACACCGCGTACAGACAGAGAGACACCGCGTACAGACAGAGAGACACCGCGTACAGACAGAGACAGAGAGACACCGCGTACAGACAGAGAGACACCGCGTACAGACAGAGAGACACCGCGTACAGACACAGAGACACCGCGTACAGACACAGAGACACCGCGTACAGACAGAGAGACACCGCGTACAGACAGAGAGACACCGCGTACAGACAGGAGACACCGCGTACAGACAGAGAGACACCGCGTACAGACAGAGAGACACCGCGTACAGACAGAGAGACACCGCGTACAGACAGAGAGACACCGCGTACAGACAGAGAGACACCGCGTACAGACAGAGAGACACCGCGTACAGACAGAGAGACACCGCGTACAGACAGAGAGACACCGCGTACAGACAGAGAGACACCGCGTACAGACAGAGAGACACCGCGTACAGACAGAGAGACACCGCGTACAGACAGAGAGACACCGCGTACAGACAGAGAGACACCGCGTACAGACAGACGCACACCGCGTACAGACAGACGCACACCGCGTACAGACAGACGCACACCGCGTACAGACAGACGCACACCGCGTACAGACAGACGCACACCGCGTACAGACAGACGCACACCGCGTACAGACAGACGCACACCGCGTACAGACAGACGCACACCGCGTACAGACAGACGACACCGCGTACAGACAGAGAGACACCACGTACAGACAGAGAGACACCACGTACAGACAGACAGAGACACCACGTACAGACAGACAGAGACACCACGCACAGACAGACAGAGACACCACGCACAGACAGACAGAGACACCACGTACAGACAGACAGAGACACCACATACAGACAGAGACACCACGTACAGAAAGAGAGACACCACGTACAGACACAGACAGACACCACGTACAGACACAGACAGACACCACGTACAGACACAGACAGAGACACCACGTACAGACAGACAGAGACACCACGTACAGACAGAGAGACACCACGTACAGACAGAGACACCACGTACAGACAGACAGACACACACCACGTACAGACAGACAGACAGACACCACGTACAGACACAGACAGACACCACGTACAGACAGACAGACACACACCACGTACAGACACAGACAGACACCACGTACAGACAGACGGACACACACACAAGCACTGATTGCGTGAACAGCACTGTAATGCGAATAGTGTTGGTGACAGTATGCAGACTACATTTCTTCAGGGAACTAAACTTTTTCTATCATGCTGTTGTTTGTTTCCCAGGGGGCAGTATTCTTTGATGCGCTGCTACAGAAGCTTCAGATGGTGTTTCAGTTTAAACTGGAGGATTACATGGACGGCATGGCCATCAGACCACGACCACTACGCAAAACGGTTACTAGTGTGTGTGTGTGTGTGTGTGTGTGTGTGTGTGTGTGTGTGTGTGTGTGTGTGTGTGTGTGTGTGTGTGTGTGTGTGTGTGTGTGTGTGTGTGTGTGTGTGTGTGTGTGTGTGTGTGTGTGTGTGTGTGTTATTAACCATGTTTAATGTGTGTTGGTTCAGGTGAGGTATGCTCTGATCAGTGCCCAGCGGTGTTTGATCTGTCAGGGGGACATCGCCCGTTACCGGGAGCAGGCCAGCGACTCGGCTAACTACGGCAAGGCCCGCAGGTACGTAGCACATCAACCGTGGCTATTGGCTACCACAAAACACATAATTGTCTGACCATTCATACATGTCCATTCATGTGTGTTCCTGCTCGTGTTCCTGTTTGTCTTCTCAGGTCTCTTTTGCTAAATATATTTTTCTCAGGGAGACTATTCCCCCGACTAGTAAATGTAGCTTACACCACAGCATTGTTGAATACTAATTTCTGATTGGCTGGAATGGCATTCTAGAATGTATATTAAAGCCAGATAATGGGAGAGTTGGAAAACAAATCGTAACACCTTTATTGCAATATGCACCTACACATATACTTGCTACACAGTAACAGAAAGCTAAACCAACAACCACACTGTCTTGTCTTTAGTATCATTGAAGGTGAAGACTTATTTTATCAAATCAATTCTCTGTAATTATTATTACGTGATTAAACTGATCATGTAAATGTAATTAATTAGGAAGTCGGGGCACCATGGAAAATATTCACCTCTTCAGATATTTTAATATCTGATCAATTAGTCTTCTATTAATGAATTATTATTATTACATTTGTCAGTCTCATCTGAACGTCGTGAATTGTTGGTTATCTGCAGGAACCCACCCTTTACTATAAATCATCCATACACCAATTGGCTCAATTATTTATTTACTAACTAATTAAACAATTTCAGAATATACAATACATAATAACATTATACAGTAAAATGCCGTCCCTAGTGGACTAAACAAGACAAAACAGTGGGGTTATAACTTGGTAAATTCAGAGAGAAGAGAAGGAGGTTTTGGTAGGAAGACTAAGGAACATGGGTCTCTATTGGACCTGGGAAGCTATTCTCACATAAATATATATGCCACTAACGATCGCTCATTCGGGAAAAAGCAATGCATTGTATTTACGTGAAGCTGGTGATGTGAGGCTCTGGTTTGCCCAGTTGATGTCGCCCTCGTCCTTTGTGGAAACTTCCGGGTCATCATGTGAGAAGTTCACGTGTTCTGAGAGGTTCATCTCACTCTGGAGATTGGTCCACGTCGGTCAGTGTTGTCGGACTAGATTTGCTACCTTTCCAGCTGCAGTCTTATAGGCTGTCACCTAGGACTCATTTCTTCTTGAGTGATCAATAGGTCAGAGTTCATACCATTTCAAGCTCCCATGTTTCCTGGCCTGTATGGTTGACCCCTTTAAACGTGAAGACAAATCCTCGCGCTATTCGGAACATGAGTGAATTTTTGTTATGTCGAGTGGATGTCCAACTATTCGCCACCACAGCTCACGCTGGGGTTTGCTTGGTTCAATGTGAATTGGGTCATGTGGGCTCTTATAGAAATGTAGAAAAGGGGATGGTTCATCATTTCCAACCAATGCCTATTCACTTGGGCGTGGCTACTGACTAAGTTCAACTTTACAGGGAAGACAATTTTCTCATTTTTAAAAGTGAACATCACATTACATCATTTCGTAAATAGTTTCATCTTTACTCATTCATTTTCTATAAGAATTAGATGCAAACCTCATAGCTGAGGCACCTGTATAAACAGAGGGTAATGTGGCTGTATGAGGTCACGAACATGAAACAAAACATGAAACAAAACGGACGGGTCGTAGTTGGCTTCTCCACCGACCCTTTTCACATTCTCCAAAATACGACTATTGTTCCATTCTCAAATTCTGGGATGTAGTAGAATTGAGCGGGAGAATCCCTTTGTCTTACTGTGAAGCTCTCTCTCAATTGCATGGTCAGGGAAAGTCTCTGTGGTATTTACAACGTGGTTGTAAGGTCATAAAACTGCCCTGTAAAAACTGTGCGTGTGTGGGGGGGGGGGTTACATCTCTGCTAGCCAATTCACTGAAAGGGCCAGCGTTGACAATGCAAACCGAAATTGGATACATTGTAAACGCAGGTCCAACGAGAAAAAGAAAAAAAAATCCATAATATCCATAAATATCAAACCAATTGAACAAACAACTGGGTTTCGTCTCTAGCAATTAAAATATGAGAAAGTATGAATTATTTTATAAAAATGAAAATATCAATTTAATGTTTTTATTTCCACTGGGAAATGTTTGCTTTACTATTGTTTTCTTCTAAAACATTCTAAGTATAAACCATAAACTTAGTGAATACCATTGGTGTTTAATATGAGGGTTTCAGCATCAGCTGTCAGAGCAGTTTACGGATCACTGTACCTGTACACAGCCCATCTGTAAATAGCGCACCCAACTACCTCATCCCCATATTGTTATTTATCTTTTTGCTCTTTTGCACCCCAATATCTCTACTTGCACATCATCATCTGCACATCTATCACTCCAGTGTTAATGCTAAATTGTAATTATTTTGCCTCTATGGTCTATTTATTGCCTGACCTCCCTAATCTTCTACATTTGCGCACACTGCATATAGATTCTTCTATTGTGTTATTGAGTACGTTTGTTTATCCCATGTGTAATTCTGTTGTTGTTTTTGTCACTGCTTTGCTTTATCTTGGCCAGGTCACAGTTGTAAATGAGAAATTGTTCTCAACTGGCCTACCTGGTTAAATAAAGGTCAAATAAAAAAACATTTAAAAAATGAAATATCCCCTATTTTTTATTTTTTTGCACTATATTTAATTTACTATGTCAATATGTTTTGCCGTTAAACTGGTGGCAGTTGTGAAAATAGTCAATCATTGGACAAGTTGCAGAGGTAATTGAAAATAATGCTATTGCTGATTAGATGCTTTTTTTCATTCATTAGGCTATTTTCTCCTGGAGCATATGGTCTCTACTAAGAACTGTTGGACAATATGGACACAGATATATATATATAAATATATATATGAATTTAAAAAATGCAGTTATTAAAGTATAAATGACCAAAGTTGCAATAGATTGCCATAGATTTTCTGTTAATTACCAAAATTACAGGATTCCAGTAACTTCAGTAAATTACCGGTAGCTATCAAATCACATGCGCCGAATACAACCGTGAAATGCTTACTTACAAGCCCTTAAAACAACAATGCAGTTCAATAAATAGTTAAGAAAATATTTACTAAATAAACTAAAGTAAAAAAATAAAAAGTTACACAAAATGACTTAACAATAATGAGGCTATATACAGGGGGTACCGGTACCGAATCAATGTGCGGGGGTACAGGTTA
>NC_068426.1:9486151-9561151 GCF_023373465.1 Oncorhynchus keta
TTATTTATTTGAGGCTACATTTATTTTAGTGATGTATTATATTAAGTTAAAATAAGTGTTCATTCAGTATTGTTGTAATTGTCATTATTACAAATAAAATGGGGGGAAAAAATCGTCCGATTAATCGGTATCTGCTTTTTTGGTCCTCCAATAATCGATATCGGCGTTGAAAAATCATAATCGGTCGACCTCTACTGTATATGCTGTCACTCTCTCTGTTAAATACCTCTGGTTCTCAGGTTCCCTTGTCCACAGGGCACAGTCAGAGAAACACACCCATATTCTCTCTCTCACACACACACGCACACAGACAGACATAAACACACATATACACACACTAGAGATGTTTTCTCTCTCAGGAAGTGGTGGCTCTGTGACTCACCCTCCGTAGTGGACAGACAGAGTGCGTCGTGGGCCGCGGCGCTCTCGCCGTCTCCATGAAGATACGCCCTCGTAAACACATCCACACACACACATACGCAGGCAGACACACAAACACACACACACCCACTCACAAACACAGTCTTGTACAACTAACCTTGTTGGCGACACACAATTTAGTCCCATTCAAAATACAATTTTCCCTAACCCCTAAACCTAACCCTTACACTAACCTTAACCAAAAAACCTAACCCTAACCCAGTTTTTGTTAGTTTACTTTTCTTGTGGGGACTTCTAGTTAAACATGTTCAGACAAGGCCTCCCGGGTGGCGCAGTGGTTACGGGTGCTGTACTGCAGCGCCAGCTGTGCCATCAGAGTCCCTGGGTTCGTGCCCAGGCTCTGTCGTAACCGGCCACAACCGGGAAGTCCGTGGGGCGACGCACAATTGGCCTGGCGTCGTCTGGGTTAGGGAAGGATTGGTCGGTAAGGATGTCCTTGTCTCATCGCGCACCAGCGACTCCTGTGGCGGGCCGGGCACAGTGCGCGCTAACCAAGGTTGTGCACGGTGTTTCCGGGTTGGATGTGCACTGTGTTAAGAAGCAGTGCGGCTTGGTTGGGTTGTGTATCGGAGGACGCATGACTTTCAACCTTCATCTCTCCCGAGCCCATGCGGGAGTTGTAGCGAAGAGACAAGATAGTAGCTACTACAACAATTGGACAATTCAATTCACAAAAAGAAAAAATAACATGTTCAGACACACACAGCAGGCAGAAACATGTAAACACACAGATGCCAACACACACACAGACACATACTAGCTGGCTAACATAGCTGGCTGACTAACATAGCTGGCTGACTAACATAGCTGGCTGACTAACATAGCTAGCTGACTAACATAGCTAGCTGACTATCATAGCTAGCTGGCTAACATAGCTAGCTGACTAACATAGCTAGCTGACTATCATAGCTAGCTGGCTAACATAGCTAGCTGACTAACATAGCTGGCTGACTAACATAGCTGGCTGACTAACATAGCTGGCTGACTAACATAGCTAGCTGACTAACATAGCTAGCTGACTAACATAGCTAGCTGACTAACATAGCTGGCTGACTAACATAGCTGGCTGACTAACATAGCTAGCTGACTGCTAGCTGGCTAACATAGCTAGCTGACTAACATAGCTAGCTGACTATCATAGCTAGCTGACTATCATAGCTGGCTGCCTCAGCTAACTTCTTCACATCGATTTGATGCCGTCAAGACAGGCACTACAAGATGGGATGATAGATGACTGACTGCTAGCTGGCTAACATAGCTGGCTGACTAACATAGCTGGCTGACTAACATAGCTTGCTGGCTAACATAGCTAGCTGACTGCTAGCTGTCTGCTAAATGACCTAAATGTAATGTAATGTAAATGTAACATAGCTAGCTGACTAACATAGCTGGCTGACTAACATAGCTGGCTGACTAACATAGCTGGCTGACTAACATAGCTAGCTGACTAACATAGCTAGCTGACTAACATAGCTAGCTGACTAACATAGCTAGCTGACTATCATAGCTAGCTGGCTAACATAGCTAGCTGACTAACATAGCTAGCTGACTAACATAGCTAGCTGACTATCATAGCTGGCTGCCTCAGCTAGCTTCTTCACATCGATTTGATGCCGTCAAGACAGGCACTACAAGATGGGATGATAGATAACTTATGGCATCCAGGGTTTCTTCTGCCATAGAAACCCTTGGGCGGGCAGCCTAAGTCCAAACAGTATATGTATTTTTATTTTCAACATTTTCGGGGTGGAAAAATGCTTTGTGTAAACCTAAAGGAAAACCCATCAAAAAACAATATTTTGGTATTTGTTTCATTCGTCCATTGTTGATATAGTCATAATATATACATAATGCATCATACGGGCCGGATGTCTGTACAATATTCTGAACAATTCAGCCGTTGCCATTCCCACGCCCCCTGCCACACCACCTAAGCGCTTTTTTTGTCTAGAAAAACTCTGGCATCTACAAGTTTGTCCAACTAGCACAAGTAAGTATTGGCTACTCACTCTCCTTCCCGTCTCAAACACACCGACCCCCGCACAGCTGCAAGCAGAGCAGCACCTCTCTCCCATGTTTCTCTGGCTGTGTAGCAAGCCATTTCCCAAGCTGAAACACCGTTCCAAATGTTCGTTTTTTTTATTTATTTATTTACTTGTAGTTCGACTATCCGGGATATATGTAAAAAAATATATATATATATTATTTGAATAGTGAAATAATTTTAAATGCCCTTTACTAACACACACACACACATCCATGTGTCAAACCTGTTAGTTAACAGGCTTCCCCATGACTGTATCAGTAGTTAATGAGACATGTCTGTCTTTGTGTCTGGAAGACTGTTTACCACAGTTTAACCTTCCTCTCTTTTTCTTTTCATCTCTTCAATTACCTTTGTTGTTTTTCTGATGTAAGTTGGCCTATAGTCAGGTTCTGGTGCCCACCTTTCTGTTCAGTCTCGTTCACCTACCTAGCTGTTATAACCAGTGTTATAACCAGTCCCCTTCACCTAGCTGTTATAACCAGTGTTATAACCAGTCCCCTTCACCTAGCTGTTATAACCAGTGTTATAACCAGTCCCCTTCACCTAGCTGTTATAACCAGTGTTATAACCAGTCCCCTTCACCTAGCTGTTATAACCAGTGTTATAACCAGTCCCCTTCACCTAGCTGTTATAACCAGTGTTATAACCAGTCCCCTTCACCTAGCTGTTATAACCAGTGTTATAACCAGTCCCCTTCACCTAGCTGTTATAACCAGTGTTATAACCAGTCCCCTTCACTTAGCTGTTATAACCAGTCCCCTTCACTTAGCTGTTATAACCAGCGTTATAACCAGTCCCCTTCACTTAGCTGTTATAACCAGTGTTATAACCAGTCCCCTTCACTTAGCTGTTATAACCAGTCCCCTTCACTTAGCTGTTATAACCAGTCCCCTTCACTTAGCTGTTATAACCAGTCCCCTTCACTTAGCTGTTATAACCAGTCCCCTTCACTTAACTGTTATAACCAGTCCCCTTCACTTAGCTGTTATAACCAGTGTTATAACCAGTCCCCTTCACTTAGCTGTTATAACCAGTCCCCTTCACCTAGCTGTTATAACCAGTCCCCTTCACCTAGCTGTTATAACCAGTGTTATAACCAGTCCCCTTCACCTAGCTGTTATAACCAGTGTTATAACCAGTCCCCTTCACCTAGCTGTTATAACCAGTGTTATAACCAGTCCCATTCACCTAGCGGTTATAACCAGTGTTATAACCAGTCCCATTCGCCTAGCTGTTAAATAGCATAGAACAATGAAAGAAGGCGACAGGACAGACATGACTAATCAATGCTAGACCTACTATCTGACTCATCCGTGCTCTGTTGCTCCTGTCTGTCTTCAGCTCAATAAGAGGTTCATACTCAGCTTCCTCCACGCTCATGGAAAACTCTTCACTAAAGTGGGGTGAGTTATTTTGGTGTGTGTGTGTGTGGTCGTGAATTAAATATGTAGACTTCATTTTTTTTAAAGCCCGTGTGGTTATGTGTGTGTGCTCTAACACACATATTTAACAGATCATGCTGTTGTTTTTGAAGAAGGATTTTACTTCCAATCACTGTGATATGTGGTTGTCTTACCTAGTATCTCTGGGTAAGAGTGTTAAATGAGCAACATGTCCACTGTGTGGCAGCATGGAGTCGTTCCCAGAGGTGGTCAGTCGTGTTCTCCAGGAGTTCAGAGTGCTGATCCAACACAGCCCCTCCCCCCTGGGCAGCACACGCATGTTACAGATCATCACCATCAACATGTTCACTATACACAACGCTCAGAGCAGAGGTAACGCATGCGCTCGCTCGCACACACACACACACACACACACACACACACACACACACACACACACACACACACACACACACACACACACACACACACACACACACACACACACACACACACACACACACACACACACAGACAGAGAAAAGCGACCTTGTTCAAAAGTATTGTGCAAAAACACTGAAGCCTATGATCTCTTTCTCTCTCCCTCTACCTTCCTCCCTCCCTCTCCTCCCATCTCCTTCCTTTCTCTCTCCCTCCCTCTCCTTTCTCCTTCTCCTCCCTCCCTCTCATCCCCCTTCCTTCTCCCTTCTTCTCTCCCTCCCCCTTCCTCTCTCTCCCCCTCCATCCTCCCCCTTCCTCTCTCTCTCCCTCCCTCTCCTTTCCTCTCTCTCTCCTTTCCTCTCTCTCTCTCCCTCTCTCTCCTTTCCTCTCTCTCTCTCTCTCCCTCCCTCTCCTTTCCTCTCTCTCCCCCTCCCTCCTCCCCCTTCCTCTCTCTCCCTTCCTCTCTCTCTCCCTTCCTCTCTCTCTCCCTCCCTCTCCTTTCCTCTCTCTCTCTCCCTCCCTCTCCTTTCCTCTATCTCTCCCCCTCCCTCCTCCCCTTCCCTCCTCCCCCTTCCGTCTCCCTTCCTTTAGGAGGAGATGGTGAGGTGAGGTCTGTTTTACAGGAGCAGACTACAGCTCTGGGTCTAGCCATGTTCTCTCTGCTGGTCCAGCGCTGCACAGAACTACTGAGAGACACACCTGCAGGTATGTCATTCACAGATGGGATATTTGTATATATTGTATGGTTGTAAAATGACTGTCTGACTGACAGTTCATATGAGGGAAGAGCACTCTAACTCTCTAACCCTCTAACCATCTAACACTCTAACCCTCTAACTCACTAACACTCTAACTCACTAACACTCTAACCCACTAATACTCTAACCCTCTAACTCACTAACACTCTAACTCACTAACACTCTAACCCACTAATACTCTAACCCACTAACCATCTAACACTCTAACCCTCTAACCCACTAACCATCTAACACTCTAACCCACTAACACTCTAACCCTCTAACCCACTAACCATCTAACACTCTAACCCTCTAACCCACTAACCATCTAACACTCTAACCCACTAACACTCTAACCCTCTAACCCACTAACCATCTAACACTCTAACCCTCTAACTCACTAACACTCTAACCCACTAACACTCTAACCCTCTAACCCACTAACCATCTAACACTCTAACCCTCTAACTCACTAACACTCTAACCCACTAACCATCTAACACTCTAACCCTCTAACACTCTAACCCTCTAACTCACTAACACTCTAACTCACTAACACTCTAACTCACTAACACTCTAACCCACTAATACTCTAACCCACTAACCATCTAACTCTCTAACCATCTAACCCTCTAACCCTCTAACCCACTAACCATCTAACACTCTAACCCTCTAACTCACTAACACTCTAACCCACTAATACTCTAACCCACTAACCCTCTAACCGTCTAACCCTCCAACACTCTAACCCTCCAACACTCTAACCCTCTAACCCTCTAACACTCTAACCCACTAACCATCTAACACTCTAACCCTCTAACACTCTAACCCACTAACCATCTAACTCACTAACACTCTAACTCACTAACACTCTAACCCACTAACCATCTAACACTCTAACCCTCTAACCCACTAACCATCTAACCGTCTAACCCTCCAACACTCTAACCCTCCAACACTCTAACCCTCTAACCCTCTAACACTCTAACCCACTAACCATCTAACACTCTAACCCTCTAACACTCTAACCCACTAACCATCTAACTCACTAACACTCTAACTCACTAACACTCTAACTCACTAACACTCTAACCCACTAACCCACTAACACTCTAACCCACTAACACTCTAACCGTCTAACACTAACCCTCTAACACTCTAACCCTCTAACACTCTAACAGGCTATTGTGAAATGGTAGAACCTGCAGTAGCCAGCTAACTAGCCATGTGCTTTTCCTCCATGACCAAAACATGGTGTTTTATTTAGGTGCTATGGGAATGAATACACACAAACTGGGATCATGTTTTTAGGTTGGATGGATTCTTGGTTCTGACTCCTAAAACTTAGGGTTAATTATCAGGTATCCTATTGAAATATTGAGTGCGGTGGTTTAGAGGGCCTACACCAGAAGTGAATGGTCATCTGTAGGAGGAAGGTATATGGTGGGTGAACAATGAACCTTGGGAATGTACTGAGTGTAGGGAATCGATCACATGTGTCAGGCATTGATAAGGGGAGAGAGCCATGGATTAGTGATGTAAGGGGGTCGAGGTCAGGTCACGATAAGAGAGAAGGAACAGTTTATTTCCTGCCGAGCAATAAAGTCGCCACCACTGGGGGAACCATGTCTTGGTCGGTTCAGCTGTTCGTCCCCCTGGGATGAATTCACTTGGTTTAAGCTTTCGTAGTGTCCGTTGAGTTCTTACTCTGATAATTACAACCTAACAGGTCACACCGACAAGTAGAAGAATATTTTCCGTGGGCATATTTCTTTTCAATGATGAATCTGATTATGTCGCATTGGAGAAGTGAGAAGCTAAAAAGGCTAGCTAGCTTGCTATGTTTTTTGCCAGGCTAAAGCCAGCTAGCCAGGCTGGTAGCTAGTTACAACTAGCAAGGGAAGGCGACTGTTCCTTGTTTTCAAAAAATGTAATGACAAATGTTGTTTTTTTTACTTTGCTATTGGGAGTGGGAGTGGGACCGGTGAGGATATCATGTTACCAAAAATCCAACTCCACCCATACAGCTTGTAGTAACCTTGATGGAGAGGTTTGCCTGACCTATGAACTCTACTCCCTAGGAAGGTAGACAATGATTCTCTTCCTCTCCCTATCCTTTTCTCCCTCTCCCTCACTCCATCTCTCAGAGTCCATCCCCGAGGAGGAGAGAGAAGATGGGGATGAGTGGGAGGAGGGGATGGTGAGAGTTTCTGCCTTCCCATTGGACCTGAGGGAGCTGCTGCCCAGCGTTAAAGTCTGGTCTGATTGGATGCTTGGACACCCCGACCAATGGAATCCTCCGCCTTGTAGTATAGAGTGAGTATACAATCCGAACACAGGACGATCTTCCTGTGGGGAGGTGTTACTGTCTCCTCTCTCTTCCTGTGGGCAGGTGTTACTGTCTCCTCTCTCTTCCTGTGGGCAGGTGTTACTGTCTCCTCTCTCTTCCTGTGGGCAGGTGTTACTGTCTCCTCTCTCTTCCTGTGGGCAGGTGTTACTGTCTCCTCTCTCTTCCTGTGGGCAGGTGTTACTGTCTCCTCTCTCTTCCTGTGGGCAGGTGTTACTGTCTCCTCTCTCTTCCTGTGGGCAGGTGTTACTGTCTCCTCTCTCTTCCTGTGGGCAGGTGTTACTGTCTCCTCTCTCTTCCTGTGGGCAGGTGTTACTGTCTCCTCTCTCTTCCTGTGGGGAGGTGTTACTGTCTCCTCTCTCTTCCTGTGGGGAGGTGTTACTGTCTCCTCTCTCTTCCTGTGGGGAGGTGTTACTGTCTCCTCTCTCTTCCTGTGGGGAGGTGTTACTGTCTCCTCTCTCTTCCTGTGGGGAGGTGTTACTGTCTCCTCTCTCTTCCTGTGGGGAGGTGTTACTGTCTCCTCTCTCTTCCTGTGGGGAGGTGTTACTGTCTCCTCTCTCTTCCTGTGGGGAGGTGTTACTGTCTCCTCTCTCTTCCTGTGGGGAGGTGTTACTGTCTCCTCTCTCTTCCTGTGGGGAGGTGTTACTGTCTCCTCTCTCTTCCTGTGGGGAGGTGTTACTGTCTCCTCTCTCTTCCTGTGGGGAGGTGTTACTGTCTCCTCTCTCTTCCTGTGGGGAGGTGTTACTGTCTCCTCTCTCTTCCTGTGGGCAGGTGTTACTGTCTCCTCTCTTCCTGTGGGGGGAGGTGGGGAGGTGTTACTGTCTCCTCTCTCTTCCTGTGGGCAGGTGTTACGGTCTCCTCTCTCTTCCTGTGGGCAGGTGTTACTGTCTCCTCTCTTCCTGTGGGCAGGTGTTACTGTCTCCTCTCTCTTCCTGTGGGCAGGTGTTACTGTCTCCTCTCTCTTCCTGTGGGCAGGTGTTACTGTCTCCTCTCTCTTCCTGTGGGCAGGTGTTACTTTACCAAACTGATTGTCCCTCGTCTCTCTACCAGTGGTTGTAGCTCTGGTGTGTGGCGTAGCTTGGCCGACCTGTGTAATGCGTTGGCTCGTGTCGACCACGGGGAAGCGCCGCTGTACAAGGCAGACGGGGACGGAGGCGAGGGGGATGAGGAGCTCCGCCTGCTGCTATTGGAGGAAGACAGGCTACTGGCCGGCTTCGTCCCGCTGCTCGCCGCCCCACAGGAACCCTGCTACATAGAACTCACCAGGGATACTGTGAGTTTATACACCATATATACATTACATACATGCTCTCCCTCTCTCTCCCTCACTCTTTCCCTTTCTCTCCCTCACTCTCTCTTGCTCGCTCTCTCTCCCCCCCCCCCCCTCTCTCTCTCTCTCCCTCACTCTTTCCCTTTCTCTCTCTCTCCCTCTCTCTCTCTTTCTCTCTCCTCTCCCTCCTTTCTCTCTCCCTCACTCTTTCCTTTCTCTCCCTCTCTCCCCTCACTCCCCCTCTCCCTCTTTCCCTCTTCTCTCCCCTCCCCCTCTCTCCCTTTACCTCTCTCTCTCTCTCTCTCTCTCTCTCTACTCTTTACCTTTCTCTCTCTTTCTCTCCCTTTCTCTTTCTCCCTCTTTCTCTTTCTCCCCCCTTTCCCTTTCTCTCTCTTTCTCTCCCTTTCTCTTTCTTTCCCTTTCTCTTTCTCCCCCCTCACTCTCTCCCTTTCTGTCTCTCTCTCCCTCACTCTCTCCCTATGTCTCTCTAGGCAATAGCAGCAGACTGTAAAAGGGTAACAGTGTTGAAGTATTTCCTGGAGGCTCTGTGTGGACAGGAACAACCTCTTCTGGCCTTCAAGGGAGGGAAGTATGTCTCCATGGCAACCTCTCCCCAACCCAGCATCCCTGGCGACGCCCACAGTCGACACGACTCACTGACCGAGAGAGAGGTGTTTGTTTGTTTCTCTCTCTTACTTATCAAATGTATTCTACAAGTTTCTCTGTCTCTCAATCCTTGATTATTTGTTTTAAGTCTAGTACTGAGTTAGACACCTGTCTCAACTAGTCACTGTCATGAATGCCTTGGTTAGCTGAATCAGGTGTGTAGGTGTTGTCTGCTAACATGTCCCTCTGTTTCCCTCTCTCCTGTGGTGCTGTATCTTAGAGCGATGACGTCATCGTGGAGGCGGAGTCGTCTGTTTCCGAGGGGGATGAGGGCGGGGGCAGCGAAGATGACATCAGAGAGCTCCGGGCCAGACGCAGCGCCCTCACTAACAGACTGGCTCAGCAGCAACGACGCAGGGACAAGATACAGGTCACACACACACTATATACACACTCACACAGACACGCACACTATATACAGACACGCACACTATATACAGACACACACACACTATATACACACTCACACAGACACACACTATATACAGACACACACACACACTCACACAGCCTCACACTATATACAGTCGTGGCCAAAAGTTTTGAGAATAACACAAATATTAATTTTCACAAAGTCTGCTGCCTCAGTTTGTATGATGGCAATTTGCATATACTCCAGAATGTTATAAAGAGTAATAAGATGAATTGCAATTAATTGCAAAGTCCCTCTTTGCCATGCAAATGAACTGAATCCCCCAAAAACATTTCCACTGCATTTCAGCCCTGCCACAAAAGGACTAGCTGACATCATGTTAGTGATTCTCTCATTAACACAGGTGTGAGTGTTGACGAGGACATGGCTGGAGATCACTCTGTCATGCTGATTGAGTTCGAAAAACAGACTGGAAGCTTCAAAAGGAGGGTGGTGCTTGGGAATCATTGTTCTTCATCTGTCAACCATGATTACCTGCAAGGAAACACGTGCTGCCATCATTGTTTTGCACAAAAAGGGCTTCACAGGCAAGGATATTGCTGCCAGTAAGATTGCATCTAAATCAACCATTTATAGGATCATCAAGAAGGGTAGCAAAGAAGCCACTTCTCTCCAGGAAAAACATCAGGGACAGACTGATATTTTGCAAAAGGTACAGGGATTGGACTGCTGAGGACTGGGATAAAGCCTGATGAATCCCCTTTCCCATTGTTTGGGGCATCCGGAAAAAAATCTTGCCTGGAGAAGACAAGCTGAGCGCTACCATCAGTCCTGTGTCATGCCAACAGTAAAGCATCCTGAGACCATTCATGTGTGGGGTTGCTTCTCAGCCAAGGGAGTGGGCTCACTCACAATTTTGCCAAAGAACACAGCCATGAATATAGAATGGTACCAACACATCCTCCGAGAGCAACTTCTTCCAACCATCCAGGAACAGGTTGGTGACGAACAATTCCTTTTCCAGTATGATGGAGCACCTTGCCATAAGGCAAAAGGGATAACTAAGTGGCTCGGGGAACAAAACATCAATATTTTGGGTCCATGGCCAGGAAACTCCCCAGACCTTAATCCCATTGAGAACTTGAGGTCAATCCTCAAGAGGCGGGTGGACAAACAAAAACCCACAAATTCTGAACAAAGTTTCAATTGGTCAGAGTTCTTTTAGAATTTAGTTAGTAGCGACTCCCCTACTGGCTGAGAGGTTGACTTGAAGTCGGCGGTTTACTAAATTGAGAGATTCAAGTTTGGACTGGATGAGAGAACCCGCTGGTGATTCCCTGCCCCACTGGAATATCCAAGAGTCTGTGCCACACAACTAGGGCGAGGTACTGAGCTCAACCGAGAGTTGCAGTTTCAAAGACTGGCTCTGGGTATAATTTGCATCAGTATACAAGCACCAAGGCCGCGGGCGACAGGGTCAATTCAGATAACCGTAGGTATTAACAGGAGATCAATTTAAGGACTAGAGTGACTCTCAGTCCCGTTGAACTACCGCAGCGTCCGTGCCATGCAACTAGGGCGAGGTACTGAGCTCAACCGAGAGTTGCAGTTTCAAAGACTGGCTCTGGATATAATTTGCATCAGTATACAAGCACCAAGGCCACAGGCGAGAGAACAGCTGTTCAATAGTTAAACGGTATATCGGAGAGACCCTTCTCAGATCCAACAAGTTAGAATCTTTAAGTAATTTGAGTCAGGTGGCAATTACCCGAAGTCAAATGGTTGTCTAAATGAATTCAGAATTCAAGAAGTCAGCGCCAAAGTAATGGCAAATGTCTCTTTATATACCTTTTGATTCTCTGCACCCGATCCGCTGCTCCTCCCATTCCCTCAGAACAGAGAGGGTGATGACATATCTTACAACAGGAAACACTTTTCTTACAGTGCATATATGGGCCTCTGTTTATGACAGAGCCCATTACTCTAGCAACAATGAGGAAACACTTTTCTTACAGTGCGTATATGGGCCTCTGTTTATCACAGTGCCCTCACTCTATCAGCAATGAGTCTATCAGCTGTTCCCATTCAGAGGTGTCACTTGAGGCAGAGGGTGATTCTTCCTGACACCAGTCAGGTTCAATAGTTGGTTGGCTTGAATCGTCTTCTGGTGGCTTTGCCCAATCCGGTATTTCAGTAGGCGAGGTCATCTATGTCTCTACCCTTGGTGGGTAAGACAGGGGAAGAGGACCAGGAGGTAGATCCATTTGGCGTTTTACTACAGTAGCTGAAAACGTCTGGTTTTTAATGGAATATCTACATAGGCGTACAGAGGCCCATTATCAGAAACCATCACTCCTGTGTTCCAATGACACGTTGGGTTAGCTAATCCAAGTTTATCATTTTAAAAGGCTAATTCATCATTAGAAAACCCTTTTGCAATTATATTAGTCAAAGGTTTGGGCATACTATACAGTACTAGTCAAAGGTTTGGGCATACTATACAGTACTAGTCAAAGGTTTGGGCATACTATACAGTACTAGTCAAAGGTTTGGGCATACTATACAGTACTAGTCAAAGGTTTGGGCATACTATACAGTACTAGTCAAAGGTTTGGGCATACTATACAGTACTAGTCAAAGGTTTGGGCATACTATACAGTACTAGTCAAAGGTTTGGGCATACTATACAGTACTAGTCAAAGGTTTGGGCATACTATACAGTACTAGTCAAAGGTTTGGGCATACTATACAGTACTAGTCAAAGGTTTGGGCATACTATACAGTACTAGTCAAAGGTTTGGGCATACTATACAGTACTAGTCAAAGGTTTGGGCACGTCTACACATTCAACGTTTTTTTCTTTGTTTTGACCATGTTGAAAATAGTATAAAAATAAATAAAATAAATAAATAAAAACCCCTGGAGTGAGTAGTTGTCAACATTTACCTGGTTCTGTATAGCTCAGCATTGACTTTCTACTGTCATTATTGATCATCTTTTTTTAGGGTGTCAATAATTTCAGACGCCACTGTATGTCCTGAATTCTTGAGCATGTTAACCTGTGTGTTAACCTGTGTGTTAACCTGTGTGTTAACCTGTGTGTTAACCTGTGTTAACACCATGTAACGTGTGTTAACATGTGGTGTGTCTCTCTCTCCGTGCAGGCGGTGTTACAGACGTGTGGTCAGTTGGAGTTAGAGGTACGTCCTCTTTTCCTGGTGCCAGACACCAATGGCTTCATCGACCACCTGACCGGCCTCAAGACGCTGCTGCAGTCTGGGACTTACATACTGGTGGTGCCCCTCATAGGTAACCAGCACACATACTGACTGACTAACTTCATCATCAACCACCTCACTGGCCTCAAGACACCTCTCCCCCTCCTTTTATCTCTCTCTCACTCTCTCTCTCTCTCTCTCTATCTCTCTAACTCTATCTCTCTATATCTCTCTCTCTCTTAATCTCTCTCTCTCTTAATCTCTCTCACTCTCTCTCTCTCTATCTCTCTAACTCTATCTCTATATCTCTCTCTCTCTTAATCTCTCTTAATCTCTCTCTCCCCACTGTCTCTCTCCCTTCTCCAGTGATAACAGAGTTGGATGGTCTGGCGAAGGGTCAGGAGAGCTGCGGAGGCTCTGGCGGTGGTCATGGCGGCGGTGGTTCCCGTGGTAACCCTGGCGCAACTCATGCGCGGGCGGTCCAGGAGAAGGCCAAGGTTGCCGTGGCGTTTCTGGAGCGAGGGTTTGAGGCCAGAGAGCCCTGTCTCAGAGCGCTGACCAGCAGAGGAAGTCAACTGGAGTCTATCGCCTTCCGCAGTGAAGACACCTCCGGACAACAGGTGTGTGTAAACACCCAGATCCTCTGTTTACAGTGCAATGTTTTACCATCTGTAGTATGTGAATTAGTTTGGAGTAGTCTGACTGCATATCAATGCATTTTCATCCAATTTTGGGCTGTCATTGAAAATCAACTTTAGATTTACCAGTCTCTCCTCCCTCCCTCCCTACCTCCTCCCTTCCTTTCTCTCTCTCCAGGGGAACAATGATGATGTCATCTTGTCCTGCTGTCTCCACTACTGCAAAGACAAGGCTAAGGACTTCATGCCTGCAAAGAGAGGTAGACAACCACACACACACCACCACCCACACACCACCACCCACATTATGCCTGATTTGTCTATACTTTTATATTAACCCCCCTCTTTCCCTCTATCCTCTCCTTCCTCAACCCCCCCCCCCACTTCTTCCCCTCCCAACCTATGCCCCCCCCATCCTCTGCTCTGCTCCCCTCTCCCTCCCAACCTCTACTCCCCTCCACACTCTCTCCCCTATCTATTTGCCCTCTTCCTCCCTCCAACCTCTCTCTCCTCCCCTCCCATCCTCTGCTCCCCTCCACACTCTCTCCCCTACCTATTTGCCCTCTTCCTCCCTCCAACCTCTCTCTCCCCCTCCCATCCTCTGCTCCGCTCCCCCCCAACCCATCTCCCAACTCCCAACTCCCCCCCTCCCAACCTCTCTCTCCTCTCTACCAGACGGTCCGGTGCGGTTGCGTCGGGAGGTGGTTCTTCTGACAGATGACCGTAACCTGCGGGTCAAAGCCCTGACCAGGAATGTGCCGGTCAGAGACATCCCCGCATTCCTCACCTGGGCCAAAGTGGGCTGAACTGGGTCACACCTTAGACCACGCCCAGAGCACCCAAACAACCAATCAACTGCTGAGAACCGCTGGCCACCTCCCATACCATCGGAGTGGAGGAGGAGCCTGTAAGCTAATGCAGAAGTGAAGACTGATGGAGAGAAGGAGAAGAAAGCTTTTTTTGTGGAAAAATGAAATATGGAAACGAAAAAGCGTTTTTTGTTGTTGTGTGGAATGAGTTGAAATAGGCTGAGATCTTTTTACCCTCTCATTGTGATGAGGTGTGTGTGTTTGCTGCTGAGCGTAGGGAGCGGGAGGGAGGAGAAGAGCAGGGAGAGTTTTAAGAGATGCAGGAAGGCTGGCCCATGAAGAGATGTAGAAGACAGAAGGAGGAGAGGTATTTGTGTTCATTTCTGGTTTCTTCGGTCCAGCCAGGCTACAGACCCTGGAATCGAACCAGGGTCTGTAGTGAAGCCTCTAGCACTGAGATGCAGTGCTATAGACCGCTGCGCCACTCAGGGGAGTGGCAGGGGAGCCAGGTTGTAGTATCAGGGTACCAGCCAGGTTGTAGTATCAGGGTACCAGCCAGGTTGTAGTATCGGGGTACCAGCCAGGTTGTAGTATCGGGGTACCAGCCAGGTTGTAGTATCAGCGTACCAGCCAGGTTGTAGTATCTGGGTACCAGCCAGGTTGTAGTATCTGGGTACCAGCCAGGTTGTAGTATCAGGGTACCAGCCAGGTTGTAGTATCTGGCTACCAGCCAGGTACCTTCATCTACCCACCCTCCTCCAGGTCCCCGTGACCCCGAACCACATTCTCAGCCTCTGATGACCCGGAAGTGGTCCGTTTCAGTTCCTGTAAAACCATGAAGTGATTTTCATCCCAGTTGCCCAGCAGCTTGTGGGAGTCTTTCCCAAGGCTGAGAGTCTTTCCCAAGGCTGAGAGTCTTTCCCAAGGCTGAGAGTCTTTCCCAAGGCTGAGAGTCTTTCCCAAGGCTGAGAGTCTTTCCCAAGGCTTCTGTAAAGGAACAGCTTTAAAGACAAAAAGACAAAGAAAAAAATACTTGTTATTTTTTTAGCATTGTGAGGGAGTGTGTTGTTTCTGAGTTGGTTGGTGTATCCATTGGGAGTGTGATGTTTATGCTCTACAGAAGAGCTTTTCTGTCAGCAGACGTTCCCTTTTAGTTTGTTTTTAATCCTTTCAAAATATTCTAATAAGATTGAACGTTAGTTTTAGGTCATTGTATATTTTGTGTGTTTTGTTTTCCTTTGTTTTTATCACCACCCTCTGGGTAACTCGTTCAGCTTCTATAAATTATATATCTATGTTCGTTCTAAGTGCAGAACTTTGTGCTGATCTGTTTCTTTATGAGTGGCTAAGACCCGGGCTGCGTCCCAAAATGGTACCCTGTGGGCCCTGGTCAAAAGTTGTGTACTAAGCCTATAAGGAACAGGGTGCCAATAGGCTGCCAATAGGCTGCCCTACACTGATCAGACAATTAACAATGGAATTAGCTTTTGTAGCACCACAGTGTGCACACGTTAACAAGCGGGGGAGTCTTTTCACAACCATAAAATGTCCCACACAATATAAACAAAGATGACATCAGTGACCGACGTACCAGTTGTAATATGTTTGATCAGCATGCTATAATGGTTTACTATGCATGCTGACGTTAAACGTGTTCCAGTCCTAATCTGTCCTCCAGACGTACCATGTTTGATCAGCATGCTATAATGGTTTACTATGCATGCTGACGTTAAACGTGTTACCAGTCCTAATCTGTCCTCCAGACGTACCATGTTTGATCAGCATGCTATAATGGTTTACTATGCATGCTGACGTTAAACGTGTTCCAGTCCTAATCTGTCCTCCAGACGTACCATGTTTGATCAGCATGCTATAATGGTTTACTATGCATGCTGACGTTAAACGTGTTACCAGTCCTAATCTGTCCTCCAGACGGCACGAGGTAGTTGGTTTATTATCCGTCTATGACAGTAACACACACAGTTGAGTCATTTCACAAAGCATTAAACATCAGTCTTGTAAGCTCAGGTCTATGAACAACTATAGATAGATTTGGTATAAATGAGTTGATACTCTCAAATCATTTGATCTTTACTTTTGTGTGTTGTGTATTTGCCAAAACCATAGCTAGTTAACTTGTTGATCCAACTTGTTTAGGAATCTTTGAGTGGGTCCCAATGATCTCTCCTTTCTCCCAAAGTGTGCACTTGTTCCCTTTTTGTGGGAGGGATTGGTGATCGAGTGCGCACATTTCAGGAGGAAGGAGAGATTCCCGGGACGCTCCCTCCGCCTACTCTCACTGTTCTGTCTATATGCTGGAGCCGACCCCAGGCCTGTACTATCCCATCACAAGGCTTTTTCATTCTTTTCCATGAGTTGTTTGATTAAATGATTTGTTTTGATTCAAATCAGTTGTCTGTTTGTTTATGTATGTATGTATGTATGTATGTATGTGTGTGTGTGTGTGTGTGTGTGTGTGTGGTGTACAATGATGGGTTTACATCACGTGTCAAACTCATTCCACAGAGGGCCGAGTGTCTGTTGGTTTTCACTCCTCCCTTGTACTTGATTGATGAATTAAGGTCACTGATTATTAAGGAACTCTCCTCACCTGGTTGTCTAGGTCTTAGTAAGGAACTCTCCACACATGGTTGTCTAGGTCTTAGTAAGGAACTCTCCTCACCTGGTTGTCTAGGTCTTAGTAAGGAACTCTCCACACATGGTTGTCTAGGTCTTAGTAAGGAACTCTCCTCACCTGGTTGTCTAGGTCTTAGTAAGGAATTCACACATGGTTGTCTAGGTCTTAGTAAGGAATTCACACATGGTTGTCTAGGTCTTAGTAAGGAACTCTACTCACCTGGTTGTCTAGGTCTTAGTTAGAACTCTCCTCACATGGTTGTCTTAGTAAGGAACTCTCACCTGGTTGTCTAGGTCTTAGTAAGGAACTCTCCTCACCTGGTTGTCTAGGTCTTAGTAAGGAACTCTACTCACCTGGTTGTCTAGGTCTTAGGAAGGAACTCTCCTCACCTGGTTGTCTTAGTAAGGAACTCTCACCTGGTTGTCTAGGTCTTAGTAAGGAACTCTCCTCACCTGGTTGTCTAGGTCTTAGTAAGGAACTCTCCACACATGGTTGTCTAGGTCTTAGTAAGGAACTCTCCTCACATGGTTGTCTTAGTAAGGAACTCCCCTCACCTGGTTGTCTAGGTCTTAGTAAGGAACTCTCCTCACATGGTTGTCTAGGTCTTAGTTAGGAACTCCCCTCACCTGGTTGTCTTAGTAAGGAACTCTCCTCACCTGGTTGTCTAGGAGGACTTAGTAAGGAACTCCCCTCACCTGGTTGTCTAGGTCTTAGTAAGGAACTCTACTCACCTGGTTGTCTAGGTCTTAGGAAGGAACTCTCCTCACCTGGTTGTCTTAGTAAGGAACTCTCCTCACCTGGTTGTCTAGGTCTTAGTAAGGAATTCACACATGGTTGTCTAGGTCTTAGTAAGGAACTCCCCTCACCTGGTTGTCTAGGTCTTAGTAAGGAACTCTCCTCACCTGGTTGCCTAGGTCTTAGTAAGGAACTCTCCTCACATGGTTGTCTAGGTCTTAGTAAGGAACTCTCCTCACCTGGTTGCCTAGGTCTTAGTAAGGAACTCTCCTCACATGGTTGTCTAGGTCTTAGTAAGGAACTCTCCTCACTTTGTAGCTTCCGAACAATCACTTTCCTGAGAGTGGAAGACTCACACAGAGTATCCTGTATGTGGAAAAGGCTGTACATCACTGATGCACTGTTTGCGGCAAAAGCTTCAATTGGAAGTGAATAACACAGGGGAGAAATCACATCAGTGTAATGTTTTCAGCAAGCGCTTCAGTCAGAGCGGATACCTGTCATGTCATATGATGACTCACACAGGGGAGAAATCCAAGAAACCATTTAAGTGTTCTGTATGTGGACAACGTTGGATATCATTAAGTATTCTAAAACGCCACCAGAGAATTCCCAACGCAGTGAAAACATACCAGTGCAACAGTATGCAGCAGAAGCTTCACTCAGAGCACAGTCCTGACACAACATATGAAGACACACACAGGGGAGAAGCGATATAAGTGTTCTATGTGTGAAAAATGCTTTACAACATTAGGTGATCTGACACACCACAAGCAAGTTTACAATGGAGAGAAAACGTATAGCTGCAATGGTTGTGACAAATGCTTCAATCAAAGTAGTTCCCTTAAATCACCCAAGAAGAATATTCACAAGAGGGAGAACCCATAGGTGTCCAATGTGTCAGTCAGAAGATAGAAAGGCTTATTCTAACTGACAACTGTACAAGAAAAACACAACATGGATTTTGGCCGCTGGTCAGCCGGGCTACTAGACCACAATTTAAACCAGGTCCAAAATCTGTGCCGTGTGATATTTGAAAAGGTGTTGCTTATTTTGAAGAGTGCAGTCTGTTGATCTGTGAGCAGCAGGAGTCCTTATTGATTATTGAAATAATGAAATAGGATCATTTAAACTGTCTTCTATCTTCATTTAAAGGAAGCTTTAGTCATTGTTAAAGGACAATGCTCATTGTTCACAAAAAAGTTTTGAATAAACTTGATCTTGTTTTTTTATTTTACATGGCTATCTGACTAAGACAGCAGGGACGCTATTCATAATGCCTCTCATGGTGAATTTCCACCTGATACTTCCCCCTCACCAGTGTGTCCCCAGTGTTTATGTTAATGTTGGCTCTCGTGTTGATTTGTTTCCATCAGTTCTGTGACAGTACAACCTCTGCACCCTCAAGACAATTGCTTTGTGAGAAGGTGTTCATCCTGGAAGGTGTTCATTTATGTTCACAATTAGCCAGTGTTATGGCTGACAAAGTATCAGTGGCCTGTCCTTGGCCCCAAGTCACAGCAGGTCAACTGAGGCCATGGCCCAGAAAGATACTGGAGCCGGTCTGTGGAGTGGAAACACAAAAGTCTGAGCCTTTTTGTTGTTGTAAAACACTGTGGGTAAGTCTTAGGTGGAAATGCAGCTTCAGAGTGCTGATCTAGGATCAGGTTGTCAAATCTGATCTGATCCTAGATCAGTACTCCTACTTTGTGACTATGATAATAATACAGGTCCAGGAGCGAGGACTCGCTAACACAAAGCAAATTATTATACACTGGGTGGTTCGGGTCGTGAATGCTGATTGGCTGACAGCCGTGGTATATACCACACCCCCGATAACAGTAGGTCTATGGTTTCCCCACCCTTGTTGATGTATATACTGTAGGTCTATGGTTTCTCCACCCTTGTTGATATATATACTGTAGGTCTATGGTTTCCCCACCCTTGTTGATGTATATACTGTAGGTCTATGGTTTCTCCACCCTTGTTGGCGTATATACTGTAGGTCTATGGTTTCTCCACCCTTGTTGATGTATATACTGTAGGTCTATGGTTTCTCCACCCTTGTTGGCGTATATACTGTAGGTCTATGGTTTCTCCACCCTTGTTGATGTATATACTGTAGGTCTATGGTTTCTCCACCCTTGTTGATGTATATACTGTAGGTCTATGGTTTCTCCACCCTTGTTGATGTATATACTGTACTATACCTGATTATTACTGTATGATTCATTATTCTGGTAGATACTACTGGTTATGATTCATTATTCTGGTAGATACTACTGGTTATGATTCATTATTCTGGTAGATACTACTGGTTATGATTCATTATTCTGGTAGATACTACTGGTTATGATTCATTATTCTGGTAGATACTACTGGTTATGATTCATTATTCTGGTAGATACTACTGGTTATGATTCATTATTCTGGTAGATACTACTGGTTATGATTGATTATTCTGGTAGATACTACTGGTTATGATTCATTATTCTGGTAGATACTACTGGTTATGATATTCCTGCTAGATACTACTGGTTATGATATTCCTGGTAGATACTACTGGTTATGATTAATTATTCCTGGTAGATACTACTGGTTATGATATTCCTGGTAGATACTACTGGTTATGATTCATTATTCTGGTAGATACTACTGGTTATGTTTCATTATTCCTGGTAGATACTACTGGTTATGATATTCCTGGTAGATACTACTGGTTATGATTAATTATTCCTGGTAGATACTACTGGTTATGATATTCCTGGTAGATACTACTGGTTATGATTCATTATTCCTGGTAGATACTACTGGTTATGATATTCCTGGTAGATACTACTGGTTATGATTCATTATTCTGGTAGATACTACTGGTTATGTTTCATTATTCCTGGTAGATACTACTGGTTATGATATTCCTGGTAGATACTACTGGTTATGATTAATTATTCCTGGTAGATACTACTGGTTATGATATTCCTGGTAGATACTACTGGTTATGATTCATTATTCCTGGTAGATACTACTGGTTATGATATTCCTGGTAGATACTACTGGTTATGATTCATTATTCCTGGTAGATACTACTGGTTATGATATTCCTGGTAGATACTACTGGTTATGATTCATTATTCTGGTAGATACTACTGGTTATGTTTCATTATTCCTGGTAGATACTACTGGTTATGATATTCCTGGTAGATACTACTGGTTATGATTCATTATTCTGGTAGATACTACTGGTTATGATTCATTATTCTAGTAGATACTACTGGTTATGATTCATTATTCCTGGTAGATACTACTGGTTATGATATTCCTGGTAGATACTACTGGTTATGATTCATTATTCTGGTAGATACTACTGGTTATGTTTCATTATTCCTGGTAGATACTACTGGTTATGATATTCCTGGTAGATACTACTGGTTATGATTCATTATTCTGGTAGATACTACTGGTTATGATTCATTATTCTGGTAGATACTACTGGTTATGATATTCCTGGTAGATACTACTGGTTATGATTCATTATTCTGGTAGATACTACTGGTTATGATTCATTATTCCTGGTAGATACTACTGGTTATGATATTCCTGGTAGATACTACTGGTTATGATTCATTATTCTGGTAGATACTACTGGTTATGATTCATTATTCTGGTAGATACTACTGGTTATGTTTCATTATTCTTAGTAGATACTACTGGTTATGATATTCCTGGTAGATACTACTGGTTATGATTCATTATTCTGGTAGATACTACTGGTTATGTTTAATTATTCCTGGTAGATACTACTGGTTATGATTCATTATTTTGGTAGATACTACTGGTTATGATTCATTATTCTGGTAGATACTACTGGTTATGATTCATTATTCCTGGTAGATACTACTGGTTATGTTTCATTATTCTGGTAGATACTACTGGTTATGATTAATTATTCTGGTAGATACTACTGGTTATGATATTCCTGGTAGATACTACTGGTTATGATTCATTATTCTGGTAGATACTACTGGTTATGATTCATTATTCTGGTAGATACTACTGGTTATGTTTCATTATTCCTGGTAGATACTACTGGTTATGATTGCAGACAGAGCCCAGATAATGGGATGGTGCAATATTGAATTTGTCATATTTTGATAAGGTGCATGCATGGGGATGTCCACCGTCACCCAGAGATATGCCCATGCTGTAGAGATCCACCCAGCGGACAGAAACGTCAATGTTGTTGGCATAATACAGCTAGTGCTATCTAGACTTGCAGTGGCAAACACATCCATTACATTAGCAACCTAAATGTGAGATAAACTCAACTGAAGAGTCATAGCGAATGGAGACTTTTAACTTGAAAACGTGCAGGATACCTCTTTCTGGTTTCCCTGACTACCTTTTTTTCACTAGTCAAGTCAGTTAAGAACAACATCTTATTTTCAATGAAGGCCTACAGATCTGAACAGAGTCAGACCACAAAGCGACTTTTGTGCGTCTAAACCCGTCTTTCAGTGCAATCTTCGTATTTTGATAGCAAGAGTCGCATGTATGTGTCAAGTGTAGACACCGCATGTGACAGGGATTACCTATGCACATTCATTTGTGTAGATAAAACCTATCTAATATGCACATATTTGGATATAAGCGGATTTTCCACCCTTGAAGGGCCACAATAGTAGCAATGATGACGCTGGGGGTGGAGACTCGGTGCATTTGAAAATTAGAAGTGCTCTTGAATAGAATGCCCCCCTTTACTGAGACGCAGCATACGATTATGTAAGGTGCAATTTGTATGACCAATATGAAGGGAAAAAAACGACTGGATTTAAGCTGATGGGCCCCTCTTTAAGGGCTGCAAAATGAGCAGTGATGCTCCTCGGGGTTTACACTTTGTGGATTTGGAAAGTAGAAGTGCTCCTGACTAGAATGGAACTCTCTTTTAGTTTGACACAATGTTCAGGCAATTGTGTATGCTGCAATGAATAATAGAAGTACCCACACAAAAAACATTGTTGACCACTTCATATAGAAACACTTAAAATTATTATTTGTATGATAAGTAGTATAACATTTCGATAATTGTGCACATTATCCACCATTTTCCCCATCATTATTAATTGACAAAATATACAGGACAAGACTCTTATTCTGAAGGATTGCAAAAAAAAAATCCATGACCCGGAAGTACTTAGTTATTATTGCGTATTTCACAGCGGTAATGGCGCTAGGTTGCATGTTTTCAGCAGAAAGTGTGGGTCTAATAGGAATATGTAGTTTGAGCGTCTGAAATTTTGATTTGTACGTACAATGTCTAAACTACAGGTGTTGAGTGTGTTTATTAACGAGCGGCTAACAGCAGCGGCTGTAGATATATTTGGTTCGGCGGAGAAGACGTTAGCAGTGTACCGGGAGCGGCTGACAACAGCGGCGGTAGAGATATTTGTTGTGGTAGAAAAGACGGTAGCAGAGGTTCAGGGAGAGAACGACCGTCTACGGGGGCTTCTTCTGGATCATTTCGGGGCAGGTTTGTAGCCACCACTTACACCAAGTTGTCGAATAACAACATATTGTGTTTGCTGAATCACTAGCCGTGGACGTATCGTATTCACTACGAAGGTCAGGTAACTTAAGCTGTTTTGACCTAAAGTTTAATAGCTAACGTTAATTATCTAGCCTGGCTGACGCGACTCACGCTGAGATCCTATAGGCCTTTCTCTGCTGCGTTAACGCAGCTACTGTACACTACCGGCACAGATCGAACAAGGACTTGGCTAGTGATACAAGTGTGTATCGAAGGTCATTCTCCGGTAAAAACGTTTTACTGAAGTCTTCTAAACGAATATAGTAATGTTTTAACGACCTTTTTTCTTCTATCGTCTACACTTGATGCTAAGTAGCTAACGTTTGCAAAACTAACGTTTGTTAAATATTATAACTAAAAAAAGCTTAGCTTGCTAAGGCTAGGTATATACAATAAAATGTTATTTCCATTTGTTTTAACAGTTAACAATGCATTGTACCGTATATATACAAAAGTATGTTGACACCCCTATTTCAACTACACCCGTTGCTGACAGGTGTAACGTTATAAAGTCGAGCACACGGCCATGCAATCTCCGTAGACACACATTGGTAGTAGAATGGCCCGAGCTGAAGAGCAGGGTGGGTACAATTTGTGGAACGTTCCAAACAGGAAAGTACAAGGTTGCCAACAAACCCTACCCAGTATCTTATTCTGCCACGTTGTTTGTTGGCAACCTTGTTATTTACAACGTTTTTGGAACAGATTCCTGTTGGAACATTCCACAAATTATACCCACCCGAAGAGCACAGTGACTTTAAATGTGGCATCGTCATAGGATGCCACCTTTCCAACGAGTCAGTTAGTCACATTTCTGCCCTGCAAGAGCTGCCCCAGTCAATTGTAAATTATGTTATTGTGAAGTGGAAACGTCCCAGAAGATTGTTACCAGCCCCAATGCATAGTACATTTCGTCAGAGGCAGAGTAAAGGTCTGGGGCTGTTCTTCATGGTTCGGGCTAACCCCCTAGTTCCAGTGAAGGGAAATTTTAATGCTGCAGCACACAATGACATTCTAGACGATTCTGTGCTCCCAACTTTGTGGCAACATTTTGGGGAAGGCCCTTTCATGTTTCAGCATGACAATGCCCCTGTGCACAGAGCGAGGTCCTTATAGAAATGGTATGTCTATCGGTGTGGAAGAACCGGATTGGTCTGCACAGGGCCCTGGCCTCAACCCCATCTAACACCTTTGGGATGAATTGGAACGCCAACCTTGAGACAGTCTTAATCGCCCAACATCAGTCCCTGACATCACTAATCCTCTTGTGGCTGAATGGAAGAAGGTCCCTGCAGCAATGTTTCAAGTCTAGTGGAAAGCCTTCCCAGACGAGTGGAGGCTGTTATAGCAGCAATAGGGGGGGACCAACTCTATATTAATACCCATAATTTTGGAAAGAGTTGTTTGACGAGCAGGTGTCCACATACCGGTGGTCACGTAAACTAGCTATAATATTAGTGTTAGGGGTCAACATTGAAACTGTGGTTCTGGTGTTATACTTTGTATTTCATGTTATAGAGAAGCATCTCAGGAACACGCAACACACAACACACTTTCACGAGGTTAGGACTTACCATTGAGCGCCACAGGGGATGTGTTGTAAAACTTAGCAGTCAAACACGGAAATGGTTCCAATCGGTTTTCCACAATGCCTTTAATCCAATGTGTATTTATTTATTAACTTCAGATAAAGGCTGTTGTTTTGTGTAGGCTTTACCCTGTTTAAATTCATTGATCTTCAGATAAAGGCTGTTGTTTTGTGTAGGCTTTTACCCTGTTTAAATTCATTGTGTCAGAATGCACTGCTGTCTGTAGTAAAGCAATTCACAACTAACTTGACATGTTCTGTTGCAGATTCAAACCCAGATGAACTCACTGCAGAATGTATCCATAATCATTCATTAATAAAGCATATTTATATGACAAGAATGTACCTAGTCACCCATCAAACACCCGAACTCCAACAATTACATGGTTTTAAAGATATCTAAATGGTAAACAATGCATACATATGCCTTTTACACATAACATCTGAATTTAAGTAAACATTCAATGATTTATTCATCAATGCCACAAACCTGGGATATCGAAGAGCATTATATGAACTGTTCTATCTGAGAGCCCACGGGTTCTTCTGCTTGTCCATTATAGGAATTAGACCAGAACAAGTAACACAATGTAAAACAGCATATTGAGATTTTGGTGGGTGAGTTACAAATGAAACAGCTGGATGCGTGAGGTAGGGGTTAATAAAATACTAGGTCAACTCCAGCAGAATGAGAAACACTCATAACAGACTGAAAACAAGGAAACTATGCCTAAACACAGCTATATCAACACCCTTCTAGTCAATTGAACAGGTCCACGTTGCTGCTGTCTACTGTGAGCAGCACATTTACCACTGCATTTAGTCTGAACCCTAGAATAAACAGCAGGAGAAGGACCGCATTAAGACAGGTGACAAAAGTTGGCAAGAACAGGACACCACATGTTACTGAGTCTAGATGTTATCCAATCAGGAAATCAGGACAATAACAAGTGTAGGAAGCAGCATGGGGATCACTACAGCATACTACATCACTACAGCATTCTACATCACTACAGCATACTACATCACTACAGCATACTACATCACTACAGTAACGTATCTTTATGCTTTATGTAACACTTAAAGTTTGTTATATTTTAAAACAATTTAAGAAATTAACATGCAACTTTTATAGGAACTTAATATGCTAATTAGTACATAAGGAATTGGGGGGGGAAAAATCCAGTATGTTAGGCCCATTCATTTAAAGTTGGTCATATTAACATATACTGAGTACACAAAACACTAAGAACACATGCTCATATTTCGTTTGTCATTTCTCTAAAAACTTTCCGCCGACACTTGCGAATAAGGCCGGCCTTATTGATTGATGTTCTTTGAACGATTCGTGATTATTTTTGAGAAAATGCTTCACTTCGCCATTGCGTTAGTTCAGATTGCGGTGAATCGAATAATGAAACTCATTTCATGACGCTCCCGACAAAACTGTTTTTGTGCTGACGTTTCTACCATGTTAGAATTCTCTCTCTCATTATTACCATTGTCATGTTGTTGTTTTTGTCTGTTCACAAACACAACTTTCTGCAACAGAACCCTATATTACTGGCGTTCTGGATTCAGTTGAAAGTTGATCATGAAAGATTTGTTTAGACTAAAAAGTCTCATTCAAACAAAAAGCGAAATGACCCTCATTCCCTCTCCACCAAGCCAATGGGTGGTGGTCTCCTCTGAAGACATCAGTAGGGAGGATGTGAGTTCTGCGCTGGCCCGCTGTTGAACACTGAGAATGACTGTTTGCTTTGCTCTCCCAAGAGGACTGCCCAGTGATGTCAACATGCGCCCACGATCTCAGGTGAAATTGTCGGTAATCACCATTGAAAGGGTCTCCTATCACACTGTAGGCCTACAACATTTGGTTCCAAATCACCAATCAAAGTTATCGGTACCACATGTAACCATACGATTGGTTCATATTGATGTACTTATTTACACACAGGGAAATACAATACTGGTAAGATAATTTTCACATTGTAGTCTAATGATTTGACTTTAATCAGTGGTTTGTAGAGGACCCAGGCTGAATTGCTAGGCAACGCAAAGACCTCCTGCCCCGGGTAAAAAAATAAATGGACCATACAGTGTTCGGACAGGTCGACGGGACGATATGTCATTCCAGAGATTGATGTGTCATTCCAGGCATCTTCTCAATTACAGTGAGACCGGCAGTTATTTGCTTCACAATCACCAGCTGACAATTTCATGACCTCCACAGCCCTAAGCACGGCATAGAGAATTCAGAATGTGAAGTATTTTGAATTGTTATTCAGTATTTTTACTCCTTTCCTTCTCTACAGACCCCAAGCAGGTAACTCTCCCTGAAGAGGAGGTTCCCCCTAACCAGCAGCCGCACTGTGAGCAGGAGTGGAGCCCCAGTCTGAGGCAGGAGGACCCAGAGCCCACCCAGATTACAGAGGAACTCCGGACCAGTCAGGAGGAAGAGCAGCTTCAAAGACTTAGGTCTGCTTCCACAGAGGTCATACAGTTGATATTTATTCCTCCCTGTGTGGAAAGTGACTGTGATCAGGACAGCAAAAGGGACTCTCTACCCACCAATGCAACTGAACAGACCCAATCAGATGAAGAGCACTATAGTATCAGAGTATCAGAACCAACCAGTGACTCTCAGACGCTCTCTGTACTACATCCAGACTGTTCTGCAACTCCAAGTGAAATCATTGTAAGTATTGATGAGGAGGAGATTGAAGAATTACCGTCAGGGTCAAAGAGAACCCGGGACAAGAAAGGACAAAGCTCTCAAGTCTGCACTGAGGCCAAGACAACCAACGAGCAGAAAGCACCATTGAAGTGTCACACAAGCAAGAGGCGATACAAGTGTCCTGTGTGCAGTAAACTGTTTAAGGCACCAGTCAGTTTAAAAGTACATCAGAGAATTCACAAAGCAGAGAAGCGACACACATGTCCTTTCTGTGGAAAAGGCTTTAAATCACTAAATGGTCTACAACGGCACAAAAAAGTTCACACAGGGGAGAAAGCACCACAGCGGTGTTCTTTGTGCAGTGAATCCTTTCTTTGCACAGCTTCTTTAAAAGATCATCAGCGAATTCACACGGGTGAAAAAACACATCTGTGCAAAGAATGTGGCAAATCCTTCAGTGTCAAGACCGACTTCAACAAGCATATGAGCACTACTCACCCAGATGCAAAACCGTACAATTGTCCAGTGTGCAAGGAATGTTTCAACACACCAGGCTCTCTGAAAATACATGGGAAAACTCACGGAGCGAATCCATGCATCTGTCCTGTGTGTAATACATGCTTTAAGAGGCCACGCTACCTAAAGGAACACCAACAGAAGTTTCATGGTAGTGAGAAACCATACACGTGTGCGGTGTGCAGTAAAACCTTTTATAATGTAAGCCATTATAAAGTACATCAGAGAAATCACACAGGGGAGAAACCGTTCAAGTGTCCTGTGTGTATTAAAAGCTTTACTAGCTCAGGCCTGTTAAAAATACATCAGGTAATTCATACAGGTGAGAAACCACATAAGTGCAAAGAATGTGACAAATGCTTCTACCGCAAGGGACATCTGGTCAAGCATATGAGGACTCACACAGGGGAGAAACCATATGGTTGCCGTGAATGTGAGAAATGCTTCACTCAAAGGTCATCATTAAAAGACCATATGAGGATTCACACAGGGGAGAAACCGTTTTGTTGCACTGAATGTGAGAAACGCTTCACTCAAAGGGCAACATTAAACGTGCATATGAAGATTCACACAGGGGAGAAACCATATCAGTGTAAAGAATGTGACAAATCTTTCAGTCAAAAACATGAACTGAGAAAGCATATGAGAATTCACACGGGGGAGAAATCATACAAGTGCCCTCTTTGTGAAAAATGCTTTAAATCATTGGGTGGTCTGAAACAACACGAGCTGAATCACTCTGGAGAGAAACCATCATATCTATGCAGCGATTGTGGTAAAAGCTTCCGAACAATGAGTTACCTGAGGGTTCATATGAAGACTCACACAGAGAGCGAACCGGGGAGTCGGACAGAGAGCGAACCAGGGAGTCGGACAGAGAGCGAACCGGGGAGTCGGACAGAGAGCGAACCGGGGAGTCGGACAGATGGCGAATTGGGGAGTCACAAAAAAAGACTGCATATGTGTCCTGTATGTGGGAAAGGCTTTGCATATCCAAATGTTCTAAAAATCCACCAGAGAATTCACACTGGGGAGAAACCACATCAATGTCACATTTGCAACAAAAGATTCATTCAGAAATGTGATCTGACGAGACATATGAGGACACACACAGGGGAGAAAAGGAGAGAAAATCAATCAGAGAAACAGTTGTATCTTTGCAGTGATTGTGGCAAGTGCTTCCGGGAGAAACGTTATCTGAGAAAGCATATGAGAATTCACACAGAGAGAGATTCGGGAAATAAAACCGAGCGAGAGCTGCATAAGTGTCCTGTTTGTGGAAAAGGCTGTACGTCACTGAGTTATCTCAAAGACCACCAGGGAATTCACACCGGAGAGAAACCGTATCTGTGCACTGTTTGCGGTAAAAGCTTCACTTGGAAGGGAGTCCTTAGAGAACACATGAAGACTCACACAGGGGAGAAATCACATCAGTGCCATGTCTGCAGCAAAAGGTTCATTTATAGCAGAAAACTGTCACTTCATATGATGACTCACACAGGGGAGAAGCCATTTAAGTGTTCTGTATGTGGGAAAGGTTTTACATCATCGGGTGATCTGACACGCCACAAGCGAATTCACACTGGAGAGAAACCGTATCGCTGCAACGATTGCAACAAATGCTTTAGTCAGATAAGTTCCCTTAAATCACACATGAAGAATATTCACTAAACAACCGTGTCCATTGTGTAAAATGTCCGTTTTTGAAGATAAAGGCTTATTCAAACTGACACCTGTAAGTGAACATACCCCTCAGGTTTGATATTAACTGAATTATACTGTACTGTAGGCCCTCACTTTATGTGCTTTGTCACCTCTGGGTCTGCATGGCAAATTGCCCAGGAAAACACTAAAAGGCCATTCAGCCCTTCCTGACTATTGAAATGTGTGTTACTGATGCTGTTGCCTCCATGTTTGCTATCTCATAAACTTCCGAAGAGAACGTTGATGTCATCTATATGGATGTATGATCTGTGGTAACTTGTATCTGGACAGGGTGAACTTTAAGCTACTATGTGTTAAGTGATGTTTATTGTCCTTAGGAATTCTGCCTTATTTGGTTTCATTCCCCACACAAGCCGTTAGACTCTGACACCCTGTGGATTTTGGGCCTGGGTGATCAGGTTACTGTAACTTATGTTTGGATGGTTTGATTAAGTCACTTTGAAACGTTAGAAAGGGCCTTTTTTCTGTCTGTTCCTCATGTCCTAAACTCTACAGAAAAGCTATATGAACATGTTTTTATTGTAGGCTGCTCGGCCTGAGTGGATGCTTTGCCTTTTAACTGTAAGATCCCAGCCCCTCCATTTTTTTTTTTCTCTCACACACACCAGATAGGTGCAGTGAAATGTGTTGTTTAGTAGTACAGCACCCCTGGAGTAAATTAGGTTTAAGTGCCTTGCTCATGGGCAAAGACAGATTTTTCACCTTGTTGGCTCTGGTATTCAAAACAGCAACCTTTCGGTTACTGGCCCAATGCTCTGACCACCAGGCTACCTTGCCGCCCTTGTCATATGCCTTGTCACACTTGTAAATGCTTTATAACTTAAGCTTCATGCCTGTGAATCGTTAAAGTTTTTACAATGCAGTTAAATCTGTTTTCCTTTACCATTTTAATTCTGACATTTCTTGATTAGCCTATTACTGTAAAAACAATCTAAGTATATTCTTTATGGAATCAGATAATTCATTAAGATATAAATTGTGAAGTCTTATCACAGGTCGCATGTGAGATGTGTGTGTGTGTGTATATATATATATATATATATATATATATATATATATATATATATATATATATATATATATATGATCAGTATTATTTCACTACAGTCCAACGTCGTAACAAACCTGTATTATGTAATGGTTATTAACGTTCAATAAATGTTTTTGTAAGCTATTTTGTTTATTTATATATTTCTGTTTAAGATGGTAACTTTCTTTTGGAGTTGCAGGGTTTTTATCTACTCCAGCACTAACATGCTTCGGGATGGGTTATATTATGAAGAGTACATGTGCAGGTAAGATGTGACGCGTTTGCTCGTACACCATGCCACAGTGTGACACCATGCCACAGAGTGACACCATGCCACAGAGTGACACCATGCCACAGAGTGACACCATGCCACAGAGTGACACCATGCCACAGAGTGACACCATGCCACAGAGTGACACCATGCCACAGAGTGACACCATGCCACAGAGTGACACCATGCCACAGAGTGACACCATGCCACAGAGTGACACCATGCCACAGAGTGACACCATGCCACAGAGTGACACCATGCCACAGAGTGACACCATGCCACAGAGTGACACCATGCCACAGAGTGACACCATGCCACAGAGTGACACCATGCCACAGAGTGACACCATGCCACAGAGTGACACCATGCCACAGAGTGACACCATGCCACAGAGTGACACCATGCCACAGAGTGACACCATGCCACAGTGTGACACCATGCCACAGTGTGACACCATGCCACAGTGTGACACCATGCCACAGTGTGACACCATGCCACAGAGTGACACCATGCCACAGAGTGACACCATGCCACAGAGTGACACCATGCCACAGAGTGACACCATGCCACAGAGTGACACCATGCCACAGAGTGACACCATGCCACAGAGTGACACCATGCCACAGTGTGACACCATGCCACAGTGTGACACCATGCCACAGTGTGACACCATGCCACAGTGTGACACCATGCCACAGTGTGACACCATGCCACAGTGTGACACCATGCCACAGAGTGACACCATGCCACAGAGTGACACCATGCCACAGAGTGACACCATGCCACAGAGTGACACCATGCCACAGAGTGACACCATGCCACAGAGTGACACCATGCCACAGAGTGACACCATGCCACAGAGTGACACCATGCCACAGTGTGACACCATGTCAGTGTTCTACCTGTGAGTCCAGCTTCACTTGATGGAATGTAACCATCCCATCTTCACTGCAGCTCAGGACTCATGTTATAAATCACCAACATGTTTGTCTTATGAACTGGATTTCACCATGTGTCTGTGTTGTGTGAAGTATCTGTATGTAGGCTCCTGTCATGTAGAATTCACTGGTTTACAAATGCGTTTATTCATAAACAAACCCCAGAGTAAAAACAAACCCCAGAGTAAAAACAATAACAACAATTATGGATCGTCTTTATTAAAAGGAGGTAGTTTCAACAGGCAGAAAATGAATGGCGGCAGACCACTGTACACTTACCCAGTGCTAATCTTTAAGCCTTTCCCTAGCTCTTACACTAATCTCACTAAAGCTATCCCAAACCTTAACCTAACCCTTGTCCCAAACCTTAACTTAAACTCAACCCATTTAGACCCCTGATGGTTTTTTTTGTTTCCCAGTTGATTTCCACTTTGTTCAAATATGCCAGGAAATGACCCTCTGGTCCACTCCCTGTCTGCTAAACTCTGGGACAGTTTCCTGAACACAGATTAAGTCTTGGACTAGGATAATCTCTCTTGATCGTCCTACTCTAGGACAAGGTTCTATACAGTCTTGTATTTCTTATTAATGACAAATACGAAGAGTTCTGTGTGAAATGTAATAAAAAGTTAAATTCCACAAACTGCACGAACACAGCTACAAGATATCAGTATACAGTGGAAAGAAGAAGTAGGTGAATCTTTTTGGAATTACCTGGACTTCTACATAAATTGGTCATAAAATGTGATCTTCATTTAAGTCTCAACAATGGACAAACACAGTCTGCTTAAACTAATAACACACAATGATATGTTTTCATGTCTTTATTGAACACACCGTGTAAACATTCACAGTGCAGTATGGGAAAAGTATGTTTTAATAACTGGTTGACCCTCCTTTGGCAGCAATAACAACCAAATGTTTTCTGTTGTTGCGGATCAGACCTGCACAACGGTCAGGAGGAATTTTGGAAAATTACAACTGTTTCAATTCAGCAATATTCTTGGGTTGTCTGGTGTGAACCACTCTAGGTTATGCCACAGCATCTCAATCGGGTTGAGGTCAGGTCTCTGACTGGGCCACTCCAGAAGGCGTATTTTCTTCTGAAGCCGTTCTGTTGTTGATTGACTTCTGTGTTTTGGGTCGGTGACCTGTTGCATCACCCAACTTCTGTTGAGCTTCAATTGTTGGACAGAGCCTAACATTCTCCTGCAAAATGTCTTTATAAATTTAGAAATGCATTTTTCCGTCGACTATACCAAGCTGTCCAGGCCTTGAGACAGCAAAGCAGCCCCAAACCATGATGCTTCCTCCACCAGACTTTACAGTTGTGATGAGGTTTTGATGTTGGTGTGCTGTGCCTTTTTTTTTATCTCCACACATAGTGTTGTGTTCCTTCCAAAGAACTCAACTGTAGTTTCATCTGTCCACAGAATATTTTGTCAATAGCACTGTGGAACATCCAGATGCTCTTTTGCAAACTTCAGACAGCAGTGGCTTCTTCCGTGGTGTCCTCCCATGAACACCATTCTTGTTTAGTGTTTTACATATCGTAGACTCGTCAACAGAGATGTTAGCATGTTCCAGAGATTTCTGTAAGTCTTTAGCTGACACTCTAGGATTCTTCTTAACCTCATTGAGCGTTCTGCGCTGTGCTCTTGTAGTCATCTTTGCAGGACGGTTACTCCTAAGGAAAGTAGCAACAGTGATGAACTTTCTCCATTTCTCTTACCGTGGACTGACAAACGTCAAGGCTTTGAGATACTTTTGTAACCCTTTCCTGCTTTATGCAAGTCAACAATTCTTAATATTGGTTCTTCTGAAATCTCTTTTGTCCAAGCCATGGTTCACATCAGACAATGCTTCTTGTGAATAGCGAACTCAAATTTTGTGAGTATTTTTTTTTTATATGGCAAGGCAGCTCTAACCAACATCTCCAATCTCGTCTCAATGATTGTACTCCAGGTTAGCTGACTCCTGATTCCAATTAGCTTTTGGAGAAGTCATTAGCCTAGGGGTTGAAATACTTTTTCCAACCTTCACTGTGAATGTTTACATCTCTGAAAGAACATTTTATAGCGGTGTTTCTATGATTGTTTGCAGTGTTATTGATATCACTCTACCGATTCAGAACCATGTTCCCTGTCCTCAGGTGACAAAAAGCCGTGGATTGCGTACAGGTTCCAGTAACATGCTTTAAAAAATAAAATGTTGTCCCCCCCCTAGGCCTTATCATCATGCTGTCCCCCCCTAGGCCTTATCATCATGCTGTCCCCCCCCTAGGCCTTATCATCAAGCTGTCCCCCCTAGGCCTTATCATCAAGCTGTCCCCCCCTAGGCCTTATCATCAAGCTGCCCCCCCCCCCTAGGCCTATGCCTTATCATCAAGCTGTCCCCCCACAGGCCTATGCCTTATCATCAAGTTGTTCCTTCCAGTAGGTGGCAATGTAGAGGTTAATCCAGGCCCTGCAGTGCCTAGCTCCACTCCTATTCTCCAGGTGCTCTCTTTTGATGACTTCTGTAACTGTAAAAGCCTTGGTTTCATGCATGTTAACATTAGAAGCCTCCTCCCTAAGTTTGTTTTATTCACTGCTTTAACGTAGATATCATCTTAACCAACTTGCCCTCTAAATACACCTCTGCTGTTTTCAACCAAGACCTCAGCAATCACTGCCTCATTGCCTGCATCCGTAATGGGTCTGCGGTCAAACGACCTCCCCTCATCACTGTCAAACGCTCCCAGAAACACTTCAGCGAGCAGGCCTTTCATCACTGTGTTCGACTCTGTCAATCACCGCATCCTTATCGGCAGACTCAACAGCCTTGGTTTCTCAAATGAATGCTTCGCCTGGTTCACCAACTACTTCTCTGATAGAGTTCAGTGTTTTAAATCGGAAGGCCTGTTGTCCGGGCCTCTGGCAGTCATTATGGGGGTGCCACAGGGTTCAATTCTTGGGCCGACTCTCTTCTCTGTATACATCAATGACATCGCTCTTGCTGCTGGTAAGTCTCTGATCCACCTCTACGCAGACGACACCATTCGGTATACTTCTGGCCCTTCTTTGGACACTGTGTTAACTACCCTCCACACGAGCTTCAATGCCATACAACTCTCCTTCCGTGGCCTCCAACTGCTATGAAATACAAGTAAAGCTAAATGCATGCTCTTCAACCGATCGCTGCCTGCACCTGCCCGCCCGTCCAGCATCACTACTCTGGATGGTTTTGACTTAGAATATGTGGATAACTACAAATACCTAGGTGTCTGGTTAGACTGTAAACTCTCCTTCCAGACCCATATCAAACATCTCCAATCCAAAATTAAATCTAGAATTGGCTTCCTCTTTTGCAACAAAGCATCCTTCACTCAAGCTGCCAAACACACAATTGTAAAACTGATCATCCTCCCGATCCTTGACTTCGGCGATGTCATTTACAAAATAGCCTCCAACACTCTGCATCCAATTTATTGAGTAGTCTATCACGGTGCCATCCATTTTGTCACCAAAGCCCCTATACTACCCACCACTGTACGCTCTCGTTGACTGGCCCTCGCTTCATACTTGTCGCCAAGCCCCGCCTTATCAGCTCGCTGGTCACCATAGCAGCACCCACCCATAGCACGCACTCCAGCAGGTTCATCTCACTGGTCACCCCCAAAGCCAATGCCTCCTTTGGCCGCCTCTCTTTCCAATTCTCTGCTACCAATGACTGGAACGAACTACAAACATCACTGAAGCTGGAGACTCATATCTCCCTCATATCTTCCTCACTAGCTGTCAGAGCAGCTCACAGATCACTGCACCTGTACACAGCCCATCTGTAAATAGCCCAAACAACTACCTCATCCCCTACTGTATTTATTTATTTATCTTGCTCCTTTGCACCCCAGTATTTCTACTTTGCACATGAATCAACTGCACATATACCATTCCAGTGTTTTATTTGCTATATTGTAATTACTTTGCCACCATGGCCTATTTATTGCCTTACCTCCCTTCTCACCTCATTTGCACACATTGTATATAGACTTGTTTTTCTACTGTATTATTGACTGTATGTTTTTTACTCCATGTGTAACTCTGTGTTGTTGTATGTGTCGAACTGCTTTGCTTTATCTTGGCCAGGTCGCAGTTGTAAATGAGAACTTGTTCTCAACTAGCCTACCTGGTTAAATAAAAGGTGAAATAAAAAATAAAAAAGGTGAAGCTCCAGAACAGACAGACAACCAATGTTCCCTAAAAATAATTTAGGCACTGAGAAAATTTCAGGTCTGCAGAGCACAACTTGAATGTTGTTATAATTCTGTGCATATTCCAACTCGCGTTTACTGTGAACACTGAGGCTGTACCCACTTTTCGGTACAGTTTTAAGAGGCCAAGTAGGCTACTGGCTACTAAGCTTATTCAAACCTGTCTCAAAATACAACACTGCCCCTTTAGGACAAAAAAGCTCTACCTACTAACTCGCTTTTCAAAGATGTCTAGAAATGTACACTCTTGTCAGAAGCAATCACTCACCTATTGTTGACTATATAACAAACTGACCCTAGCCCCCCGACACAAACTACTGCAGCATAAATACTGGAGGCTGAGACAGGAGGGGTGAGGAGACACTGTGGCCCCATCCGATGATACCCCCGGACAGGGCCAAACAGGAAGGATATAACCCCACCCACTTTGCCAAAGCACAGCCCTCACACCACTAGAGGGATATCTTCAACCACCAACTTACCATCCTGAGACAAGGCCAAGTATAGCCCACAAAGATATCCGCCACAACCCAGACAGGGAGATCACATCAGTGACTCAACCCATTCAAGTGACACACCCCTCCCAGGGACGGCATTGAAGAGCACCAGTAAGCCAGTGACTCAGCCTCTGTAATAGGGTTAGAGGCAGAGAATCCCAGTGGAAAGAGGGGAACCGGCCAGGCAGAGACAGCAAGGGCGGTTCGTTGCTCGAGAGCCTTTCCGTTTACCTTCACACTCCTGGGCCAGACTACACTCATTCATATGACCCACTGAAGAGATGAGTCTTCAGTTAAGACTTAAAGGTTGAGACCGAGTTTGCGTCTCTCACATGGGTAGGCAGACCGTTCCATAAAAATGGAGCTCTATAGGAGAAAGCCCTGCCACCAGCTGTTAGCTTAGAAATTCTAGGGACAATTAGGAGGCCTGCGTCTTGTGACCGTAGCGTACGTGTAGGTATGTACGGCAGGACCAAATCAGAGAGATAGGTAGGAGTAAGCCCATGTAATTAAAAGGTCATTTACCACCTTCACAAGTGCAGTCTCAGTGCTATGATGGGGTCTAAAACCACACTGAAGCATTTTGTATACATTGTTTGTCTTCAGGAAGGCAGTGAGTTGCTGCGCAACAGCCTTTCTAAAATTTTGGAGAGGAATGGAAGATTCGATATAGGCCGATTTTAGTTTTGAAAATATTTTCTGGGTCAAGGTTTGTCTTTTTCAAGAGAGGCTTTATTACTGCCACTTTTAGTGAGTTTGGTACACATCCGGGGGATAGAGAGCTGTTTATTATGTTAAAAAATAGGAGGGCCAAGCACAGGAAGCAGCTCTTTCAGTAGTTTAGTTGGAGTAGGGTCCAGTATGCAGCTTGAAGGTTTAGAGGCCATGATTATTTTCATCATTGTGTCAAGAGATATAGAACTAAAACACGTGTCTCCCTTGATCCTAGGTCCTGGCAGAGTTGTGCAGACTCAGGCCAACTGAGCTTTGAAGGAATACGCAGATTTAAAGAGGAGTCCGTAATTTGCTTTCTAATAATCATGATCTTTTCCTCAGAAGTTCATGAATTTATTACTGCTGAAGGTAAAGTCATCCTCTCTTGGGTAATGCTGTGTTTTAGTTACTGTAGCTTTGCGACAGTATAAAAAAGGCATTTTGGATTGTTCTTATTTTCCTCAATTAATTTGGAAAAATAGGATGATCGAGCAGCAGTAAGGGCTCTTCGATACGGCACGGTACTGTCTTTCCAAGCTAGTCGGAAGACTTCCAGTTTGGTGTGGCGTCATTTCCGTTCCAATTTTCTGGAAGCTTGCTTCAGAGCTCGGGTATTTTCTGTATACCAGGGAGCTAGTTTCTTATGAGAAATGTTTTTAGGGGTGCAACTGCATCTAGGGTATTGCGCAAGGTTAAATTGAGTTCCTCAGTTTGGTGGTTAACTGATTTTTGTCCTCTGACATCCTTGGGTAGACAGAGGGAGTCTGGAAGGACATCTAGGAATCTTTGTGTTGTCTGTGAATTTAGAGCACGGCTTTTGATGTTCCTTGGTTGGGGTCTGAGCAGATTATTTGTTGCAATTGCAAACATAATAAAATGGTGGTTCGATTACAAAAAAACATTAGGATCCACAATATTTATTCCACGGGACAATAGTAGTTCCAGAGTATGACTGTGACAGTGAGTAGGTCCAGAGACATGTTGGACAAAACCGAGTCGATGATGGCTCCGAAAGCCTTTTGGAGTGGGTCTGTGGACTTTTCCACGTGAATATTAGTCACCAAAGATTAGAATATTATCTGCTATGACTACAAGGTCCGATTGGAATTCAGGGAACTCAATGAGGAACGCTGTATATGGCCCAGGAGGCCTGTAAACAGTAGCTATAAAAAGTGATTGAGTAGGCTGAATAGATTTCATGACTAGAAGCTCAAAATATGAAAATGTCATTTTTTTTTTTTGTAAATTGAAATTTGCTCTTGTAAATTTTAGCAACACCTCCGCCTTTGCGGGATGCATGGGGGATATGGTCACTAGTGTAGCCAGGTGGTGAGGCCTCATTTAACACAGTAAATTCATCAGGCTTAAGCCATGTTTCAGTCAGGCCAATCACATCAAGATTATGATCAGTGATTAGTTCATTGACTATAATTGCCTGATCAAGGCAGTTAACACACTGTTCCAAGGCCGTCATTGAATTTGTTCTTAACTGACTTGCCTAGTAAAATAAAGGTACAAAATATTAACAAAATGTACACATATGGATACATGCAGCTCTCGCTTTGATCTCAAAACAAGCGCATCTACTCACAACCGCACATGCTGTAAACACAGTCCAGTTCAAAGTGAATGGCACAGATCCATATATGGCAATGGTGTATTTGCATATAGACCTCCTGCAGCTCTGATTGTTTATGCTGCACAGGTCTGTACAGTACTGGCTGAGTCATGCGTGTCAATGCAATAGAATCATAGTTTGAGGCGTTCTGCCTACAACAAAATCCCTTGCATAGTTTTTGTTTCATTATGTTGCATTGAAAGTGGCTCATATTGTGTTGATTCGATCACAATTGCCACATTAAAGGTAAACGTTGATCGTGTTAACAGAGAACTCTAGAACAGTGGTCACAAACGTTATCTGAGTCTAGATCACTTTTTGAGTCAAATTTTTTAACTCCTATGCAACATTAACCAATTAAAGAGTGCCGTGTGATAACAAAGCTATGATACAATAATGCACAGGAGGCTGCTGAGGGGAGGACGGCTCATAATAATGGTTGGAATGGAGCGAATGGAATGGCATCAAATACACAGAAAGCATGTGTTTGATAACATTCCACCGATTCAGCTCCAGCCCTTACCACGAGCCCATCCTCCCCAGCTATGGTGCCACCAACCTCCTGTGAGTCACATGCTGCAGCACATTCTTACTTAATTGGAGATGTGGCACAAAGCAGAATAACATACTCAACTCTGAAATCGTCATACTAAAATAATGGGTACAGGGTTGAAAAAACAAGAGAATAATTTATAAGTCTTAGATTTGAAGTTGGGGGGGGGGGGAACAGCCACATCTTGCACCTGTTGAATAGCAGCAGTGACAGGATGTGTTCTTATAGGCCTTAGCTTTGAGCAATGAGCACCCTCCTGTGGCAACTAGTGTAATTACATTCGTGCTTGGAAGCAACAGCAACGAAACACAGAGAGAGAGAGCAGAGCAGAGCATTCGAGAGCAGGAGGGAGAATCGTCATAAACACTCTTCTCAGGGAGGGAGAAGCCCAGAGCTGGAGGGCAGGAAATGTTGGAGGTGACCGGGGTTGCATCCCATATGCCACCGTATTCCCTATATAGTGCACTACTTTTGATCAGAACCATTTGAGGATGCGCACAGAGATAGGGGCAGACCAGGGCAACTCTCTCTGTTTGCCAACACAGCCCATGGTCCTGTTTGTGATTATGGACCCTGGAGGTTTGTGGACACTAACTGACCAACTAACCTGTTGTTTTTTGTGTGTGTGTGTGTGTGTGTGTGTGTGTGTGTGTGTGTGTGAGAGTGAGTGAGAGAGAGACACAGACAGCGAGAGAGACACAGACAGAGAGCTATAGAGAGACTCACAGACAGAGAGAGAGAGAGAGAGAGACACGGAGAGAGAGAGAGAGACACGGAGAGAGAGAGAGAGACACAGACAGAGAGAGCTATAGGGAGACTCACAGACAGAGAGCTATAGAGAGACTCACAGACAGAGACAGAGACAATTGGCTATACTAAAACTCTTTAACATCATACTTAGCTCTGGCATCATCCCCAATATTTGGAACCAAGGACTGATCACCCCAATCCACAAAAGTGGAGACAAATTTGACCCCAATAACTACCGTGGAATATGTGTCAACAGTAACCTTGGGAAAATCCTCTGCATTATTATTAGCAGCAGACTCGTACATTTCCTCAATGAAAACAATGTACTGAGCAAATGTCAAATTGGCTTTTTACCAAATTACCGTACAACAGACCATGTATTCACCCTGCACAGCCTAATTGACAACCAAACAAACCAAAACAAAGGCAAAGTCTTCTCATGCTTTGTTGATTTCAAAAAAGCCTTCGACTCAATCTGGCATGAGGGTCTGCTATACAAACTGATGGAAAGTGGTGTTGGGGGTAAAACATATGACATTATAAAATCCATGTACACAAACAACAAGTGTGCGGTTAAAATTGGCAAAAAACACACATTTCTTCACACAGGGTCGTGGGGTTAGACATGGATGTAGCTTAAGCCCCACCCTCTTCAACATATATATCAACGAATTGGAGCGGGCACTAGAAAAGTCTGCAGCACCCGGCCTCCCCCTGCTAGAATCCGAAGTCAAATGTTTGCTGATGATCTGGTGCTTCTGTCCCCCACCAAGGAGGGCCTACAGCAGCACCTAGATCTTATGCACAGATTCTGTCAGACCTGGGCCCTGACAGTAAATCTCAGTAAGACCAAAATAATGGTGTTCCAAAAAAGGTCCAGTCACCAGGACCACAAATACAAATTCCATCTAGACACTGTTGCCCTAGAGCACACAAAAAACTATACATACCTTGGCCTAAACATCAGCGCCACAGGTAACTTCCACAAAGCTGTGAACGATCTGAGAGACAAGGCAAGAAGGGCATTCTATGCCATCAAAAGAAACATACATTTCAACATACCAATTAGGATTTGGCTAAAAATACTTGAATCAGTCATAGAGCCCATTGCCCTTTATGGTTGTGAGGTCTGGGGTCCGCTCACCAACCAAGACTTCACAAAATGGGACAAACACCAAATTGAGACTGCACGCAGAATTCTGCAAAAATATCCTCCGTGTACAACGTAAAACACCAAATAATGCATGCAGAGCAGAATTAGGCCGATACCCACTAATTATCAAAATCCAGAAAAGAGCCGTTAAATTCTACAACCACCTAAAAGGAAACGATTCACAAACCTTCCATAACAAAGCCATCACCTACAGAGAGATGAACCTGGAGAAGAGTCCCCTAAGCAAGCTGGTCCTGGGGCTCTGTTCACAAACACAAACACACCCTACAGAGCCGCAGGACAACAGCACAATTAGACTCAACCAAATCATGAGAAAACAAAAAGATAATTACTTAACACATTGGAAATAATTAACAAAAAAACAGAGCAAACTAGAATGCTATCTGGCCCTACACAGAGAGTACACAGCGGCAGAATACCTGACCACTGTGACTGACCCAAAATTAAGGAAAGCTTTGACTATGTACAGACTCAGTGAGCATAGCCTTGCTATTGAGAAAGGCCGCCGTAGGCAGACATGGCTCTCAAGAGAAGACCGGCTATGTGCACACTGCCCACAAAATGAGGTGGAAACTGAGCTGCACTTCCTAACCTCCTGCCCAATGTATGACCATATTAGAGAGACATATTTCCCCCAGATTACACAGATCCACAAAGAATTCGAAAACAAATCCAATTTTGAAAAACTCCCATATCTACTGGGTGAAATTCCACAGTGTGCCATCACAGCAGCAAGATTTGTGACCTGTTGCCACGAGAAAAGGGCAACCAGTGAAGAACAAACATCATATTTATGCTTATTTATTTTATCTTGTGTCCTTTAACTATTTGTACATTGTGTGTGTGTGTGTGTGTGTGTGTATATGTGTATGTATATATATATATATATATAATATGACATTTGTAATGTCTTTACTGTTTTGAAACTTCTGTATGTGTAATGTTTACTGTTAATTTTTGTTGTTTTTCACTTTATATATTCACTTTGTATGTTGTCTACCTCACTTGCTTTGGCAATGTTAACACATGTTTCCCATGCCAATAAAGCCCTTGAATTGAATTGTAATTGAGAGAGAGAGCTATAGAGAGACTCACAGAGAGAGAGACCTAAGAGAGACTCACAGAGAGAGAGAGCTATAGAGAGACTCACAGAGAGAGCGAGCTACAGAGAGACTCACAGACAGACAGACAGACAGACAGACAGACAGAGAGAGAGAGACAGACAGACAGAGAGAGCTAGAGCACAGACATAGAGAGAGAGACAGACAGAGAGAGAGAGAGCAAAATGAGGTAGAGCTGAGACCTCCTGCCCAGACAGAGACATATTTCCCCCAGATCACACAGATCCACAAAGAAGAAAACATATCCAATTTTGAAAAACTCCCATACCTAGACAGAGAGAGCCATCACAGCAGAGATTTGTGACCTGTTGCCAGAGAAAAGGGCAACCAGTGAAGAACAAACACCATTGACCCATATTTATGCTTATTTATTTTATCTTGTGTCCTTTAATTAGACAGTATATATGATAATAGACATTTGTAATGTCAGAAACAGTAGTAATGTTTACTGTTAATTTTTGAGCTATCACTTTGAGAGACTCACAGACAGACAATAAAGAAGAGATTGATTGAGAGGGCTATAGAGAGACTCACAGACAGAGAGAGAGAGAGACAGAGAGAGCTATAGAGAGACTCACAGACAGAGAGAGAGAGAGCTATAGAGAGACTCACAGACAGAGAGAGAGAGGGCTATAGAGAGACTCACAGACAGAGAGAGAGAGAGAGAGAGAGCTATAGAGAGACTCACAGAGAGTGTTGTGCAGTGTTTCTCTCTGTCACTGCTCCAGCAGCATACTTCCCCAGCGCCTGGATACAGACCACACAGACAGGACCTGATTCCCATCGTCAGGACAATGGCCGCCCAGCAGCCAATCAGGGCTCTAGAAGACCCGTTCTGCAAGCTGATTGGCTGCCTGGCCCGAAGCCTGTTGTGGAATGCCCATCCTTAACCCTTTCACTACCACACACATTTCACTGCCTCTTCTCAGCAAACCATCTTTGTCACAAATCTTATTTCCTTTCAGAGCCATATACATATGTAGTTGACTCCTTTTCCTTATGATGTGATATGCTGTGCCTACACTGCAGCAAATTCAGGAAGTAGTGCCAATAGCATCTCAAACCTTATCACTGTGTTGGAAAGTCCAACATCTTAGCGATTAGGACCAAATCTCTGGATAAGGTGGCTAGGTGATGTCCTCCATATGCTACAGTATTATAATGAGTGTACATGTAGCCTTCTATCTATACCCAGTCCTGTTAGGTGACTGTTTGCAAAAAAACAACTGAAATATCACATTTACATACAGTTGAGATCGGAAGTTTACACTTACTTAGGTTGGAGTCATTAAAACTCGTTTTTCAACCACTCCACAAATATCTTGTTAACAAACTATAGTTTTGGCAAGTCGGTTAGGACATCTACTTTTTGCATGACACAAGTAATTTTTCCAACAATTGTTTACAGACAGATTAGTTCACTTATAATTCACTGTATCACAAATCCAGTCGGTCAGAAGTTTACATACACTAAGTTGACTGTGCCTTTAAACAACTTGGAAAATTCCAGAAAATTATGTCATGGCTTTAGAAGCTTCTGATATGCTAATTGACATCATTTGAGTCAATTGGAGGTGTACCTGTGGATGTATTTCAAGGCCTACCTTCAAACTCAGTGGCTCTTTGCTTGACAAAATTGAAGAACTCCACAAGGCTGGTTCATCCTTGGGAGTAATTTCCAAATGCCTGAAGGTACCACGTTCATCTGTACAAACAATAGTATGCAAGTATAAACACCATGGGACGATGCAGCCGTCATACCGCTCAGGAAGGAGACCAGTTCTGTCTTCTAGAGATGACCTTACTTTGGTGTGAAAAGTGAAAATCAATCCCAGAACAACAGCAAAGGACCTTGTGAAAATGCTCAGCAAGGAATAAGCCACTGCTCCAAAACCGCCATAAAAAATCCAGACTACGGTTTACAACTGCACATGGGCACAAAGATCGTACTTTTTGGAGAAATGTCCTCTGGTCTGATGAAACAAAAATAGAACTGTTTGGCCATAATGTCCATCGCTATGTGTGGAGGAAATAGGGGGAGGCTTGCAAGCCGAAGAAACCATCCCAACCGTGAAGCACGGGGGTGGCAGCATCATGTTGTTGGGTGCTTTTCTGCAGGAGGGTCTGGTGCACTTCACAAAATAGATGGCATCATGAGGGAGGAAAATTATGTGGATATATTGAAACAACATCTCAAGACATCAGTCAGGAAGTTGAACCAAGGAGGCCTACAAACCTGACTCAGTTACACCAGCTCTGTCAGGAAGAATGGGCCAAAATTCACCCAACTTATTGTGGGAAGCTTGTGGAAGGCTACCCAAAATGTTTGACCCAAGTTAAACAATTTAAAGGCAATGCTATCAAATACGAATTTAGTGTATGTAATCTTCTGACCCACTGGGAATGTAATGAAAGAAATAAAAGCTGATATAAATCATTCTCTCTACTATTATTCTGACATTTCACATTCTTCAAATAAAGTGGTGATCCTAACTGGGGGTGCAGGGTAGCCTAGTGGTTAGAGCGTTGGACTAGTAACCAGAAGGTTTCAAGTTCAAACCCCTGAGTTGACAAGGTACAAATCTGTCGTTCTGCCCCTGAACAGGCAGTTAACCCACTGTTCCTAGGCCGTCATTGAAAATAAGAATTTGTTCTTAACTGACTTGCCTAGTTAAATAAAGGTAAAAGAAAAAAGAAAACTGACCTAAGACAGGGAATATTTACTTGGATTAAATGTCAGGAATTGTGAAAAACTAGTTAAATATATTTGGCTTCAACTGTAAGTAATTCAGAGCCTTTACTTTGTTAAAGCACCTTTGACAGTGATTACAGCCTAGAGTCTTCTTGGGTATAACGCTACAAGCTTGGCAAAGCTGTATTTGGGGTGTTTCTCCCATTGCTCTCTGGAGATCCTCTCAAGCTCGGTCAGGTTGGATGGGGAGCATCGCTGCACAGCTATGTTCAGCTATGTCTCTCCAGAGATGTTCGATTGGGTTGAATTCCGGGCTCTGGGTGGGCCTCTGAATAACATTCAGAGATTCGTCCTGGAGCCACTCATGTGTTCCCTTGGCTGTGTACTTAGAGTCGTTGTCCTGTTGGAAGGTGAACCTTCGCCCAAGTCTGAGGTCCTGAGTGCTCTGGAGCAGATTTTCATCCTTATGTACTTTGCCCATTCATCTTTCCCTCTATGCTGACTAATCTTCCAGTTCCTGCAGCTGAAACACATCCCCACAGCATGATGCTGCCACCACCATGCTTCACCGTAGGGATGGTGCTAGATTTCCTCCAGACATGACACTTGGCATTCAGGCCAAAGAGTTCAATCTTGGTTTCATCAGACCAGAGAATCTTGTTTCTCATGGACTGAGAGTCTTGAGGTGCCTTTTGGCAAACTCCAAGCGGGCTGTCATGTAACTTTTACAGAGTAGTAGCTTCCGTCTAGCCACTCTACCACGAAGACCTGACTGGTGGAGTGCTGCAGAGATGGTTGTCCTTCTGGAAGGTTCTCCCATCTCCACAGAGCACCTCTGGAGCTCTGTCAGAGTGACCATCAGGTTATTGGTAACCTCCCTGACCAAAGTCCTTCTCCCCGATTGCTCAGTTAAGCCGGGTGGCCAGCTCTAGAAAGAGTCTTGGTGGTTCTAAACTTTTTCCATTTAAGAATGATGGAGCCCACTGTGTTCTTGGGGACCTTCAATGATGGAGCCCACTGTGTTCTTGGGGATCTTCAATCAAGGATATATATGGAAACAGGATGCACCTGAGCAAAATGTTGAGTCTCATAGCAAAGGGTCTGAATAGTTATGTAAATAAGGTATTCCTATTTTTTTTATGTTTAATACATTTGCAAACATTTCTAAAAACCTGTTTCTGCTTCGTCATTATGGGGTATTGTGTGTAGATGGATGAGGACATTTTTATTTATTTAATCCATCTGAGAATAAGGTTGTAACGTAACACAATGTGTAAAAAGTCAAAGGGTGTGTATATATATATATATATATATTACATATGTGGGAATACGGTGCCCTTTGGAACTCAACCTATGTGATGCTGTCTGTCTCTCTCACTGATGTTTTATTTCCAGTCAAAATCTCACTTTAGCTTGGATTACATACATGATTCATCACTTTAAATTACAGTTTGACACTTTTGGGGGTTCACATTTGAAGGACACATGCTATTGACCAAACTGTATATGAAGTATTTATTGGTGGTCATGGTATATGAGATATCTGGAAGTCAGGGATACACATATACAGGTGACCAGACCTGAACCAGACAGCACCGTGTGTGTGTGTGTGTGTGTGTGTGTGTGTGTGTGTGTGTGTGTGTGTGTGTGTGTGTGTGTGTGTGTGTGTGTGTGTGTGTGTGTGTGTGTGTGTGTGTGTGTGTGTGTGTGTGTGTGTGTGTGAGAGAGAGAGACTGACTCTACCTTATGAGTGGCAAACTGACTATTCAAAATAAAAAAGGTTTCAGTCACTATTGGACACTGTACGTGTTTATACATTATAATTGCAGCAGTGCATGCCTCATCCAGATTTTTAGTGAATGCTGAAGCTCAGTCAGGACTATGGGTGTGTGGAGGTTATTTGGGCTATTTGTGGCAAAGACTTAGATCATAATCGGCTAAGGAGCTCAGCAAGACTCAGGACACACACACACATGCAATAAAGCATATAGCTATGAACAGAATTGCCAGGAAACCAAACATTGAATTGAGTTGAATTCTATCTCAGGCAGAAAGGAGCGTTTGAAGTTAGGAAAGATTCCTCTCATGACCTCTTCGAGACAGAATGCTAAATAAAATGTTATTTTAACGTACTGGTTGTCCGTGCTTGGTACTTTTTGGCGGGAGGAATGTGAGACAATATATCTACAGTAAAGTAGAATTACATCAACTTTTCAAAGCTCTGGTGATACACTCAGATTTCTATGACCCGAAGCATGTGCAGAACCATGTAAACACGTGCACGAGCTCGGCAAGTATGCGTGTGTCTGGTGCATGTGTTTTTATACACCAGATGAAGGCAATATGAAAGTACTATCAGCACTTTGAACAGGTTATGTAATTATACTTTCCTGTAGATATATTGTCTCACATTCCTATCACCAAAAAGGACCTGACAGACAACCGGTAAAGTACTTTAAAATGTCATTTTATTCAACATTCTGGCTCGTTGAGGTCATGAGAGGAAATGTTCCTGATTCAAAAGCAATTTTCGAGCCTGAAGTAGAATTCAATGCAATTCTACACCGGGTTTCCAGGCAATGAAGAGGATTGTGTGTGTGTTTACTTTAAATGTTGAACTAGACTTGAACATTTGAGAACATAAAATGAATAATAATATTATTTGATAGGTATTGTGAATCTACCCTGACTGTCAACCACCACCAACTTGTGTGCTTTACTCATAACCAACTACCAAATCCCTCTTGTGTTGTCACGCCCCGCCAACTTGGCATCAGGGAGGATTCAGGGAGGATTCAGATTGCGGATCTTGGCTGGATGTTTCGCAGGAGGATAGCTAAGCACGGAGAGGAGGGGACAGTAACTTCAGCACCCACCCGGGGGTAAACAGCGACAAGGCCACCCAAGTGCGGCACACTAATCGTTTTAGTCAGAACTAGGTGCTTTTCAGTCTTAACAGTTGTCGTGGTTTGTAGATATTTTGCCCTGTGATTGTCACGTTAGTAAGGAGGAGGTGAATTCTCGCCGCCGCCATCTTTGGAAACTGATTGGGAGGAGTGGAGAACTTCGTTGGCTGACTGGTTTATTAACCCAGCTATTGGTAGTTATTTTTAGGGCCTCGACTGACCTTACTGTACACACATTACACTTGTTTTTCCTGGGTTGACCAAACACAACGAGTCGGCATCGTACAAACCTGGAAAAAGGCTAGCTAACACAACTCCAATCTGTGCTCCACCTCCAGACTCGAGTCAGTTTGTTGCGCCCTTCCTTGCCTCGTTGGACATTTGCTTCCTGTTATTCTACCTGAACCTGGCCTCTGACAGGTAAGTGTCCGCTGTGCATTCAAGCCAACTTCTGCTGGTGAGAAATGTGTTTATCTGGATAACTAACTCGCCGTCTCGCTAGGCTTCTTAGTTAGCCAACTCGATCAGCTGGTTAGACAACATCGTTAAATACTGTAGTTTAGTTTACGACGTGGATGGTTAATGTTAGCTCGATGACATCCAACGAGCTAACTTTAGTCAGAGAGGAATGTTTTTTTTTTCCTCTAACGTTTGTGAATTGGGGAATGATAACTAGCTACATGGCTAACTAGCTACGTGGCTAACCGTTGATAAGCTTATGAAGCGACGGTCTCCTTTTTAAACTTGTAAACAATTCAATGGCAGCTAACTGACCAGACAGATTGTCAAATGCTGGGAAGGACATGGCTAGCTTAGTTAAACGTTCGTCCAGCGATAAATGCTGGCTTTGTAACAGCTAACGTCTACTGTTTTTTTTTACTAGCCAGATGGCTAACTAGCGAATCCTCTCCGAATGTAGACAGGTAGTTTTGACGTGACACTCCCTGGTGTGTTTCCCCCCTCACTGTAAATCATGGCCGAGGCGATCAGAAACACAGCAGTAAGCTTCACGACCAAATGTCAACCACTCGAGGACTAAACTGTGAACTGAATACAGCACTATGTTATGTCCTAAGTGTTGCTAGGTTTAATGTTTACAGCCAGCAAACAAGCAACTTGACAAATCTCTTGTCGTTTCGGGTATTGTCTTTCTTGGTACTCGCCTGCATTCATTCCTGGCGGTTGCTGGCTTGTTTGTGGGCAGTGACGCGAGGCACATTCCTAATTTCTGTGTTGACATTGCGTTACATTCTTTCTCGGCCTTGACTATCTATGCCTGTTCGCCAGCATTGCACACTCCAGATGGTGACAAACTGTATTTAATGGAAAACGGCTCTAAATAACGATTGATTTTGTTAGACAATGACATCCTAAATGTAAGTTGGCAACAACTCCCCATCACACCCTTCCTACACATTAAGGTTGGAGGTGTTGGGAATGACAAAGCAAGAACACTTTTATTTCCCCGTTAACAATGCACACCTTTTGCATTGATTTAACAACATTGCTTTCAAACACTTGGCTTTCTAAGAGTTTGAATGTACAGTAGGCTATATCACAACCAGTGATATAAGGTAGCTATCCACAGACTGTCCTCACATCTGCACTCAATGATTTGAAGTTAAGTCTATCACTCGACCAGTGAGAGTTTAAATAAAACTGTATTTGTCACATGCGCCGAATACAACAGTGAAATGCTTACTTACAAGCCCTTAACCAACAATGCAGTTTTAACAATGCCAACAATACCAACAATGCAGGGGCACCGGTTAGTCGAGGTAATTGAGGTAGTATGTACATGTAGGTAGAGTTATTAAAATAACTATTCATAGATAATAAACAGAGAGTAGCAGCAGTGTAAAAGGGGGAGGGGGGCAATACACATAGTCTGGGTAGCCATTTGATTAGCTGTTCAGGCTTGGGTGTAGAAGCTGTTGAGAAGCCTTTTGGACCTAGACTTGGCGCTCCGGTACTGCTTTCCGTGTGGTAGCAGAGAGAACAGTCTACGACTAGGTATAGAGGTCCTGGATGGTAGAAAGCTTGGCTCCAGTGATTTACTGGGCCGTACGCACTTTATTTTACCTTTATTTAACTAGGCAAGTCAGTTAAGAACAAATTCTTATTTTCAATGACGGCCTAGGAACAGTGGGTTAACTGCCTGTTCAGGGACAGAACGACAGATTTGTACCTTGTCAGCACAGGAATTTGAACTTGCAACCTTCTGGTCACTAGTCCAACGCTCTAACCACTAGGCTACTCTGCCGCACTACCCTCTGTAGTGCCTTGCGGTCAGAGGCCAAGCAGTTTAGCTACAAGGGTAAGTCGCGTCATAGTTTAGCTACAAGGGTCGGTAGCTACATGGGTCGGTAGCGTCATAGTATAGCTACATAGGTCGGTAGCTACATGGGTCGGTAGCGTCATAGTATAGCTACATAGGTCGGTAGCTACATGGGTCGGTAGCGTCATAGTATAGCTACGTAGGTCGGTAGCTACATGGGTCGGTAGCTACATGGGTCGGTAGCGTCATAGTATAACTACATGAGTCGGTAGCTACATGGGTCGGTAGCGTCATAGTATAGCTACATGGGTCGGTAGCGTCATAGTTTAGCTACATGGGTCGGTAGCTACATGGGTCGGTAGCTACATGGGTCTGTAGCGTCATAGTATAGCTACATGGGTCTGTAGCGTCATAGTATAGCTACATGGGTCGGTAGCGTCATAGTATAGCTACATGGGTCGGTAGCGTCATAGTATAGCTACATGGGTCGGTAGCTACATGGGTCGGTAGCGTCATAGTATAGCTACATGGGTCGGTAGCGTCATAGTTTAGCTACATGGGTCGGTAGCTACATGGGTCGGTAGCTACATGGGTCTGTAGCGTCATAGTATAGCTACATGGGTCTGTAGCGTCATAGTATAGCTACATGGGTCGGTAGCGTCATAGTATAGCTACATGGGTCGGTAGCGTCATAGTATAGCTACATGGGTCGGTAGCTACATGGGTCGGTAGCGTCATAGTATAGCTACATGGGTCGGTAGCTACATGGGTCGGTAGCGTCATAGTATAGCTACATGGGTCGGTAGCGTCATAGTATAGCTACATGGGTCGGTAGCTACATGGGTCGGTAGCGTCATAGTATAGCTACATGGGTCAGTAGCTACATGGGTCGGTAGCATCATAGTATAGCTACATGGGTCGGTAGCTACATGGGTCGGTAGCGTCATAGTATAGCTACATGGGTCGGTAGCTACATGGGTCGGTAGCGTCATAGTATAGCTACATGGGTCGGTAGCTACATGGGTTGGTAGCTACATGGGTCGGTAGCGTCATAGTATAACTACATGGGTCGGTAGCTACATGGGTCGGTAGCTACATGGGTCGGTAGCGTCATAGTATAGCTACATGGGTCGGTAGCGTCATAGTTTAGCTACATGGGTCGGTAGCTACATGGGTCGGTAGCGTCATAGTGTAGCTACATGGGTCGGTAGCGTCATAGTATAGCTACATGGGTCAGTAGCTACATGGGTCGGTAGCGTCATAGTATAGCTACATGGGTCGGTAGCGTCATAGTTTAGCTACATGGGTCGGTAGCTACATGGGTCGGTAGCGTCATAGTATAGCTACATGGGTCGGTAGCGTCATAGTATAGCTACATGGGTCGGTAGCGTCATAGTATAGCTACATGGGTCGGTAGCTACATGGGTCGGTAGCTACATGGGTCGGTAGCGTCATAGTATAGCTACATGGGTCGGTAGCGTCATAGTATAGCTACATGGGTCGGTAGCTACATGGGTCGGTAGCGTCATAGTTTAGCAACAGTTGAAGACGGAAGTTTACATACACCTCAGCCAAATACATTTAAACTCAGTTTTTCACAATTCCTGACATTTAATCCTCGTAAAAAGACCCTGTCTTAGGTCAGTTAGGATCACCACTTTTATTTTAAGAATGTGAAATGTCAGAATGATAGTAGAGTGATTTATTTCAGATATTATTTCTTTCATCACATTCCCAGTGGGTCAGAAGTTTACATACACTCAATTAGTATTTTGTAGCATTGCCTTAATTGTTTAACTTGGGTCAAATGTTTTGGGTAGCCTTCCACAAGCTTCCCACAATAAGTGGGGTGAATTTTGGCCCATTCCTCCTGACAGAGCTGGTGTAACTGAGTCTCATTTGTAAGCCTCCTTGCTCGTACACTCTTTTTCAGTTCTGCACACACATTTTCTATGGGATTGATGTCAGGGTGTTCTGATGGCCTCTCCAGTACCTTGACTTTGTAGTCCTTAAGCCATTTTGCAACAGCTTTGGAAGTATGCTTGGGGTCATTGTCCATTTGGAAGACCCATTTGCAACCAAGCTTTAACTTCTTGACTGCTGTCTTGAGATGTTGCTTCAATTTATCCAAGTAATTTTCCTGCCTCATGATGTCATCTATTTTGTGAAGTGCACCAGTCCCTCCTGCAGCAAAGCACCCCCACAACATGATGCTGCCACCCTCGTGCTTCACGGTTAGGATGGTGTCCTTTGGCTTGCAAGCCCTCCCCCTTTTTCCTCCAAATATAACGATGGTCATTATGGCCAAACAGTTCTATTTGTGTTTCATCAGGCCAGAGAATATTTCTCCAAAAAGTACAATATGTGTCCCCATGTGCAGTTGCAAACCATAGTCTGGCTTTTTTATGGCGGTTTTGAAGCAGTGGCTTCGTCCTTGCTGAGCGGCCTTTCAGGTTATGTCGATATAGGACTTGTTTTACTGTGGATATAGATACTTTTGTACCTGTTTCCTCCAGTATCTTCACAAGGTCCTTCGCTGCTGTTCTGGGATTGATTTTTCACTTTTCGCACCAAAGAACCTTCATCTCTAGGAGACAGAACGCGTCTCCTTCCTGAGCGGTATGACGGCTGCGTGGTCCCATGGTGTTTGTGCTTGCATACTATTGTTTGTACAGATGAATGTGGTACCTTCAGGTGTTTGGAAATTGCTCCCAAGGATGAACCAGACTTGTGGAGTTTTTTTGGCTGATTTCTTTTGATTTTCCCATGATGTCAAGCAAAGAAGCACTGCGTTTGAATTGGGCCTTGAAATGCATCCACATCCAATTGACTCAAATTATGTAAATTAGCCTATCAGAAGCTTCTAAAGCCATGATGTCATTTTCTGGAATTTTCCAATCGGGTTTAAAGGTACAGTCAACTTAGTGTATGTGACTTCTGACCTACTGGAATTGTAATATAGTGAATAAAAGTTAACTAACCTGTCTGTAAATAATTATTGGAAAAATGACTTGTGTCATGCAGAAAGTAGATGTCCTAAACGACTTGCCAAAACTATAGTTTGTTAACAAGAAATTTGTGGAGTGGTTGAAAAACGAGTTTTAATGACTCCAACCTAAGTGTATTTTAACTTCCGACTGTAACTGCTCTCAGTTGAGCTACGTGGGTAGGTAGCGTCTCAGTTGAGCTACGTGGGTGGGTAGGTAGCGTCTCAGTTGAGCTACGTGGGTGGGTAGGTAGCGTCTTAGTTGAGCTACGTGGGTGGGTAGGTAGCGTCTTAGTTGAGCTACGTGGGTGGGTAGGTAGCGTCTTAGTTGAGCTACGTGGGTGGGTAGGTAGCGTCTTAGTTGAGCTACCTGGGTAGGTAGCGTCTTAGTTGAGCTACCTGGGTAGGTAGCGTCTTAGTTGAGCTACCTGGGTAGGTAGCGTCTTAGTTGAGCTACCTGGGTAGGTAGCGTCTTAGTTGAGCTACCTGGGTAGGTAGCGTCTTAGTTGAGCTACCTGGGTGGGTAGCGTAACAGCCTGTTAATGTTTGTGTTCAACTATGTGTTATAACAGCTTCAGGCCTGGTCACTGTTGCCACACTGACAGTACTGTAGTCTTTAGGATTTCTGCATCTCCCAGGAAAAAGTGATCAGAGAGGGAGTAATGTAAAGCCTGTTCTCTCGGCCCGCCACACAGTACAGTCCACAGGATCAGTGTTGTTTATCCTGACCTCCCCCAACCCGCTCTATACCAGCCGCCACCTGACACAACCCACCGTAGCAGCAGCCTCTGTCCCAGTAAAACACTGGCATGCTCAGAAACACCCTCTCAGCTATCTAGAAAAACCCCTCTCAGCCAGCCAGTCCACCCCAGGACACATACAGTGACCCTGGGTACATTTTTCAACAACCACCAACTCTGATTGTTCTGAAATTGTTTGTGGTTAGAAACGGATAAGATTAGCATTCCTTCAAAATGTATTTTGTTGACCTAAATAATTTGATCTCTGAGAAATAATGCTAATTGATTGCATCCAAATTGGCCAGTTTTAAATGATTTGTGTTCATATAATATTCAATAAATATAGTACCTAACAACTGATTTTGGCTCACGAGTGGTGCTGCGGTCTAAGGCACTGCATCTCAACCAGACCCGGGTTCGTTTCCAGGCTGTTTCACAACCGACCGTGATGCACAATTGGCCCAGCGTCGTCTGGGTTGGGGTTTGGCCAGGGTGTCATTGTAAATAAGATTACTTTTTTCTTAACTGACTCTGTCTAGTTAAATAATAAATACATTTCGACCGAACTTTATTCTGACAGCGAGTTCGACGTGAGGAATACAAAGGAATGGTAAAAAGCCAACCACCGCCCCATGTCAATCCCACCCCAACAACCAGAATACAGTATCACTTCTCAGTAAATCGTATCAGTGTCTGATAAGTAGTATGTAATGTGCATTTGGTGATGTTTTTCCCACCCTGTTCATTTAAATGAATCATTGATACGGCTGTAATAGTACATGTAGGGAACCGTTTGGTACTGGGACCTCGGTTCTGTCCGCACTGTGAACCCCACCTACATGTACAGATTACTTCAACTAGCCTGTACCCCTGCACACTGACTCGGTACCGAGTGTATAGCCTCGTTATTCTTATTGTGATACTTTTTATTATTACTTTTTATTTAAGCCTAAATATTTTCTTCTTCTTGAACTGCACTGTTGGTTAAGGGCTTGTAAGTCAGCATTTCACTGTTGGTTAAGGGCTTGTAAGTAAAGCATTGCACTGTTGGTTAAGGGCTTGTAAGTAAAGCATTGCACTGTTGGTTAAGGGCTTGTAAGTAAAGCATTGCACTGTTGGTTAAGGGCTTGTAAGTAAAGCATTTCACTGTTGGTTAAGGGCTTGTAAGTAAAGCATTTCACTGTTGGTTAAGGGCTTGTAAGTAAAGCATTTCACTGTTGGTTAAGGGTTTGTAAGTAAAGCATTTCACTGTTGGTTAAGGGCTTGTAAGTCAGCATTTCACTGTTGGTTAAGGGCTTGTAAGTCAGCATTTCACTGTTGGTTAAGGGCTTGTAAGTAAAGCATTTCACTGTTGGTTAAGGGCTTGTAAGTAAAGCATTTCACTGTTGGTTAAGGGCTTGTAAGTAAAGCATTTCACTGTTGGTTAAGGGCTTGTAAGTAAAGCATTTCACTGTTGGTTAAGGGCTTGTAAGTAAAGCATTTCACTGTTGGTTAAGGGCTTGTAAGTAAAGCATTTCACTGTTGGTTAAGGGCTTGTAAGTAAAGCATTTCACTGTTGGTTAAGGGCTTGTAAGTAAAGCATTTCACTGTTGGTTAAGGGCTTGTAAGTAAAGCATTTCACTGTCAAGTCTACACTTGTTGTATTTGGCTAATGTTGCAAGTAAAGTTTGATTTGAATGAATACATAAAATATATATTTTTTAATAAATGTAAACACCAGGCCTATAGGCTATGCCAAGGCTGCGTTGTATGCCATCGCCTTGTGAGTAAATCTGAGCTGAAAATACAAATCCGTTACCGAATTCGTTCAGCCATTTCACAATTTCTTTTGTTTTTATTTAAACATTTTGATCATTTGTGTACTTTTTGACATTTGACTGGATTGTTTGTAGCTAGTAACATATGCATTTCAGAGGTCTCCCGAGTGGCGCAGCGGTCTAAGGCACTGCACTGCAAGCTGCGTTACTACATATCCTGGTTTGATACTGGGCTGTGTCGCAGCCGGCCACGACCGGGAGACCCATGACGCGACGCACAATTGGCCCAGCGCTGTCCGGGTTAGGGGAGGGTTAGGCCGTCCCGGGATGTCCCATCGCGCTCTTGCGACTCCTGTGGCGGGCTGGGCACATGCTCGCTGACACGGTCGATCAGGTGTACGGTGTTTCCTCCGACACATTGGTGCGTCTGGCTTCCGGGTTAAGTGGGCAGTGTGTCAAGAAGCAGTGTGGCTTGTCTGGGTTGTGTTTCGGAGGATGAGCGGCTCTCGACCTTCGCCTCTCCAGAGTCTGTAAGGGAGTTGCAACGATGAGACAAGATTATAACTACCCATTTGGATTCCATGAAATTGGGGCTAAATAAAAAGAAACAAAAGCATTTCACTGCACCCTATTTAACATTGCTGTGTAACCAACGTTATGACCAATAAACTTTGATTTGACTAGTGATGTGGTAGCATAGTGAGAGTTAGGCTAAACACTGGCTTTATCCTAATGACAGAGGTGTGTGTGTGTGTGTGTGTGTGTGTGTGTGTGTGTGTGTGTGTGTGAAGGGCTAAATCCTCGTACGTTTGTCTCTCTACTGTGACTGTGTCCATGGACTGTGTTTTTTACACTGATTCAGGCCAGAACTGCTGTGTTGATTGGTTGACACTAATGTGTAAATATACTTTTCTTTTTTCAAATAGATCCTATTTTTATTTTTTTTACGTAGCAGAAATATTGTTTCATATTTACCATATACTAAATAATATGTGTGAAATTTAGATTTTACAATGGACCATTATCATGCACCTGTCTGGAAACAGGGTCAGGGGGAAAAATACATGACCATCTATGCTCTTAAATAGTGAATGGAGGATGCTTTTCCCGTGGTTCATTTTCATGCCAGACAGATTGGTTAAACTCCTGTTGTAAATATAAACAATGTGCTTAATATTAGGGAAGTTGAAAAATCAATCTAATGGGCCTAACCTATAGAAAGCTGATGGGATTCTCCTCTTTTTAATCAAGGCTGTCCCTCTGTTTTCTCGCGCAATTTCAAAGCCTATAGAAATGTTGCGCAACATGAGCTCATGGGCTCTCATGAAGTGTTTTTTTGATAAGATTTTTGGTTGCATTTGCATTGACGTCAGAGTGATTAGAGGGACAATAGAGTGCTGAGTACCAGGCAGTTAGCAAGTTTGGTAGGCTACTAATGACCATCGGCAGCATCAGAGCTTGAAGATGACTAGTTACTGTGACTATGTGGTCATGTGGAATTTGACTGCCTTCATGACCCATGGCTGGCGGTAATACGGTCAGTGTAAGATCCCCTGTAGTGCGTATGGCCCAGTACATCTCTGGGGCTGAGTTCCCTGCCATCCAGGACCTCTGTACCAGGCGGTGTGAGAGGATAGCCCTAAAAATTGTCATAGACTCCAGCCACTCAAGTCATAGACGGTTCTCTCCTACCGCACGACAAGCGTGGAACCAACAGAATCCTGAACGGCTTCTAACCCCTAGCCAAAAAGACTGCTCAATAGTTAATCTGGGTAGCTATTTGGTTAACTATTTAACAATCTGCATTGACCCTTTTTGCACTAATATTTTGACTCATTACATATGCTGCTGTTACCGTTTATTATCTATCCTGTTGCCGTGTCACTTTATTCCTACATACACCATCGTTCAAAAGATTGGGGTCACTTTAGAAATGTCCTTGTTTTTGAAAGAAAAACACTTTTTTTTTGTCCATTTGAAATAACATCAAATTGATCAGAAATACAGTGTAGACATTGTTAACGTTGTAAATGACTATTGAAGTTGGAAACGGTTGAGGACTTGTGAGGCGTCCGTTTCCCAAACTAGACACTCTAATGTACTTGTCCTCTTGCTCAGTTGTGCACCGGGGCCTCCCACTCTTTCTATTCTGGTTAGAGCCAGTTTGCACTGTTCTGTGAAGGGAGTAGTACATAGCGTTGTACAAGATCTTCAGTGTCTTGGCAATTTATCGCATGGAATAGCCTTCATTCATTTTCTTTCTGGCCATTTTGAGCCTGTAATCGAACACACAAATGCTGATGCTCCAGATACTCAACTAGTCTAAAGAAGGACAGTTTTATTGCTTCTTTAATCAGAACAACTGTTTTCAGCTGTGCTAACATAATTGCAAAAGGTTTTAAAAATGATCAATTAGCCTGTTAAAATGACAAGCTTGGATTAGCTAACACAACATGTCATTGGAACACAGAAGTGATGGTTGCTGATAATGGGTCTCTGTACGCCTATGTAGATATTCCATTAAAAATCAGACGTATCCAGCTACAATAGTCATTTACAACATTAACACTGTCTACACTGTATATCTGATTAATTTGATGTTTGTGTGTGAATTCAATTTAAGAGCTTTATTGGCATGGGAAACATGTTTACATTGCCAAAGCTGGTGAAATAGATAATAAACAAATAACACTCACAGAAGTTCCATAAAGAATAAAGACAAAATCTCTCTCTCTCCTCTTTCTCTCGTTCCTCTCTTTTTTTTCCTTCTTTTTTTTCTTCTTTCTTATATAGATAGATAGATATAGATATAGATATATATAGATATATAGATATAGATATATATATCCCTAACCCATAGTGGTGTGTGCTTTATTGAGAGCTCTGCTGTGTTGATTTGCACATCAGAGGCTGATGTTTAAGTCCCAGAAGAAATCAGTGCACACACACTTATCAATACAGTCAATAAAACACACACCACTCATCAATACGTGACTTAATGACGCACACACACACTGAATCCCTCACTGCACTCTGACCCACACACACACTGAATCCCTCACTGCACTCTGACCCACACACACACTGAATCCCTCACTGCACTCTGACCCACACACACACTGAATCCCTCACTGCACTCTGACCCACACACACACTGAATCCCTCACTGCACTCTGACCCACACACACACTGAATCCCTCACTGCACTCTGACCCACACACACACTGAATCCCTCACTGCACTCTGACCCACACACACACTGAATCCCTCACTGCACTCTGACCCACACACACACTGAATCCCTCACTGCACTCTGACCCACACACACACTGAATCCCTCACTGCACTCTGACCCACACACACACTGAATCCCTCACTGCACTCTGACCCACACACACACTGAATCCCTCACTGCACTCTGACCCACACACACACTGAATCCCTCACTGCACTCTGACCCACACACACACTGAATCCCTCACTGCACTCTGACCCACACACACACTGAATCCCTCACTGCACTCTGACCCACACACACACTGAATCCCTCACTGCACTCTGACCCACACACACACTGAATCCCTCACTGCACTCTGACCCACACACACACTGAATCCCTCACTGCACTCTGACCCACACACACACTGAATCCCTCACTGCACTCTGACCCCACTTCTCTCTCTCATTAAGGCAATAGCCTAGTTTAAACCTGGATGTTAAATCAATGATCAATCCACTTGATGTGTGTGCGTCCGCTCGCCCAGGCCAGTAGTTTAAAGATCCACTTGATGTGTGTGCGTCTGCTCGCCTGGCCAGTAGTTTAAAGATCCACTTGATGTGTGTGCGTCTGCTCGCCCAGGCCAGTAGTTTAAAGATCCACTTGATGTGTGTGCGTCTGCTCGCCCAGGCCAGTAGTTTAAAGATCTACACGATGTTAAATCAATGATCAATCCACATGATGTTTGTTCGTCTGCTCGCCCAGGCCAGTAGTTTTAAAGATCTAGTGGATGAAAAAGTCCAATAAATTTACCAGAATTCCCAGGTGTAATTTAATGTAGTGAGTTTAGAACAATTGAATGACCAACTCATCAATCTACCACAACTTTCCCCTAGCCTCGCAGTCCTTTTGATTCGATAACATTTTATTACATTTTACTGCATAAGACCACTCCCATTTATTTATTTAACCTTTATTTAACCTTTATTTAACCAGGAAGGGCTCATTGAGATTTAAAATCTATTTTTCAAGAGCGTCCTGGCCAAGATAGGCAGCACCAAGTCATTACAAAGAAATTACAGACAGACAACATGAAAAACCATTGAATTCACAAGAGTATAAAACAGCAAATTAAAACCATTGACAGGTCAGGGAATCAGCCTCAAAATCCTTCATCAGTGATTTAAAAACACCAATCGGGACAAGTTCTTCCAGTTTAAAAGTATTTTGTAAGGTGTTCCAAGACGATGGCGCAGAGTACATAAAAGCCCTTTTACCAAATTCAGTTCAGACATTTGGAACAGTTAGCAGGATAAAGTCCAGCGAACGAAGAGAGTACCCACCACATTGCTGAAGAATAAAAATGCTCAAATAAAAAGGTAGTAAAAACCAAAATGTCTTTTGTAAATAAAATAATTCTATGGACACTCCCACGCTGTGCACAATAGGCTGGGGATGAGGTTAATCTGAGTGCGAGGCAATGTTTGATCTGATGTTTCTCCAGCGGAGTAACAAATCTGTTCCCCTCTCATATTCTTCCTACTTCCTCTTCCCCCTCCCTCCAGGTGCCCATGCTCCGGACCCTCTGGCTCCTCCCCACTGGCAGATGAGTTGTCAGCTGCTCTGGCGTAGACCCAGCTGCGCTCCAACGGCCAGATAGTCTGCTGGCCCTTCCTCCTTCCCCCGCCCTGCCGGGAGACAGCAAACTACATTACCCAGCATGCCCTCCACTGTGCGGGCGGGCAGTCTGAAGGACCCGGATGTAGCCGAGCTGTTCTTCAAGGAAGACCCTGAGAAACTGTTCTCTGACCTCAGAGAGATAGGTCATGGCAGCTTTGGAGCAGTCTACTTTGTATGTACACACACACACACACACACACACACACACACACTCAAACATGCAAACACACCGATTCCTGTGCTCTAATAGTCCTACTGTTCCACCTGTGTTCTCTCTGTGTCTAAGGCCTGTGTGTTTACTTTGTCTGTGTTATAAGGCCTGTGTTCGTGTTCTCTGCCTGTGTATGTTCTGTGTCTAAGGCCTGTGTGTTCTGTGTCTTAAGGCGCGGGATGTGCGAACTACCGAGGTGGTGGCCATCAAGAAGATGTCCTACAACGGGAAACAGTCGAACGAGGTGAGACCGACTGCTACACACACACACACACTCTCCCCGATAGGTGAGAGCGACTGCTACACACACACACACACACACACTCCCCCCGATAGGTGAGAGCGACTGCTACACATCCCCTTGTCTTCCTTTAGCAACAGAAACACATTTCAGACGGCACACACACACACACACACTCTCCGATAGAAATATGTGAGCTGAACACATTATCTCCAAGGTCACCCCACGGCTCTAATACACTTTCACTTTCGCCTCGCTCTCCTCGTAATTTCAGATTAGCTGTAATCAGATTACGCCTAATCTGTGTAGGAAGAAAAGCACCCCAGTATACAGACAGACAGACACCCTTCTGGCTGTGTGTCACGTATGAGAACATGCCCTTAATGGAGACTTACAGAGAATTCTCTATATTTTGTGTTCATTCAGAGTGATCTGACTAGTCACCCATCTTATTTCCCCAGTTGGTTGAACCAATAAATCATTTGTAGTTTCACCATGTCTCCACAGAAATATATTAAGTCTTTCTTTATATATGGCTTTATTCTCTTTTTTATTCTCTTTTTACACTCTCCCTCCCTCTTTCTCTCACTCTTTCTTTGTTTTTAATGATGCAGCTTTTGGGCCAATACAGGTATTTAAAAAAATAAAATAAAACAATATCTCTCTCAGAAATGGCAGGACATCATAAAAGAGGTGAAGTTTCTCCAGAGGATTCAACATCCCAACAGCATAGAGTACAAGGGCTGCTACCTACGAGAACACACAGCATGGGTAAGACACACACACACACACACACACACACACACACAGTGGAGTATGGAGGGCTACTACCTATGAAACCCAGAAAAACACACCCTCACACACATTTTGAGGTTAAAACTCCCAGTGAGATGTTTCAGTAACCTTACCTTCAGGTGTATATCCATGGACCTGTTTTCTTCCTGGATGTGTGTTTAGCTGGTGATGGAGTACTGTCTGGGCTCCGCTTCTGATGTTCTAGAAGGTAAAACATTCTAGAAACATTAACCTTCCTTTTTGTGTTGTACTACATCGTGGTCAATTTAGACTGTGTTTGACACAATGTGTCTTTTTACACATTTTTAGCAAATGTTTTCTAAAATATCCTCTCTCACTCATCCCGTAGTTCATAAAAATCCCCTTCAGGAAATGGAGATCGCTGCCATTACCCATGGAGCTTTGCAGGGGTTGGCCTACCTTCACTCACACAACATGATTCACAGGTGAGACCGAGGAGAATTCAGGAACAAGATTACACCTACTGACCCAGTGGTACTTGTCCATAATGAGATTACACCTACTGACCCAGTGGTACTTGTCCATAATGAGATTACACCTACTGACCCAGTGGTACTTGTCCATAATGAGATTACACCTACTGACCCAGTGGTACTTGTCCATAATGAGATTACACCTACTGACCCAGTGGTACTTGTCCATAATGAGATTACACCTACTGACCCAGTGGTACTTGTCCATAATGAGATTACACCTACTGACCCAGTGGTACTTGTCCATAATGAGATTACACCTACTGACCCAGTGGTACTTGTCCATAATGGGATTACACCTACTGACCCAGTGGTACTTGTCCATAATGAGATTACACCTACTGACCCAGTGGTACTTGTCCATAATGAGATTACACCTACTGACCCAGTGGTACTTGTCCAGAATGAGATTACACCTACTGACCCAGTGGTACTTGTCCAGAATGAGATTACACCTACTGACCCAGTGGTACTTGTCCAGAATGAGATTACACCTACTGACCCAGTGGTACTTGTCCAGAATGAGATTACACCTACTGACCCAGATTACACCTACTGACCCAGTGGTACTTGTCCATAATGAGATTACACCTACTGACCCAGTGGTACTTGTCCATAATGAGATTACACCTACTGACCCAGTGGTACTTGTCCGTAATGAGATTACACCTACTGACCCAGTGGTACTTGTCCATAATGGGAATACACCTACTGACCCAGTGGTACTTGTCCATAATGAGATTAGCATGTGGTCCAAAGTACTGTTTTGAAAATCTCGTTCTCTCTCCCTCTCCAGAGACATCAAGGCTGGTAACATCCTCCTGACGGAGCCAGGACAGGTCAAGCTAGCTGACTTTGGCTCCGCCTCCATTGCCTCGCCAGCCAACTCTTTTGTGGGGACTCCATATTGGTGAGGGACAGCAGAGCCCAACAGTCAGCGGGGTCTACCAGGGGGTGAAGCTTTGACCGTGTGATGACAAGTTTTTATTTCTTGACATGCCTTCTATAGGCTCTACCTGACATGCCTTCTATAGGCTCTACCTGACGTGCCTTCTATAGGCTCTACCTGACGTGCCTTCTATAGGCTCTACCTGACGTGCCTTCTATAGGCTCTACCTGACGTGCCTTCTATAGGCTCTACCTGACATGCCTTCTATAGGCTCTACCTGACATGCCTTCTATAGGCTCTACCTGACATGCCTTCTATAGGCTCTACCTGACATGCCTTCTATAGGCTCTACCTGACATACCTTCTATAGGCTCTACCTGACGTGCCTTCTATAGGATCTACCTGACGTGCCTTCTATAGGATCTACCTGACGTGCCTTCTATAGGATCTACCTGACGTGCCTTCTATAGGCTCTACCTGACGTGCCTTCTATAGGCTCTACCTGACGTGCCTTCTATAGGCTCTACCTGACGTGCCTTCTATAGGCTCTACCTGACGTGCCTTCTATAGGCTCTACCTGACGTGCCTTCTATAGGCTCTACCTGACGTGCCTTCTATAGGCTCTACCTGACGTGCCTTCTATAGGCTCTACCTGACGTGCCTTCTATAGGCTCTACCTGACGTGCCTTCTATAGGCTCTACCTGACGTGCCTTCTATAGGCTCTACCTGACGTGCCTTCTATAGGCTCTACCTGACGTGACTTCTATAGGCTCTACCTGACGTGACTTCTATAGGCTCTACCTGACGTGACTTCTATAGGCTCTACCTGACGTGCCTTCTATAGGCTCTACCTGACGTGCCTTCTATAGGCTCTACCTGACGTGCCTTCTATAGGCTCTACCTGACGTGCCTTCTATAGGCTCTACCTGACGTGCCTTCTATAGGCTCTACCTGACGTGCCTTCTATAGGCTCTACCTGACGTGACTTCTATAGGCTCTACCTGACGTGACTTCTATAGGCTCTACCTGACGTGCCTTCTATAGGCTCTACCTGACGTGCCTTCTATAGGCTCTACCTGACGTGCCTTCTATAGGCTCTACCTGACGTGCCTTCTATAGGCTCTACCTGACGTGCCTTCTATAGGCTCTACCTGACGTGCCTTCTATAGGCTCTACCTGACGTGCCTTCTATAGGCTCTACCTGACGTGCCTTCTATAGGCTCTACCTGACGTGCCTTCTATAGGCTCTACCTGACGTGCCTTCTATAGGCTCTACCTGACGTGCCTTCTATGCACCATCTCTGTTGGCAAAATGTTCAATGATTGTAATTGAGCTCTCTGTCTGTCTATCTCTCTCTCCTCTTCACCTCCTCCTTGCTCTTGCCCCTCCCCCTCTCTCTCCAGGATGGCCCCAGAAGTGATCTTGGCCATGGACGAGGGCCAGTATGACGGGAAGGTGGACGTCTGGTCCCTGGGGATCACCTGTGTAGAACTAGGTAGGTAGATGTGTGTGGGTGGTTTTCGATTGTTTATATGCGCAACATACCGTGTGTGTAAACCCATGTCTGTGTATGTGACTAATGTGTGTGTAACTCTTGTGTCTTGTGTGCAGCGGAGAGAAAGCCTCCTCTGTTCAATATGAACGCTATGAGTGCCTTATACCACATAGCGCAGAATGAGAGCCCTACGCTGCAGTCCAGCGACTGGTGAGTGTTATACACAGACTATCTCACACACAGACACACACACCAGAGTTTCCGTTAGCTGTAAAAAAAAAAAAAAAAAACAACGTTCAGTGCAGAGAAATCGAATTTGTACCGGCCAATAGTGTGGGAGCGAAAAAGGAATCCCACTGCGGAATAATTATTTTTAGCCTATTCGTTGTTGGAATACCAGTTGATGTAAATACATTTGACCGGTCATACTTAACAGTTTATGGGTTCATTTGCATAATTTAGTGGAATTAAATTGTTGTGTGTGTGTGTGTGTGTGTGTGTGTATATTCGTTCTATCTTATCACATGTGGAAAATCTGTCAGACAGTGTTTTTATAAGTCCAGTCCTGTTGAGAGAAAAAAAAAAAAAAATTGGGCCACGATTTAAAAAGAGCTACTTATTTTATTTCTAAACTGGTAATTGAAACGCGCTTTCCATTCGCCATTCAAATGCATACTGGAAGGCAGGCTTCATCAGCACGTCACACACCACTTTGCAATGCGGTGGAGGCAGGGTGCATTTTGAAAACATATACTTGAAACCTGAACATTTTACAACATATTATTTTTAAAGAAACATTTTGTTCACCTTTATTTAACTAGGTAGGATGGTTGAGAACAAGTTCTTATTTACAACTGCGACCTGGCCAAGATAAAGCAGTGCGATACAAACAACAACACCGTGTGTGTTACACATGGAACATACAGTCAATAATACAGTAGAGAAATTCTATATACAGTGTGTGCAAATGAGTTAGGATAAAGGGGGTGAGGCAATAAACAGGCCATAGTGGCAATTATTACAGTATGGCAAATTAAACACTGGAGTGATAAATGTGCAGAAGATGAGTGTGCAAGTAGTGGTACTGGGGGGGAGGGCAAAGGAGCAAAATAAATAACAATATGGTGATGAGGTAGTTGGATGGGCTATTTACAGATTGGTTATGTACAGGTGCAGTGATCTGTGAGCTGCTCTGACAGCTGGTGCTTAAAGTTAGTGAGGGAGAAATGAGTCTCCAGCTTCAGTGATTTTTGCAGTTCGTTCCAGTCATTGACAGCGGAGAACTGGAAGGCCGAAGGAGGAATTGGCTTTGGGGGTGGCCAGTGAAATATACCTGCTGGAGCGTGTGCTGCTATGGTGAGCTAAGTTGGTTTGGCGACGGATATTAAGCGAGGGCCAGCCAACGAGAGCATACAGGTCACATTGGTGGGTAGTATATGGGGCTTTGGTGACAAAACGGATGGCACTGTGATAGACTGCATCCAATTTGCTGAGTAGAGTGTTGGGAGCTATTTTGTAAATGACATCTAACGATCCTTGACTTCGGCGGACAGTCAGTTTTAATATGGTATGTTTGGCAGCATGAGTGAAGGATGCTTTGTTGCGAAATAGGAAGCCGAGACTAGATTTAATTTTGTATTGGAGATGCTTAATGTGAGTCTGGAAGGAGACTTTACAGTCTAGCCAGACACCTAGGTATTTGTAGTTGTCCACATATTCTAAGTCAGAACCGTCCAGAGTAGTGATGCTGGACGGGTGGGTAGGTGAGGGCAGTGATCGGTTGAAGAGCATGCATTTAGTTTTGCTTGCGTTTAAGAGCAGTCGGAGGCCACGGAAGGAGAGTTGTATGGCATTGAAGCTCGTCTGGAGGTTAGTTAACTCCGTGTCCAAAGAAGGGCCAGAAGTATACAGAATGGTATCGTCTGCGTAGAGCTGGATCACCGAATCACCAGCAGCAAGAGCGACATCATTGATGTATACAGAAAAAAGAGTCGGCCCGAGGATTGAATCCTGTGGCACCCCCATAGAGACTGCCAGAGGTCCGGACAACAGGTCCTCTGATTTGACACACTGAACTCTATCTGAGAGGTAGTTGGTGAACCAGGCTTGGCAGTCATTTGATAAACCAAGGCTGTTGAGTCTCCCGATAAGAATAAGGTGATTGACAGAGTCGAAAGCCTTGGCCAGGTTGATGAATACAGCTGCACAGTATTGTCTCTTATCAATGGCTGTTATGATATCGTTTAGGACCTTGAGCGTGGCTGAGGTGCACCCGTGACCAGCTCAGAAACCAGATTGCATAGCGGGGAAGGTACGTGGGATTCAAAATGGTCAGTGATCTGTTTAACTTCTTGGCGCACCAATCCCGTTAGCGGGATCATTTTTGTCAACATCCGCTGAATTGCTGAGTGCCAAATTCAAATTAAATTACTAAAAATATTACATTTTCATGAAATCACAAGTGCAATATAGCAAAACACAGTTATGGCTTGTTGTTAATCCACCTGGCGTGTCAGATAAAAAAAAAAGCTTTACAGCTAAAGCAAACCAAGCTTTTATGTAAGGACATCTCTCTCAGCAGACAAAACATTACAACCAGCTAGCAGCAAAGTAGATTGGTCACGGAAGTCAGAAAAGCAATAAAATGAATCGCTTACCTTTGATCTTCAGATGTTTGCACTCACGAGACTCCCAGTTACACAATACATTCAATAAAGATTATTTTTATATCCAAAATACCTCCATTTGGTTGGCGCATTTAGTTGAGTAATCCACAGACTCGAGCGGTCACGACGGGGCAGACGAAAATTCCAAATAGTATCCGTAAAATTCGTAGAAACATGTCAAACGTTTTTTATAATCAATCCTCAGGTTGTTTTTACAATAAATAATCGATAATATTTCAACTGGACCGTAGCTTTTTCAATAGGAGAGAGAGCGAGAAAATGTCTGCTCCAAGCTGTTGCGCATGCAAAACTCTGCTGGCACCCAGCCATCCACTGACGCGATGTGATCGTTCTCGCTCATTTTTCAGAATAAAAGCCTGAGACTATGTCTAAAGACTGTTCACACCATGTGGAAGCCATAGGGAAAGGAATCTGGTTGATATCCCTTTAAATGGAGGGAAGGCATGCAATGGAACAGGGAGCTTTCAAAATAAGAGGCACTTCCTGATTGGATTTTCCTCAGGTTTTCACCTTCAATATCAGTTCTGTTATACTCACATACAATATTTTGACAGTTTTGGGAACTTTAGATTTTTCTATCCTAATCTGACAATTATATGCAATTTAATTTGGGTACGTTTTTCATCCAAACATCAAAATACTGCCCCCAACACTCAACAGGTTAACTTGGCATTCGAAGACTTTAGAAAGGCAGAGTAGGATAGATATAGGTCTGTAGCAGTTTGGGTCAAGAGTGTCCCCCCCTTTGAAGAGGGGGATGACCGTAGCAGCTTTCCAATCTTTGGGGATCTCAGACAATACGAAAGAGAGGTTGAGCAAGCTAGTAATAGGGGTTGCAACAATTTTGGCGGATACATTTAGGAAGAGAGGGTCCAGATTGTGTAGCTCGGGTGATTTGTAGGGTCCAGATTTTGCAGCTCTTTTCGAACATCAGCTATCTAGATTTGGGTGAAGGAGAAATGGGGGAGGCTTGTGCAAGTTGAGGTGAGGGGTGCAGGGCTGTTGACCGGGGTCGGGGTAGCTCGGTGGAAAGCATGGCCAGCTGTAGAAAAATGCTTATTGAAATTCTCAATTTGCGTGGATTTATCGGTGGTGAGTGTTTCCTAGCCTTAGTGCAGTGGGCAGCTGGGAGGAGGTGCGCTTATTCTCCATGGGCTTTACAGTGTCCCAGAACTTTTTGGAGTTTGTGTTACAGGATGCAAATTTCTGTTTGAAAAAGCTAGCCTTTGCTTTCCTAACTGCCTGTGTATATTGGTTCCTAACTTCCCTGAATAGTTGCTTATTCGGGATGTTTTTGTGCTGGTCAAGGGCAGTCAGGTCTGGAGTGAAACAAGGGCTTTATCTGCTCCTGGTTTTACATTTTTTGAATGGTGCATGCTTATGTTAGACGGTGAGGAAAGCACTTTTTTAAAGAACAACCAGGTGTCCTCTACTGACGGTATGAGGTCAATATCCTTCCAGGATACCCGGGCCAGGTCGATTAGAAAGGCCTTCTCGCTGAGGTGTTTTAGGGAGCGTTTGACAGTGATGAGGGGTGGTCGTTTGATCGCAGACCCATTACGGACGCAGGCAATGAGGCAGTGATTGCTGAGATCCTGGTTGAAAACAGCAGAGGTGTATTTGGAGGGCAGGTTGGTTAGGATGATATCTATGAGGGTGCCCGTGTTTACGTATTTGGGGTTGTACCTGGTGGGTTCATTGATAATTTGTGTAAGATTGAGAACATCAAGCTTAGATTGTAGGATGGCCAGGGTGTTAACCATGTCCCAGTTTAGGTCACCGAACAGCATGAGCTCTGAAGATAGATGGGGGGCAATCAATTCACATATTGTGTCCAGGGCACACCTGGGGGCAGAGGGTGGTCTATAGCAAGCGGCAACGTTAAGAGACTTGTTTCTGGAAAGGTTAATTTTTAGAAGTAGAAGCTCAAATTGTTTGGGTACAGACCTGGATAGCAAGACAGAACTCTGCAGGCTATCCCTGCAGTAGATTGCAACTCCGCCCCCTTTGGCATCTTATCGGAAAATGTTATAGTTAGGGATGGAAATTTCAGGGTTTTTGGTGGGCTTCCAAAACCAGGATTCAGACATGACATCCAGGTTGGCAGAGTGTGCTAGGGCAGTGAATAGAGGCTTTTACGGTTACAGAAGTCAACAAATGATAGCGCCTGGGAAATGGGAGTGGGGCTAGGCACTGCAGGGTCTGGATTAACCTCCACATCACCAGAGGAACAGAGGAGGAGTAGGATAATGGTCGGCTAAAGGCTAACAGAACTGGTCGTCTAGTACGTTCAGAACAGAGTAAAAGGAGCAGGTTTCTGGGCACGGTAGAATAGATTCAAGGCATAATGTACAGACAAAGGTATGGTAGGATGTGAATACAGTGGGGGTAAACCTGTGCATAGAGTGACGATGAAAGAGATTTATTGTCTCGAATATCATTTAAACCAGGTGATATCACCCCATGTGTGGGAGGTGGAACTAAAGTGTTAACTAAGGTGTATTGAGCAGGGCTAGAGGTTCTACAGTGAAATAAGGCAACAATTGCGAACCAAAACAGCAATGGACAAGGCATATTGATGTTAGGGAGAGGCATGCGTAGCCGAGTGATCATAGGAGTCCAGTGAGTGGCTTCAGGCAGCTAGCGGGCCGGGGCTAGAAAGCTAGCGGAAGGGTCTTTGAGGGAAGTCGCGACGGAAGAAAGTCTGTTTTGGCATCCTCGTGCAGTTACGTCGGCAGACGGATCAGCAGGGCTCCGTGTGGTAAACCAGGCCAATTGGCAAAATGGGTATAGTGGCCAAAGAATTTGTCCAATGGGCCTCTTAAGCTAACAGTCCAATGTGCTCTAGACAGCTAGCAGGCCACGGCTAGCGGTATGGCATTCAGGGGATGTCGCAACGGAGGAGCCAGTTGAAAAATCCCCCTCGGGCAGAATTACGTCGGTAGTCCGGTCCAATTGGCAAAATAGGTATTGTAGCCCAAGGAGTGGCTGATGGGCCTCTTCAGCTAGCCGGGAGGTGGTCCTAGCAGATCGGCCTAGCAATGGCTAATTGACTACTAGCTAGTAGCCAGTTAGCTGGCTAGGTTTTGATGGTTGTTCCAGTTTATAAGTATACAAAATAGCAGATCCGTACCACATTGGGTGAGGCGGGTTGCAGGAGAGTATGTTCAGTTCGTAGATGGAAAGTAATATTGAAATATATACAATTTTTTCACTAAAAAATAAGGAATAACTATATTTACACGGGACAGGACGGGGCATGTTTTATGAGGCATGTTTTACCTTGCTTCAAAGTAGCCTAAAGGCAAAATCAGTGGAGGCAATTATCTGATAGACTTGTCTGAAGACAGGCCATTGAAACCAGTAAGCTATTTCTCTCGTGTTCTATTGGTTTGTAACTTTTTTTCATTGTCCAGTAGCCATATTCACATTCCCGCGTAGCATAACATCTTGGCGCATTGCTGCCCTAATAATGTGAAGAAATAACAAGTTTATCAACATTTTAAGCTAAACGGTCTAATATGTTGCATGAGCCTCATTGCTTTTGAATGTTTGTTTTTTTAATGTAGCCTAGGCCTACTGGTTGTATGAATTTGGGATCTATTGTCCCACAACTGTCCCAGAGTCTGTTTCGGCTATTTCTTTCTCGACAAGCTGATCAATAGAATAGGTACACTGTTCTACTGTGGGGGATAGTAGATTTACATAGGCAGCGCGTCCATAAGGCTTAGGAAGCTTTCGCCAAGTGAATTGAATTAAATTGGCAAAATGATATAGCCTACCGTCTATACAGAAATAAATGAAATCCTTCCCGAATAGGCTACTGAAGCATGATTTGGCCAAAGAGGATAATTTAGCTTGCCCTAGCTGTAAAAAAAAAAAAAAAGCTACGTTGTGGATCGTTTTAAATCGCATTGCCTACGGTCGGGAAAGAAAAGCAGCGCGTGCTGCAAATACCAAATAGATGAGCTGAGTTGTGACTGTCAGTGAAAAGTAAAAGGGCTCTGCCAGGCATATTGCTATATTTCTAAATATTGTGAGAAAACATAGTTTGGAAAACAAATGGCTGTTGTAAAGCAAATATAACCTGTCTTTATATTTATCAAAGTTCTCAACTTAATTGAGCGAACAACAGTAGTCCTATATGCTAGCTTGTTGGCACCAGCAGAGAGCATCGGCCGTATCCCCAGTGAGTGGACACTGAGCATGTTCACTCTTTACCATCGTTGGGTCAGTGCCACTTATGTTTGTTTCTGGACAATACTTTCCTCCTCCAGTTTAGATGGATGTCATTTCCTTCTCTGAGGCCTGTTTATATGGACAGCGTTGATGTTATTGATCTGTTTGTCATTGTCAGCAGAGTAGGCTACCATGTTATTTGTCAGGTTAAGAAAAGATTCAGCTGATGTCTCCAGTCATACAAAGTGTAGTAGAATTGTATGAAATGTGTTTTCCCGTGCAAAGAAAGAAGCATTTCTGATATAGCCTATAGCCCAGGCCTCTACTCTATACGCCACTCAGCCACACGTTGAACTGTCTTTTTTGAGTTTTATTATAAACCTAAATCATGACTAGCCAATCTACTCATCACATTCTGAATAGTGGACTGTCTTACATCAGTCTCTGCAAAAGTGATGATGCCAGTGATGACTCCTTGATGTCCCGAGTCCACCTGACCGTGCTGCTGCTCCAGTTTCAACTGTTCTGCCTTGTTATTATTCAACCATGCTGGTCATTTATGAACATTTCAACATCTTGGCCATGTTCTGTTATAACCTCCACCCGGCACAGCCAGAAGAGGACTGGCCACCCCACATAGCCTGGTTCCTCTCTAGGTTTCTTCCTAGGTTTTGGCCTTTCATGGGAGTTTTTCCTAGCCACCGTGCTTCTACACCTGCATTGCTTGCTGTTTGGGGTTTTAGGCTGGGTTTCTGTACAGCACTTTGAGATATCAGCTGATGTACGAAGGGCTATATAAATAAATTTGATTTGATTTGGAATGCTTTATTTTAAAGGTGCATTCACGGAGAACATTTGCTTCCCCCAAACTTAACTCACACGAGCCGGCTCGTATGCCTTGGCTAGTGATTTAGCTCTTCGTTACTCATCTTGTTGTCTAAGGAAAAGTAAAGGTGGACAGTTCTTCTAATGTCTTCAATGTGAGCGGTAAAGAAGGACGTGTCGTTGCATCCTCCACGTTCTGTTCGGATGAATTACCATGATCAACATGTGATTTCTGTCATTCTGAGCACCGTGGGTTGACTCCCTAATCAGGGTACGTACCCTGAGCACCGTGGGTTGACTCCCTAATCAGGGTACGCACCCTGAGCACCGTGGGTTGACTCCCTAATCAGGGTACGCACCCTGAGCACCGTGGGTTGACTCCCTAATCAGGGTACGTACCCTGAGCACCGTGGGTGGACTCCCTAATCAGGGTACGCACCCTGAGCACCGTGGGTGGACTCCCTAATCAGGGTACGCACCCTGAGCACCGTGGGTGGACTCCCTAATCAGGGTACGTACCCTGAGCACCGTGGGTGGACTCCCTAATCAGGGTACGCACCCTGAGCACCGTGGGTGGACTCCCTAATCAGGGTACATTTCTTAAATGTCCGGTGCCACATTTTCATAACGGAAACCCTGAGAGAGAGACACACACACACATACACACACACACACACACACACACACACACACACACACACACACACACGTACAACTCCAGGTATTTTCACAAGGATATAGCATTTTATTGTAGTACTATAGCTATCACGCATTAGGTGATGGATTTTACTGTTACTTCAATGGAATTGTGACTTTTTTTTTTTCTTCTTCACTTACTCTTTATCCCTCCCTCCTTCCCTCCTTCCCTTCCTCTCTCTATGCAGGACGGATTACTTTAGAAACTTTGTTGATTCCTGCCTTCAGAAAATCCCCCAGGATAGACCCAAGTCTGACCATCTACTAAACGTGAGAACACTTTAAAAAAATAATAATAATAAATTGACATGAAGATTTTAGGTTTTTGGGTTTTTTCGCATATAGTCCTCTTTTAAAATAACCGATCTCAGTCCTCTTTAATGTGAACTCGGGGTTTAAAAAAAAAAAAAAAAGCTAAAGAACTGTTCTCTTTATATTCACAAAATAGTTTACAGAGTACTTGTTGCATTCACATCACATGTTTAAAAACGAACCAAGATATTCACTCAATGCACTTTGGGGTTTTTACAAAGTGCAGGATGAGCCATTCCATCAGAATCTGTTCTCAGACAGATATATATATATATATATATATATATATATATATTAACCTTTATTTAACTAGACAAGTCAGTTCAGAACTATTTCTTATTTATAATGACTGCCTACACCGGGCAAACCCAGACGACACTGGGCAAATTGTGCTCCGCCCTATGGGACTCCCAATCACGGCTGGTTGTGATACAGCCAACTTACATTTTGGAATCTTATAGATTGCAATTGGTTAAAATGTGAGACAAGTCTTCTGAGTGGCGCTGTGATGAAAGGCACTGCATCGCAGTACTGGCTGTGCCACTAAAGATTCTCGGTTCAATCACAGGCTCTGTCGCAGCCGGAAGCGACCGGGAGACCCATGGGTCGGTGCACAATTGGCCCAGCATCGTGTCCTTGTCCCATCGTGCACTAGCGAATCCTGTGGCGGGCCGAGCGCAGTGCACGCTGACACGGTCGCCAGGTGTACGGTGTTTCCTCCGACACATTGGTGCAGCTGGCTTCCTGGTTAAGTGGGCATTGTGTCAAGAAGCAGTGCGGCTTGGTTGTGTTCGTACGGGAGTTACAGCGATGAGACAAGACTGTAACTACCAATTTGGATTCCACGAAATTGGGGGGGAAAAAGCCGTAAAACAACAAATAATAATAATAATAATCGATTCAAAATATGAGACATAATAAATGTAATCAGAAGATACTATTAACATGTAAATATTATTGGTAACAGAATAAATAGCAGAAGAGTTAACTGCAGATTGAATAATGAATTTATACACCCAATATAGGCGACTGCCCCATTAAGAGCGAGAATTGTTCCCAGCCTATAGATTACAGTCTTCTCTCTATTCAAACCCCTCTATGGAATATACCACTGACTTAACACCCAGCCTATAGATCACATATTGCAAACACATAATCTGAACAAAAA
>NC_068426.1:9566151-9631151 GCF_023373465.1 Oncorhynchus keta
GTTCTGTGTTTATGGACGTGACCCAGTCGTTCGTTCGTAACGTTCTTATCCCTTGCTGGCTCGCCAACTACGGCTTAGTCACGTCAAACAGTGCAGCCAGAATAACAACAGCAGTGCAGCCAGAATAAGTAGCTGCATTTGCATTTTTTAAGCTGTTGTCTAGTGACATTTATTTGGAGACATCCGTAACAATGTGCTAATGATGTGCGATTTCACCTGGCATAGAAAATGTGCTCTTATCAGGACAGTGTTGTTCAGAGGAGCTAGCCAACAACACAGCTAACACAATGACTAAACTGAAGCTGGGAAGACTGCTAACTATCTGCATTTTGTTTAGTTTGACCTGTTTTCTTTTGACATTTCTTTGTATATGTCCATAAAAACAATGATGATTTCGTCTGGCTGAGAAAAGCTTCCTGTCTATCTCATCCCGACTCCCAACACATTCATTACTATGGGACCGCTGAGGATGGATTTTCGGCAGTGAAGCCATGTTGCAAATGTCAGAGAGACAGACGGCAAGGTTTATACAAATCTACGCTGTTGAAAACTAAATGTTAGTCTAAAGGAAATCTGAGATAATGGCCAGATGCTTTTTATAGTGGAGATCAAGTTTATAAATTGCCTGGCTGGGCTGTTGAGACAGTGGATTACGCAGTCCGATGGAACAGAGTAAATAGGCATTTTAATGTCATAGATTTAGCCGGTGGTAACTTGTGGAATAGACACTGGCTGGAATGTGGTTTTAACCAATCGTCCAGGATTAGACCCACACTTTGTATAAACTGCTATACATACCATAGATACACACACCACTTTACACACCCTGATACACACACCGCTATATTATATATATATATATATATATATATTACACACACACACTGCATGTACACATGATGTTGATAATGATGACAATGCCTTGGCCAGGAGGAAGAGGAGGGTAACCATGGTGACCCAGAGGTGCAGAGCCATCCCACCGAGCCCCCGGCCGCTCAACCCCCAAGGAAACACTACAGAGAACGCAACAGAGAACACTTCGCTACCATACGAACTGCCTCACTGGTGAGAACACACACACTGCCTCACTGGTGAGAACACACACACTGCCTCACTGGTGAGAACACACACACTGCCTCACTGGTGAGAACACACACACTGCCTCACTGGTGAGAACACACACACTGCCTCACTGGTGAGAACACACACACTGCCTCACTGGTGAGAACACACACACTGCCTCACTGGTGAGAACACACACACTGCCTCACTGGTGAGAACACACACACTGCCTCACTGGTGAGAACACACACACTGCCTCACTGGTGAGAACACACACACTGCCTCACTGGTGAGAACACACACACTGCCTCACTGGTGAGACATCTCTCTTTTATTCTGTTATTTTAATCTCTTTTTTTTTTTTACTCTTTCTCTGAATTCCAAAAACCACTCAAGTCCTTCAACGGGTGACACTATAGCAGAGACTATCACAACAGTAAGTTAACAGAACTCTCTCTCTCTCTCTACCCCCAGGTGACTCGTGAGATGCAGGAGCACGAGCAAGACAGTGAGCTGAGGGAGCAGATGTCTGGCTATAAGAGGATGAGGCGGCAGCACCAGAAGCATCTGATGGGTCTGGAGAACAAGCTGAAGGCTGAGATGGACGAACACCGGCTCCGTCTGGACAAAGAGCTGGAGAGCCAGAGGAACAGCTTCGCCCAGGAGATAGAGAAACTGGTCAAGAGACACCAGGCTGCTATGGAGAAAGATGTACGGAGATAAGAGATACACACACACACGATTGATGTGTATATTTTTTTTATTTTACTAGTCAAGTCAGTTAAGAACAAATTCTTAACATTATTATTATTAACATATTTGTGCTCCCCAACATTGTAAAACAGACTTTAGAAGCTATAGAAGTGCCTTTATCAATGTGTACTTTTTGTTTTTTGCCAAGTATATTTTATTACAGTGACCTTAATGCATACGCTTACGCAATCCAGGGTTTATACTGTATACTTCATTAATACACACACACACGGAGACAGAGAGAGAGATTGATATACACACACACCACCGTTCAAAGGTTTCGGGTCACTTAGAAATGTCCTCATTTTTGAAAGAAAAGCTAACTTTTTTTGTCCATTATAATAACATCAAATTGATCAGAAATATAGTGTAGACATTGTTAATGTTGTAAATTACTATTGTAGCTGGAAACGGCTGATAAAAAAAAAGGAATATCTACATAGGCGTACAGAGGCCCATTATCAGCAACCATCACTCCTGTGTTCCATTGGCACGTTGTGTTAGCTAATCCAAGTTGATCATTTTTAAAGGCTAATTGATCATTAGAAAAACCTTTTGCAATTACATAAGCACAGCTGAAACTGTTGTGCTGATTTAAAGAAGCAATAAAACTGTCCTTCTTTAGACTAGTTGAGTATCTGGAGCATCAGCATTTGTGGGTTCGATTACAGGCTCAAAATGGCCAGAAACAAATAACTTTCTTCTGAAAATCGGCAGTCTATTCTTGTTCTGAGAAATGAAGGCTTTTCTATGCGATAAATTGCCAAGAAACTGAAGATCTCATACAACCTTGTGTACTACTCCCTTCACAGAACAGCGCAAACTGGCTCTAACCAGAATAGAAAGCGTGGGAGGCCCTGGTGCACAACTGAGCAAGAGGACAAGTACATCAGTGTCTAGTTTGAGAAACAGACGCCTCACAAGTCCTCAACTGGCAGCTTCATCATTAAATAGTACCCGCAAACACCCGTCTCAACATCAACAGTGAAGAGGAAACTTGGGGGTGCTGGCCTTCCAGGCAGAGTTGCAAAGAAAAAGCCATATCTCAGACTGGCCAATAAAAAGAAAAGACTGAGATGGGTAAAGGAACACAGACATTGGACAGAGGAACTCTGCCTAGAAGGCCAGCATCCCGGAGTCTCCTCTTCACTGTTGACGTTGAGACTGGAATGTGTCCCTGAACAAAGGGGGTGTCAAAATCAAAAGTAATAGTCAGTATCTGGTGTGGCCACCAGCTGCTTTAAGTACTGCAGTGTGTCTCCTCCTTATGGACTGCACCAGATTTACCAGTTATTGCTGTGAGATGTTATCCCACTCTTCCACCAATGCACCTGCAAGTTCCCGGACATTTCTGGGGGCAATGGCCCTCACCCTCCGATCCAACAGGTCCCAGACATGCTCAATGGGTTGGGATCCAGGCTCTTCATTGGCCATGGCAGAACACTGACATTCCTGTCTTGCGGGAAGTCACGCACAGAACAAGCTGGTGGCATTGTCATGTCAGGATGAGCCTGCAGGAAGGGTACCACATGAGGGAGGAGGATGTCTTCCCTGTAACGCACAGCATTGAGATTGCCTGCAATGACAACAAGCTCAGTCCGATGATGCTGTGACATACCGCCCCAGACCATGACGGACCCTTGACCTCCAAAACGATCCCACTCCAGGGTACAGGTCTCGGTGTAACGCTCATTCCTTTGACGTTAAACGCGAACCCGACCATCCCCCCCGGTGAAACAAAATCACTACTTGTCAGCGAAGAGCACTTTTGCCAGTTCTGTCTGGTCCAGCGACAGTGGGTTTGTGCCCATAGGCAACGTTGTTGGCGGTGATGTCTGGTGAGGACCTGCCTTACAAATAGGCCTACAAGCCCTCAGTCCAGCCTCTCTCAGCCCATTGCGGACAGTCTGAGCACTGATGGAGGGATTTTGCGTTCCTGGTGTAACTCGGGCAATTGTTGTTTCCATCCTGTACCTGTCCCGCAGTGTGATGTTCGGATGTACTGATCCTGTGCAGGTGTTGTTACATGTGGTCTGCCACTGGGAGGATGATCAGCTGTCCGTCCTGTCTCCCTGTAGCACTGTCTTAGGCGTCTCACAGTACAGACATGCAATTTATTGCCCTGGCCACATCTGCAGTCCTCATGCTTCCTTGCAGCATGCCTAAGGCATGTTCACGCAGAAGAGCAGGGACTCTGGGCATCTTTCTTTTGGTGTTTTTCAGAGTCAGTAGAAAGGCCTCTTTAGTGTCCTATGTCTTCATAACTGTGACCTTAATTTCCTACTGTCTGTAAGCTGTTAGTGTCTTAAAGACAGTTCCACAGGTGCATGTTCATTCATTGTTTATGGTTCATTGATGAAGCATGGAAAACAGTGTTTAAACCCTTTACAATGAAGATCTGTGAAGTTATTTGGATTTTTACGAATCATCTTTGAAAGACAGGGTCCTGAAAAGGGGATGTTTCTTTTTGATGAGTTTATTTTCTACGTAATAGATTAATAGTGAAGACATCAACTATGAAATAATACACATGGAAACATTTCGTAACCAAAGAAGTGTTAAACAAATCCAAATATATTTTATATTTGAGATTCTTCAAATAGCCACCTTTTGCCTTAAAATATATATATTTTTTAAATTTTATTTCACCTTTATTTAACCAGGTAGGCTAGTTGAGAACAAGTTCTCATTTACAACTGCAACCTGGCCAAGCTAAAGTGATGCAGTGTGGCAAAAACAACACAGTTACACATAAACAACCGTACAGTCAATAACACAATAGAAAATTCTATGTACAGTGTGTGCAAATGTAGAAGATTAGGGAGGTGAAATAATTAACATGATAGATGTGCAAAAGAGAATGAGGTAGTCTATATTGTAATGGACCTATATTTTTTTTATTTCACCAGGTAAGTTGACTGAGAACACGTTCTCATTTACAGCAACAACCTGGGGAGAGGGATGAATGAGCCAAACAATGATGGTTTGAGGGCCAGATTGGGAATTTAGCCAGGACACCGGGGTTAACACCCCTACGATAAGTGCCATGGATCTTTAATGACCTCAGTCAGGACACCCGTTTAACGTCCCATCTGAAAGACGGCACCCTACACAGGGCAGTGTCCCCAATCCCTGCCCTGGGGCATTGGGATATTTATTTAGACCAGAGGAAAGAGTGCCTCCTACTGGCCCTCCAACACCACTTCCAGCAGCATCTGGTCTCCCATCCAGGGACTGACCAGAACCAACCCTGCTTAGCTTCAGAAGCAAGCCAGCAGTGGTATGCTGCTGGCTTATATACAGTATCTATATTGTAATGGACCTATGTACAATACCTATATATTTTTAAAATTACTGTCCTTTTTCTGGCCTGCAAATTGGTTGATTTAATTTCTAAATCCTGATTTGGCCCTTCAGTCTTCTCTGCTATACTCTCCCCACACAGAGGACAATGAGAACTTCATACATTGCAACTGCTGTTCATGCAGTTCTCTCTCTCTCTGTGTGTGTGTGTGTGTGTGTGTGGGCGCGCAGGCAAAGACCTTTAACAACGATGAGAAGAAGTTCCAGCAGCACATTCAGGTCCAACAGAAGAAAGAACTCAGCAGCTTCCTGGAGTCTCAGAAACGAGAGTACAAACTACGCAAGGAGCAGCTTAAAGAGGTACACGCACACGCACACACACACGCGCACACAAACACACACACACACACACACACACACACACACACACACACACACACACACACACGCGCACACAAAGTGCATTCGGAAAATATTCAGACCCTTTCTCTTTTTCCACATATCTATCAAATCCACACAAAATACTCCATAATGACAAAGCGAAAAAACAGGTTTTTAGAAATGCTTGCAGAAAATACCTTATTCACGTACAGTTGAAGTTTACATACACTTAGGTTGGAGTCATTAAAACTAGTTTTTCAACCATTCTACAAATGTCTTGTTAACAAACTATAGTTTTGGCAAGTTGTTTAGGACATCTACTTTGTGCATGACACAAGTCATTTTTCCAACACTTGTTTACAGACAGATTATTTAACTTATAATTCACTATATCACAATACCAGTGGGTCAGAAGTTTACACACACTTTGTTGACTGTGCCTTTAAACCGCTTGGAAAATTCCAGAAAATGATGTCATGGCTTTAGAATGACATCATTTGAGTCAATTGGAGGTGTACCTGTGGATGTATTTCAATGCCTACCTTCAAACTCAGTGCCTCTTTGCTTGACATCATGAGAATATCAGAAGAAAAAAATTTGTGGACCTCCACAAGTCTGGTTCATCCTTGGGAGCAATTTCCAAACGCCTGAAGGTACCACGTTCATCTGTGCAAACAATAGTACGCAAGTATAAACACCATGGGACCACGCAGCCATCATACCGCTCAGGAAGGAGACGCTTTCTGTCTCCTAGAGATTAATGTACTTTGGTGCAAAAAGTGCAAATCAATCCCAGAACAACAGCAAAGGACCTTGTGACGATGCTGGAGGAAACAGGTACAAACGTATCTATATCCACAGTAAAACGAGTCCTATATCAACATAACCTGAAAGGCCGCTCAGCAAGGAAGCAGCCTCTGCTCCAAAACCGCCATAAAATAGTCAGACTATGGTTTGCAACTGCACATGGGTACAAAGATGGTAGTTTTTGGAGATATGTCCTCTGTTCTGATGAAACAAAATTAGAACTGTTTGGCCATAATGACCATCATTGTGTTTGGAGGAAAAAGGGGGATGCCAAAGAACACCATCCCAACTGTGAAGCACGGGGGTGGCAGCATCATGTTATGGGGGTGCTTTGCTGCATGAGGGACTGGTGCACTCCACAAAATATATGGCATCATGAGGCAGGAAAATGATGTGGATATATTGAAGCAACATCTCAAGACATCAGTCAGGAAGTTAAAGATTGGTCGCAAATGGGTCTTCCAAATGGACAATGACCCCACGCATACTTCCAAAGTTGTGGCAAACTGGCTTAAGGCCAACATCGTCAAGGTATTGGAGTGGCCATCACAAAGCCCTGACCTCAATCCCATAGAAAATGTGTGGGCATAACTGAAAAAGCGTGTGCGAGCAAGGAGGCCTACAAACCTGACTCATTTAAACCAGCTCTGTCAGGAGGAATGGGTCAGCATTCACCCAACTTATTGTGGGAAACTTGTGGAAGGCTACCCGAAACATTTGATCCAATTTAAAGGCAATGCTACCAAATACTAATTGAGTGTATGTAAACTTCTGACCCACTGGGAATGTGATGAAATAAAGTGGTGATCCTAAGACAGGGAATTTTTACTAGGATTAAATGTTAGGAATTGTGAAAAACTGAGTTTAAATGTATTTGGCTAAGGTGTATGTAAGCTTCTGACTTCAACTGTAAGTTTTCAGACCCTTTGCTATGAGACTTGATGCATCCTGTTTCCATTGATCATCCTTGATGTTTCCACAACTTAAAGTGATTGGACATGATTTGTCTATATATGATTGTTGACAGTGCATGTCAAAGCAAAAACCAAGCCATAAGCTCAAAGGAATTGTCCATAGAGCTCAAAGACAGGATAAGGAATTCTCAGAGACAGGATTGTGTCGAGGCACAGATCTGGGGAAGGGTACCAAAAAATGTCTGCAGCATTGAAGGTCCCCAAGATCACAGTGGCCTCCATTATTCTTAAATGGTATAAGTTTGTTACCATCATGACTTTTCCTTTTGCTGGCCGCTCAACCAAACTGAGCTGTCAGGGGAGAAGGGCCTTGTTCAGGGAGGTGACCAAGAACCTGATTGTCACTGACAGAGCTCCAGAGTTCCTCTGTGGAGATGGGAGAACCTTCCAGAAGGACAACCATCTCTGCAGCACTCCACCAATCACGCCTTTATGGTAGAGTGGCCAGACGGGATCCACTCCTCAGTAAAAGGCACATAACAGCCTGCTTGAGGTTTGCCAATAGTCACCTTCAAGGGCTCAAAACATTAGAAACAAGATTCTTTGGTCTGATGAAACCAAGATTGAACTCTTTGGCCTGAATGCCAAGCGTCATGTCTGGAGGAAACCTAGCACCATCCATACGGTGAAGCATCGTGGTGGCAGCATCATGCTGTGGGGATGCGTTTTAGCAGCAGGGACTGGGAGACTAGTCAGGATCGAGGCATAGATGAACGGAGCAAAGTATAGAGAGATCCTTGAGGAAAACCTGCTGCAGATTGCTCAGGACCTAACTGGGGTGACGGTTCACCTTCTGACAGGACAACGACCCTAAGCACACATCCAAGACAGCGCAGGAGAGGCTTTGGGACAAGTCTCTGAATGTCCTTGAGTGGCCCAGCCAGAGCCCGGACTTGAACCCGATCGAACATCACTGGAGAGACCTGAAAATAGCTGATAGAGCTTGAGAGGATCTGCAGAGAAGAATGGAAGATACTCCCCAAATACAGGAGTGCCAAGCTTGTAGCGTCATAACCAAGAAGACTCCAGGCTGTAATTGCTGTCAAAGGCACTTCAACAAAGTACTGAGTATAGGGTCTGAATAATTATGTAAATGTGATATTTCAGTTTTTGCTTTCTCATTTTGCGTGAGATTGTCGATTGATAAAAGGGACATGTAATCAATTTTAGAATTCGTTCATTAATTAATTAATGAAACAAAGTATAAAAGTCAAGGGGTCTGAATACTATCTGAATACACACACACACACACACACACACACACACACACACACACACACACACACAGGTAACGCTGCTTCGTGGGTGAACAGGGACAGGCACTACTTGGCGCCCCTCGTTCGAGCCCAGTGAGGGACAGGAACAGGGATGGAAGCAACACATTGATGCTCCTGACCCGGATCACTCAGTTGGGCTTTGCCCGGCTGCTGGGGTTGCTACGGAGACCAGGTCAAAGGAGGGTGAGTTTAGCCGATATGGAACGGCTAGCTAGGTAGCTGTTACTGCGTGGTAGACTAGTAGTGTCCATCTTTGCCGTCAACCAATCTAGACCTAGAAGTAGTTCTGAAGGACTATGGCTTCAGTAGCACCCTGGGTAATGGTCCATTTATATTGGAGGGATGCGGGCCAAATTGAATCACCAGAGCTTATATGGAAATTACAGCTTGGAGAAGTGTAGTCGTGCGTGACCGTTCTTCCAAAATCTTGTCTTGACTGTTGGAAGTCTGAGGAATTTCATTATTTGGATTTTGCGATTTGAATGGGATTGCTGATATTCAATGCTCGCAGTTGATTGGCTCTGAGTAGAAATGTGGTTTTCCCTCAGGAGAGGCATTTCCTTTTCCCCATCCCGGACAACCTTTTAGTAGCCTGTGTCATATGCTGCCTGTTGCAAATCAGAATCACAAACTGTTAGGAGCTCTACCAGTGTAAATATGTGATTGGTTTGGTAAGTGGCAACTTATTGCAACTAGTTTCTGTCTAGACCCCACCCCTTTTTATCTTCTTCCTGAGGAGAGTTTCACCAGTCTGAGGCTGGGAGCAATAGGACTGCACATCTGATATATATATATATATATATATATATATATATATATATATATATATATATATATATATTAAATACTTTTTTCTTTATATAGTTGAATGTGCTGACAACAAAATCACACACAAATTATCAATGGAAATCAAATTTATCAACCCATGGAGGTCTGGATTTGGAGTCGCACTCAAAATTAAAGTGGAAAACCACACTACAGGCTGATCCAACTTTGATGTAATGTCCTTAAAACAAGTCAAAATGAGGCTCAGTAGTGTGTGTGGCCTCTATGTTCCTGTATGACCTCCCTACAATGCCCGGGCATGCTCCTGATGAGGTGGCGGATGGTCTCCTGAGGGATCTCCTCCCAGACCTGGACTAAAGCATCCGCCAACTCCTGGACAGTCTGTGGTGGAGCGAGACATGATGTCCCAGATGTGCTCAATTGGATTCAGGTCTGGGGAACGGGCGGGCCAGTCCATAGCATCAATGCCTTCCTCTTGCAGGGACTGCTGACACACTCCAGCCACATGAGGTCTAGCATTGTCTTGCATTAGGAGGAACCCAGGGCCAACCGCACCAGCATATGGTCTCACAAGGGGTCTGAGGGTCTCATCTCGGTACCTAATGGCAGTCAGGCTACCTCTGGCGAGCACATGGAGGGCTGTGCGGCCTCCCAAAGAAATGCCACCCCACACCATGACTGACCCACCGCCAAACCGGTCATGCTGGAGGATGTTGCAGGCAGCAGAACATTCTCCACGGCGTCTCCAGACTCTGTCACGTCTGTCACATGTGCTCAGTGTGAACCTGCTTTCATCTGTGAAGAGCACAGGGCGCCAGTGGCGAATTTGCCAATCTTGGTGTTCTCTGGCCAATGCCAAACGTCCTGCACGGTGTTGGGCTGTAAGCACAACCCCAACCTGTGGACGTCAGGCCGTCCTACCACCCTCATGGAGTCTGTTTCTGACCGTTTGATTAGACACATGCACATTTGTGGCCTGCTGGAGGTCATTTTGCAGGGCTCTGGCAGTGCTCCTCCTGCTCCTCCTTGCACAAATGCGGAGGTAGCGGTCCTGCTGCTGGGTTGTTGCCCTCATACGGCCTCCTCCACGTCTCCTGATGTACTGGTCTGTCTCCTGGTAGCGCCTCCATGCGCTGGACACTACGCTGACAGACACAGCAAACCTTTTTGCCACAGCTCGCATTGATGTGCCATCCTGGATGAGCTGCACTACCTGAGCCACTTGTGTGGGTTGTAGACTCCGTCTCGTGCTACCACTAGAGTGAAAGCACCGCCAGCATTCAAAAGTGACCAAAACATCAGCCAGGCAGCATAGGAACTGAGAAGTGGTCTGTGGTCCCCACCTGCAGAACCACTCCTTTATTGGGGGTGTTTTGCTAAATGCCTATAATTTCCACCTGTTGTCTATTCCATTTGCACAACAGCATGTGAAATGTATTGTCAATCAGTGTTGCTTCCTAAGTGTGATTGACATGGAGTTACATTGTGTTGTTTAAGTGTTCCCTTTATTTTTTTGAGCAGTGTATATAAATGTATATCCTTAATTTAACTATACAATATATTTATATATCATATATTATAATTATATATATATATATATATCTAAATATATATTTTTATAAATATATATATCAACTTAAAAGGATAGTTCACACAAATTACAGAATGACTTTGGTAAGAATTTTATTTTGGAATTTAGCACTGCTTTTTAGGTGATGGGTTCAGAGGGTCCCTGGTTCAAGCGAACGCACGTGCGTAAACACACACACACACACACACACACACCGTGGAACAGGATCTGGTACAAGAGATGTACACACACACAACGTGGAACAGGACCTGGTACAAGAGATGTACACACACACACAACGTGGAACAGGATCTGGTACGAGAGGTGTAGACACACACAACGTGGAACAGGATCTGGTACGAGAGGTGTAGACACACACACACACTCACTTCTCTCTGTCCTGTAGGAGTTGAGTGAGAACCAGTCAACCCCTAAGAAGGAGAAGCAGGAGTGGCTGTCCAAGCAGAAGGAGAACATCCAGCACTTCCAGGTACAGTACAAGTTACATCAACGCAAATGACTGGTTAGTCGAGGTAATTTGTAGATGTAAGTAGGGGTAAAGTGACTACGCATAGAAAATAAACAGCGAGTAGCAGCAGCGTAAAAACAAAAGGGTCAATGCAAACAGTCTGGGTGGCCATTTGATTAATTGTTCAGCAGTTTTATGGCTTGGGGGTAGAAGCTGTTAAGGAGCCTTTTGGATCTAGGATTGGCGCTCCGGTCGCAAAGAGAATACTCTATGACATGGGTGACTGGTGTCTTTGACAATTATTTTGGGCCTTCCTCTGACACCGCCTAGTATTTTGGTCCTGGATTGTAGGAAGCTTGTCCCCAGTGATGTACTGGGCCATACGCACTACCCTCTGTAGCGCTTTACGGTCGGATGCTTAGCGGTTGCCATACCGTTTCGGGGATGCAAGCGGTCAAGATGCGTTTTGCAGACCGCACCACTCTCTGGAGAGCTCTGCGGTTGTGGGTAGGGATGCAGGATATATTGGTGAACATATCGGAATTGGGCCGATATTAGCTAAAAATGGCAACTCTCATTCACGCCCGGATGTGATACAGCCTGTATTCGAACCAGGGACTGTAGTGACGCCTCTTGCACTGCGATGCAGTGCCTTAGACAGCTGCGTCCATGTGTGTGTGTGTGTTAACTATTTAATTGTACTAGAATGCTTAAAAGGCTGCAAAAATGTATATCGCTATTGTTTTTTTTGTCAAGGAAAATATTGGTGTCGGCCAAAAATGTCAAATCGGTGTATCACTAGTTGTGGGCAATGCAGTTGCCGTTCCAGGGGGTGATTACCGCCCGACAGGATGCTCTTGATTGTGCACCTGTAAAAGTTAGTGGGGGTTTTAGGTGACAAGACAAATTCTTTCAGCCTCCTGAGGTTGAAGAGGCGGTGTTTGGCCTTCTTCACCACACTGTCTAGGTACCATTTCAGTTTGTCGGTGACATGTACACAAAGGAACATAAAACTTTCCACCTTCTCCACTGCTGTCCCGTCGATGTGGATAGGGGGCTGCTCCCTCTGCTGTTTCCTGAAGTCCTCGATCATCTCTTGTTTTGCTGACATTGAGTGAGAGGTTATTTTCGTGATACCACACTCCGAGGGCACTCAACATCTTCTTGTAGGCTGTCTCTGTCTCGTTGTTGTTATTGGTAATCAAGCCTACCACTGTAGTGTCGTCTGCAAACTTGATGATTGAGTTGGAGGCGCGTGCATGGCCATGTAGTCGTGGGTGAACAGGGAGTACAGGAGGGGGTTGAGATCGCAAACTTGTGGGGCCCCAGTGGTGAGGATCAGTGGAGTGGAGATGTTGTTTCCTACCTCCACCACCTGGAGGCAGCCCATCAGTAAGTCCAGGGCCGAGTTGCACAGGGAGTGGTTCAGACCGGGGGACTCAAGTTTAATGATGAGCTTGGAGGGTACTATGGTGTTGAATGCTGAGCTGTAGTCAATGAACAGCATTCTTACAAAGGTATTCCTCTTGTCCAGATGGGATAGGGCAGTGTGCAGTGTGATGGCAATTGCATCGTCTGTGGACCTATTAGGGCTGTAAGCAAATTGAAGTGGGTCTAGGGTGACAGGTAGGGTGATCTTTGCATAGTCTCGCAAAGCATTTCATGATGACAGAAGTGAGTGCTACGGGGCAATAGTCATTTAGTTCAATTACCTTGGCTTTCTTGGGAACAGAAACAATGGTGGCCATCTTGAAGCCTGTGGAGACCGCAGACTGAGATAGGGATTGGTTGAATATGTCCGTAAACGCACCAGCCAGCTGGTCTGCGCATGGTCTGAGGACTTGGCTAGGGTTGCCGTCTGGGCTTGCAAGGGTTAACGCTTTTAAATGTTTTACTTACGTCGGCCACGGAGAATGGGAGCCCACAGTCTTTGGTAGCGGGCCGCGTCGGTGGCATTATATTGTCCTCAAAGCGGGCAAAGAAGTTGTTGAATTTGTCTGGAAGCAAGACGTCGATGTTCGCGATGAGACTGGTTTTCTTTTTGTAATGCATCGCTGAAGTTAGAGTAGCAGTAGTCGAGCGTGTTACTCGCTCATGTACTGCAATCGATATGCTGATAGAATTTAGGTAGCTTTGTTAAAATCCCCAGATATATGGTTTCCAGTTTGCATAAAGTCCAATGAAATTCCTGGTCTTGGTATCCGCTTGTGGGGGAATATACACGGCTCTGACAATAACGGAGGAGAGTTCTCTTGGGAGATAATATGGTCGGCATTTGATTGTGAGGAATTCTAGGTCAGGTGAACAAAAGGACTTGAGTTCCTGTATGTTGATACCATTACATAGTTTTTAATCAGAGACATACACCCCCTCCCTTCTTCTTACCGGAGAGATGTTTATTTGTCGGCGCGATGCACTGAAAGTCCTGTTTACTGTACTGACTCCGACAGCATGTCCCAAACTTGCCATGTTTCCGTGAAAGAGTATGTTACAATCCCGGATATCTCTTTGGAAAGCAACTCTTGCTCTAATTTGATCAACTTTGTAACGATATGACTGGACATTAACGAGTAATATACTCTGAAGTGGTGGGTGGTGTGTGCACATCCGAAGCCTCACTAGGAGACCGCTCTGGCACGCTCTCCTCCGGTGGCGTTGTTTTGAGTCGGCCTCTGGAATTAGTTGGAATTCCCTGGGAGGTGCAGACAAAGGATCTGCTTTGGGAACGTCGTATTCCTGGTCGTATTCCTGGTCGTATTCCTGGTCGTATTCCTGGTCGTATTCCTGGTCGTAGTGCTGGTTGTTCTGGTAAGTTGACGTCTCTCTGATATACAATAGTTCTTCCCGGCTGTATGTAATAACACTTAAGGTTTTCTGGGCTAACAATGTAAGAAATAATACACGAACAACCCTAAATACTGCAGTTTCATAAAGGACTAGAAGAGGAGCTGCCGTCTCGATCGGCACCATCTTTGAGAACAATTGGTTACTTTTTCCACCATTGGTTCGTGGTGGTAAATAGAAGGCTACGAATAATATAGATGATTTCTCTCTTGGTAGATAAACTGTATACCACACTATGATGAGGTATTCTACCCTAAGGCGAGCAATACCTCGAGACTTCTGCTATTGTTGTACTCTCTCCATGTATCTGTCTATAAATGTATGGTATGTTTCTTGTATTATTAATTGATGTATGTGAAGTACTTTGTACTGCGTTTTTATGGTACAAAATGTACTATATAAGATATTATACAATATATACCGGAGCAGACGCTTTTATCCAAAGCAACTTAGTCATTCCTGAGCGGGAATCGAATCCACAACCCTTGGTGTTGCAAGATGCATTACCAACTGAGCCACACTGTTTAAGTAAAGTTTGATGTAATTTGTCAGGCTGAGGAGGAAGCCAACTTGTTGAGGAGACAGCGGCAGTACCTGGAGCTGGAGTGTCGACGCTTTAAACGGAGGATACTCATTGCCAGGCACAACGTGGAGCAGGACCTGGCACGAGAGGTACACACACGCAAACACACATCATTCCTATTCACCTCCAAAGGACATGACAGGTTATCCTGGGAGGCAGGTAACCTAACGGTTAGAGTGTTTGACCAGTAACCGAAAGGTCGCTAGTTCGCAACCCCGAGCAGTCAAGGGGAAAAATGTGCTCTCCAGGGTCGCCAGGCTGACCCTGGCCATGACCCCACTCCCCGAGGGTGTCTCTGGGAGTTGGGATATGCAAAAAAAAACACATTTCCATTTAAAACATGTGTAAAAAACACAACTGTACAAAAGTGTGAAACCCTAAATTATTGTTATATTACTTGTCATTCAATCTCTCTTCTTCTCCCTCTCTCAGGAGTTGAATAAGCGTCAGACCCAGAAGGACTTGGAACATGCCATGCTGCTCAGACATCACGAGTCGATGCAGGAGCTGGAGTTCAGACATCTGGGAACCATCCAGAAGATGAGGGCGGAGCTTATCAGGACACAGCACCAGACAGAACTGACCAATCAGCTGGAGTACAACAAGAGGAGGGAGAGAGAGCTGAGACGCAAACACGTCATGGAGGTCCGACAGCAGCCCAAGAGTTTAAAGGTCAGGAACACACAGACGCTGGCATACATACATACCACACACACACACACACACACACACACACACACACACACACACACATATATATACCCCACACACACACACCTATTTTACGGTCCCCCACTCCCTCCCCCAGTCTAAGGAGCTGCAGATTAAGAAGCAGTTCCAGGACACGTGTAAGATCCAGACACGTCAGTACAAGGCCCTGAGGAACCACCTGTTGGAGAGCACTCCCAAGGCCGACCACAAGGCGGTGCTCAAGAGGCTGAAGGAGGAGCAGACCAGGAAACTGGCCATCCTGGCCGAGCAGTATGACCACTCTATCAACAACATGCTGTCCACACAGGCTGTGAGTACCACACCCACACACACACTGTTGTCTCTCTAAACAGGTACCACTAGGCAGGGTAGCCTAGTGGTTAGAGAGTTGGACTAGTAACCGGAAGGTTGCAAGTTCAAATCCCTGAGCTGATAAGGTACAAATCTGTTGTTCTGCCCCTGAACAGGCAGTTAACCCACTGTTCCTAGACCATCATTGAAAAATAAGAATTTGTTCTTAACTGACTTGCCTGGTTAAATAAAGTTAAAATAAATAAATAAAACACAGGCAATTTAAAATCTACTTTTTGGGAAGACTTACTAAATATATAGTCCTAACCCCAAGGGGCTACTGTTTGTGGTAGGGCTGCATAATTAATCAAATTCACGTCAAAATCGCAATATTGACATGTGCAATCCATATTGCGAGTGATCCATATCGCAGGGAATTGTTTAAATGCTGCTCAGCTGCGTGCTATATACATTTTTTATATATTTTTTTTATTGTTGACTGTTTTTGTAGTGTCTTTCCCACTCCTCTCAGACACCAAGCCCCGCCCCCTGTCAATCAAGCAGCGCTGTTTATCCTCCTCGCTGTTCGATGCAGTTCTCTTGGTGTTCTGTTCGGTAAAATGATTGTTCCAAACAAGAACGATGCTGGTTTCCACTTTGCTTCGTCATTCTATTTCTATCCCTCCAAGTGTTTGATCTACATTGCAAGTAAAAACAAAAGTTTTTTTTTTTTTGGAAGGGGGGAGGCCCATATCGTGCTGCTCTAGTTTGTAGCATATTGCTAAAACTATCCAATGATTTCAGATCTATTTACTGCTGGTATCCATCCACCTTTGTTTTGTCCCCATGCCCTCTGTCCACCCTTCTCCCTCCCCAGCTGCGATTGGACGAGGCCCAGGAAGGGGAGTGTCAGGTGCTGAGGATGCAGCTGCAGCAGGAGTTGGAGCTGCTGAACGCCTACCAGAGTAAGATCAAGATGCAGACAGAAGCCCAGCACGACAGAGAGAGGAAGGATCTGGAGCAGAGGGTGTCGCTCCGCAGGGCTCTTCTGGAACACAAGGTAGGGACGAGGTGTGTGTGTGTGTGTGTGTGTGTGTGTGTGTGTGTGTGTGTGTGTGTTGGCATCGCTGTGTGTTTCTGACGGTCTCTCGTCCCCATCTCTCTCTCTGTTTGTGTCTCCAGATTGAGGAGGAGATGCTGTCTCTGCAGAACGAGCGTGTGGAGCGTATCAGGTCCCTGTTGGAGCGCCAGGCCAGAGAGATAGAGGCCTTTGACTCAGAGTCCATGAGACTAGGCTTCAGCAACATGGTCCTGTCTAACCTGCAGGGCTCTGGCTCAGACACACAGGGCAGCCCAGGGGGGTGGGGAGGAGGGGGGTCCGGACTGTCTCATCATGGTCACAGCCACCACCAGGGGGGGACCAGCTCCCAGCAGCCGTGGGGTCACCCTGTGCTCGCTGGGGGTCCCCCTCCCTGGAGCCTGCATCAGCCCTCTGGGGGAGGGAGTCAGAGGGGGAGTGTGGGGGGCCAGGAACAGCCCCCAGGCTATGAGGAGGGCGTCTACATCAGGAGGGGGGCGGAGCGAACAGGCGATGAGCATGAGCACCAGCATCACCTCTCAGATCTCCAACGGATCACACCTGTCATACACCTAGACACACAAACACACAAACACACACACACACACACACACACACACACACACACACACACACACACACACACACACACACACACACACACACACACACATCTACACACACACACACACACACATCTACACACACACACACACACACACACACACACACACATCTACACACACACACACACACATCTACACACACACACACACACACACATCTACACACAAACACACACACATCTACACACACATCTACACACACATCTACACACACATCTACACACACACACACACACACACACACACACACATCTACACACACATCTACACACACACACACACACACACACACACACACACACACACGTCTACACACACGTCTACACACACGTCGACACACACACACACACACACACATCTACACACATACACACACACGTCTACACACACACGTCTACACACACACACACACGTCGACACACACCCACACACACACGTCGACACACACACACACCTCAACACACACACACACACACACCTACACACACACACACACACACACACACACACACACACACGCCCACACACACACACGTCTACACACACACACGTCTACACACACACACGTCTACACACACACACGTCTACACACACACACACACGTCTACACACACACACACACGTCTACACACACACACGTCTACACACACACACGTCTACACACACACACGTCTACACACACACACACACGTCTACACACACACACACGTCTACACACACACACACGTCTACACACACACACACGTCTACACACACACACACGTCTACACACACACCTACACACACACCTACACACACACACACACACACACACATCTACACACACACACATCTACACACACACACACCTACACATCTACACACACACACCTACACATCTACACACACACACCTACACACCTACACACACACACACATCTACACACACACACATCTACACACACACACGTCTACACACACACACACACGTCTACACACACACACACACGTCTACACACACACACACACGTCTACACACACACACACACGTACTACACACACACACACGTCTACACACACACACGTCTACACACACACACACGTCTACACACACACACGTCTACACACACCTACACACACACACCACACACACACACCTACACACACACACCTACACACACACACACCTACACACACACACATCACACACACACACCACACACACACATCTACACACACACCTACACATCTACACCTACACACACACATCTACACACACACACCTACACACACACACACCTACACACACATCTACACCTACACACCTACACACACCTACACACATCTACACCTACACACCTACACACACCTACACACATCTACACCTACACACACCTACACACATCTACACACACACACACATCTACGCACACACGTACACACACACACACATCTACACACACACACACACATCTACGCACACACACACATCTACACACACACGCATCTACACACACACACACATCTACACACGCATCTACACACACACACCTACACACACACACACGCATCTACACACACACACCACACACACACACACACACATCTACACACACACACACATCTACACATCACACACACACATCTACACACACACATCTACACACACACATCTACACACACACGTCGACACACACACACACACACGTCGACACACACCCACACACACACACGTCTACACACACACACACACGTCGACACACACCACACACACACACGTCGACACACACCCACACACACACACGTCTACACACACACGTATACACACACACACGTATACACACACACACGTCTACACACACACACGTCTACACACACACACACGTCTACACACACACACCTACACACACACACCTACACACACACACCTACACACACATCTACGCACACACACACATCTACACACACACATCTACACACGCATCTACACACACACACATCTACGCACACACACACATCTACACACACACACATCTACACACGCATCTACACACACACACACCTACACACACACATCTACACACACACACATCTACACACACACACACACACATCTACACACACACATCTACACACACACATCTACACACACACACACACACACACACACACACACACACACACACACACACACACACACAAACCTACACACACACACACACACACACAAACCTACACACACAAACCTACACACACACAAACCTACACACACACACACACCTACACACACACACACCTACACACACACACACACACACATCTACACACACACACACACACATCTACGCACACACACGTCTACACACGTCTACACACACACGTCTACACACGTCTAAACACACACACACACACGTCTAAACACACACACACGTCTACACACACACATGCGCACACACATCTACACACCTACACACACACACATCTACACACACACACACACCTACACACACACACACATCTACACACACACACATCTACACACACACACACACACACACATCTACACACACGTCTACACACACACACACACACACACACGTCTACACACACACATCTACACACACAAACCTACACACACACACACCTACACACACACACACACACACCTACACACACACGCACACACACGTCTACACACACACGGCTACACACGTCTACACACACACACGTCTACACACGTCTAAACACACACACACACACATGTCTACACACCTACACACGCGCACACACATCTACACACCTACACACACACACACACACACACATCACACACACACCTACACACACACACATCTACACACACACACACACACATCTACACACACGTCTACACACACACACACACACGTCTACACACACACACACACACACACGTCTACACACACACGTCTACACACACACACACACACACGCACACACGCACACACACACACACACGTCTACACACACACACACACACGTCTACACACACACACACATCTACCTACACACATCTACACACACACACCTACACACACACACACACACATCTACACACACACCTACACACACACACACATCTACACACACACACACACACACACATCTACACACACACACATCTACACACACACACACATCTACACACACACACACACACACACGTCTACACACACACACACACGTCTACACACACGTCTACACACACACACACACACACACTCTCTACACACACGCCTACACACACACACACGTATACACACACACACACGTATACACACACACACACGTCTACACACACACACATCTACACACACACACACGTCTACACACACACACCTACACACACACACCTACACACACATCTACACACACACACATCTACACACACACACACACCTACACACACATCTACACACACACACATCTACACACACACACACACACACCTACACACACATCTACACACACACACCTACACACACACACACCTACACACACATCTACACACACACACACACATCTACACACACATCTACACACACATCTACACACACACACCTACACACACACACCTACACACACACCTACACCTACACACACACACCTACACACACACCTACACACACACATCTACACACACACACCTACACCTACACATCTACACACACACACCTACACCGTCACACACACACATCTACACCTACACATCTACACACACACACCTACACCTACACACACACACATCTACACCTACACATCTACACACACACACCTACACCTACACACACACACATCTACACACACACACACACACACACATCTACACACACACACCTACACACACACATCTACACCTACACACACGCACACACATCTACACCTACACACACACACATCTACACACACACACACACACATCTATGCACACACACACATCTACACACACACACACATCTACACACACACACACATCTACACACACATCTACACACACACACCTACACACACCTACACACACACACCTACACACACATCTACGCACACACACCTACACACACCTACACACCTACACACACCTACACACACCTACACACACACACACACATCTACACCTACACACACACACACACACATCTATGCACACACCTACACACACACACACATCTACACACACACACACACACATCTACGCACACACCTACACACACACACACATCTACGCACACACACACATCTACACACACACACACACACATCTACACACACACACACATCTACACACACACATCTACACACACACACATCTACACACACACATCTACACACACACATCTACACACACACACACACATCTACACACACGTCTACACACACACACACACACGTCTACACACACACACACACACGTCTACACACACACACACACACACACACACAAACCTACACACACACACACCTACACACACACACACCTACACACACACACACCTACACACACACACACCTACACACACACATCTACACACACACACACACACATCTACGCACACACACGTCTACACACACACACGTCTACACACGTCTAAACACACACACACACATCTACACCTACACACACACACACATCTACACACACACACACATCTACGTACACACACACACATCTACACACACACACACACACATCTACACACACACACACACACACATCCACACACATCCACACACACACACACACATCTACACACACACACACACACATCTACACACACACACACACATCTACACACACACACATCCACACATCCACACACACACACACACACACACACACATCTACACACACACACATCTACACACACATCTACACACACACACACGTCTACACACACACACGTCTACACACACACACGTCTACACACACACACGTCTACACACACACACACACACACGTCTACACACACACACGTCTACACACACACACGTCTACACACACACACACACCTACACACACACACACACATCTACACACACACACACGTCTACACACACACACACACGTCTACACACACACACACACACGTCTACACACACACACACGTCTACACACACACGTCTACACACACACACACGTCTACACACACACACGTCTACACACACACACACGTCTACACACACACACCTACAAACACACACACACCTACACACACACACATCTACACACACACCTACACACACACACACACACCTACACACACACATGTCTACACACACACACGCATCTACACACAAACGTCTACACACACACACATCTACACACACACACCTACACACACACACACATCACATCTACACACACACACACATCTACACACACACACATCTACACACACACCTACACACACACCTACACACACACCTACACACACAGACACACATCTACACACACACACACATCTACACACACACACACACACATCTACACACACGTCTACACACACACACACACACACACACACATCTACACACACGTCTACACACACACACACACACACGTCTACACACACACACACACACACACACACGTCTACACACACACACACATCTACACACACACACACATCTACACACACACACACATCTACACACACACACACATCTACACACACACACACATCTACACACACACACATATCTACACACATATCTACACACACACACATATCTACACACACACACATATCCACACACATATATCTACACACACACACACATATATCTACACACACACACACACACACATCTACACACACACACACACACATCTACACACACACACACACACACACATCTACACACACACACACACATCTACACACACACACACATCTACACACACACACGCATCCACACGCATCCACACACACACACACACACACACACACACACACACACACACACACACACACACACATATATCTACACACACACACACACACACATCTACACACACACGCACACACATCTACACACACACACACACACATCTACACACACACACACACACACATCTCTACACACACACACACACACATCTACACACACACACACACACATCACATCACATACATCTACACACACACACACATACACACACACACACACACACACACACACACACATCTAGACACACACACACACACACATCTAGACACACACACACACATCTAGGCACACACACACACACACACACACATCTAGACACACACACACACACACACACACATCTAGACACACACACACACACACACACACATCTAGACACAGACACACACACACACACATCTACACACTAGACACACACACACACACACACACATCTAGACACACACATCTACACACACACATCTACACACACACATCTAGACACACACATCTACACACACACATCTACACACACACACATCTACACATCTACACACACACACACACACACACACACACATACACATCTAGACACACACACACACACATACACACACACACACACACACACACACACACACACACACACACACACACACACACACACACACACACACACACATACACATCTACATACACATCTACACACACACACACACACACACACATCTCACACACACACACACACACACACACATCTACACACACATCTACACACACACACATACACACACACACACACACACACACACTAGACACACACACACACACACATCTAGACACACACACACACATCTAGGCACACACACACACACACACACACATCTAGACACACACACACACACACACACACACACACACACACACACACACACATCTAGACACACACACACACACATCTAGACACACACACACACACACATCTAGACACACACACACACACACACACACACACACACACACACACACACACACACACACACACACATCTAGACACACACACACACACACACACACACACACACATCTAGACACACACATCTACACACACACATCTACACACACACATCTAGACACACACATCTACACACACACATCTACACACACACATCTACACACACACACATCTACACATCTACACACACACACACACACACACACACACATACACATCTAGACACACACACACACACATACACATCTAGACACACACACACACACATACACATCTAGACACACACACACACACACATACACATCTAGACACACACACACACACACATACACATCTAGACACACACACACACACATCTAGACACACACACACACACACATCTAGACACACACACACACACACACACACACACACACATACACATCTAGACACACACACACACACACATACACATACACATCTAGACACACACACATACACATCTAGACACACACACACACACATCTAGACACACACACACATCTAGACACACACACACAGACACACACATGTGGTCCTTCTGTGGCTCAGTTGGTAGAGCATGGCGCTTGTAACGCCAGGGTAGTGGGTTCGATTCCCGGGACCACCCATACGTAGAATGTATGCACACATGACTGTAAGTCGCTTTGGATAAAAGCGTCAGCTAAATGGCATATATTATTATTATTATTATTATATTATCTAGACACACACACACATCTAGACACACACACACATCTAGACACACACACATCTAGACACACACACATCTAGACACACACACACATCTAGACACACACACACACATCTAGACACACACACACATATCTAGACACACACATCTAGACACACACACACACACACACACACCTGTCATACACCTAGACATTTAACACACACACACATCTGTCATCAAATCAAATCAAATTTATTCATATAGCCCTTCTTACATCAGCTGATATCTCAAAGTGCTGTACAGAAACCAGCCTAAAACCCCAAACAGCAAGCAATGCAGGTGTAGAAGCACGGTGGCTAGGAAAAACTCCCCAGAAAGGCCAGAACCTAGGAAGAAACCTAGAGAGGAACCAGGCTACGAGGGGTGGCCAGTCCTCTTCTGGCTGTGCTGGGTGGAGATTATAACAGAACATGGCCAAGATGTTCAAATGTTCATAAATAACCAGCAGGGTCAAATAATAATACTCACAGTCATACACCTAGACACACACACACCTAGACACACACATCTGTCATACACCTAGACACACACACCAAGACAGCGTTTAGAGGGTTGGGTCAGTAACCGAAAGGTCTCTAGTTTAAATCCCCAAGCCGACAAGTTGGTGGTGGGGTCTGTCGACGGCACTTAACCCCAATTGCTTTCAGTCGCCGTTCATAATGGCTGACCCTAGCCGTGACCCCACTCTCCGAGGGCGTCTCAGGGAGAGTTGGGGTATGCAAAAAAAACACATTTCCAATTCACACACGTGTAACACTGGTACGTGTGACAGGACTGATATAAAGAGACACCAAATTAGGATTATTAGCTGAAGACACTCTGCACATATACATACCGTTGGTGTCTGATGAAAACCTTGTAACTCCATTTGATCCCAAAACATTTGTATTGAATGCAGTAACTCCCCTCCAATATAGACTGAATATTTCCTGACTCTACGACTAAGATCATATGTTTATAATAGCTCCTGAAGTTTGGTAATTATATGTTTGTTAAAAATAAAACTTTTTTTTCTTTCTTTTTTCCCCCCCATTTCTTGAAGTGTCTGTTTTGGAGATGGGCCTACAGGGTTCTCATCAGAAAGCTATGATACACACGTGTGTGTGTGTGTGTGTGTGTGTGTACACATCTGAGAGTCACAAACACCCAAACACACTTCTCATACACCTGACCACACACACACACACACACACACACACACACACACACGCAGGCCCAGCTCATACATTGTCACACAGCCATACATATACAGGTATCATACACAGTGGATACAGCACACTAGGTTGGGAGTCATAGGAGAAACCAATATCTCTTACTGCATGTGTTTATGGATGTGGGTATGTAAAGCCGCAAGGCACTGATGAGTTCTGTTGTTTTCATTTGGGCCCCCCACCCTGTTAAAGTTGCCCGTCCTTGGTATCGACTGACAGGAGACTGTGCTAGAACCTACTGTAGCTGTGCCATAGTCTAATAGTGGCAAACCACGTCGCTCATGTCATGCTGTTTGACATCCACACAAACACTTTGTCACTTTTAAAAAAATATATATATATATTTTGAAGCACTTTCCATTTGTCAATCCTTTACTTGATTTAGTCTTTATGCAGTATGTCACGAACCTGAAACGTCAGGATGCTTATAAGCTGGTTGTAATAAGTTGTGTTCACCGCTGATTTCAGACGGACACATTTAACAGGGAGTTTGGAACATCGCAGAAAACTTCTCTTGGGTTTTAATTAGTCACGTCCCTGTCAGTCTCTGGTCTGGACGGCCATTTTGATCCAATGACAACGGCACTTTGCCGTGATCATGTGACTTCACAGGGATGCCGGCACTTGCTGTACAAACAGACGTAAACACACACACTTCCATGACAAAGTGGATCTCGCATGGATCCATATTCACCATTTCTTTCTTACCTTTTCTCGCTCTCCTTCACCTTTTTTTTTATCTCCATCCCTCAAATACACCCCCCTCCTGACCCTCTCACCTATGGGGCATGGTGTATGTGAACCGAGTGATACGAGAGGGTGGCGTTATAGAACTGGTACAGGAAGTTAAGGTCAAGTCATAGAGGGATTTTAAGGGAAGATGGGTGGAAGTGAGGATCTGAGGGTTACTGAATAAGAACTGTGGGGTTTACAGAATGTTCAAAGGAGAGTTCTAGAACGGTGGAGGTTGTCTGGGGGTAAACATACTATACACTACAGTATGCCATACAGACTTTAGTACAGTACAGGTGTAGTACACTACAGTATGCCATACAGACTTTAGTACAGTACAGGTGTAGTACACTACAGTATGCCATACAGACTTTAGTACAGAACAGTACAGGTGTAGTACACTACAGTATGCCATACAGACTTTAGTACAGTACAGGTGTAGTACACTACAGTATGCCATACAGACTTTAGTACAGAACAGTACAGGTGTAGTACACTACAGTATGCCATACAGACTTTAGTACAGTACAGGTGTAGTACACTACAGTATGCCATACAGACTTTAGTACAGTACAGGTGTAGTACACTACAGTATGCCATACAGACTTTAGTACAGAACAGTACAGGTGTAGTACACTACAGTATGCCATACAGACTTTAGTACAGTACAGGTGTAGTACACTACAGTATGCCATACAGACTTTAGTACAGTACAGGTGTAGTACACTACAGTATGCCATACAGACTTTAGTACAGTACAGGTGTAGTACACTATAGACTTTAGTACAGTACAGGTGTAGTACACTATAGACTTTAGTACAGTACAGGTGTAGTACACTATAGACTTTAGTACAGAACAGTACAGGTGTAGTACACTACAGTATGCCATACAGACTATAGTACAGAACTGTACAGGTGTTGGATTATGACTGCTGAATGTCCTTTTGGGTGGGTGGTGATGCTGCTGTTGCTCCTGCACCGCCCCCTGTCGTTACCCCCCCCGACCCCCTCCTCAAATAGACAGACAGACCCCTCTCTCTCTCATATATATATATATATATGGTGGGGGGGAGGTGTGGTAAAAGAATATATATATAAATATATATATAAATAGTTGATTTAACAGCAATTTCATGTGGGATGTATAGGAAATAATGTGTTAATATTGTACATTTTTAGAATTGAAAAAAAAATCGCCATTTAAAAACAAATCCAAGTTGAGACCAATTAACTGCTTGTATTGTGAAGACACAAATCTCTGTGATAACTGACATGGTCTTTAACAATGCTTTGAAACAAGGAAATTATTGAAAAAAACATGATCAACAACACCTTGTACATACACACACACACACACACACACACACACACACACACACAATGTGTAGTCCTGGAGTAGTGTTATTAGATTCCGTTGGGGTTCTATCGAGTTCCGTTGGATCCCATTAAATTCCGTTGGATTCTATTGTCTCTACTTGTTCAGACTCGCTACTGACCTGTGAACTTTTGTCCACTCATTCTTTCTGCAAAGAGCCTTCAGGTCTCTCCCCAAACTGAGGAGGATGTGCTGTACTCTTCCTTTTAATGGTTTTAATTTGCTGTTCGGGTTTTTATTTCTCTTATCGAGAGAAATTGTTGGTTTTCATCTACATCGATTGATGTAATTCAGTCGGTCAGATTATGATGACATCTAGATTATACTCAATGGTCAGATTAAAATAAGAGATCCACTCTGGTTCATCCTTGGAGAGACGGGATCTCTACGGTCTGATCAGTAGAGTTACTGGAACCATTCCCACGCCATGCAATCTGTATTAAACTGGATAGGTTGTGCAAAAAAAGATGAATGTCTTACATAAAAGAATATATACAATTATAGAAAATGTGATTTTAAAAAATGTTTAAAAGAAATTGAGAAAGAATGTTTTAGGAGACAAATGTAAAATTTTGTTTTGTAATTACTTATTTTGTTTGGCAGAGGGCTACTGAACAAAGATTCCACTGTAATAAAGTCCTTTTAGTTCTTCTGTGTCCTGTCGGTCCAGTGGGGGGTTTCATCGTGAGTGTGCACACTGCTTATTTAGGAACCGCAAGAGTATGGGTTACATGCACACAATAATACCATTTATTGTGAATATTCTGATTTTTAAACGTTTACATGCGTTGCAAGAATAACGATTTTCCCAAATAAATCCTGTTTCCATGGACACATCTGAAATCATACTACCTGATGGGACTTTGATAAATGCAGAAAATCGCCAGTTGAAATAAACTTATTTTTGGGAAGCCTATTTTATATAATAATAATAATAATCATTTGAAAGATTGCTCAGAAAACCATGTTGTACCACCCACCGGTGTATGCTTAAGATCAGCAGAGTAAGGTGTTTTACATGACAATCAGTTTATTAATATTGAGTTATTAGTGTGCGTACTCAATGACAGTAGATTAATATAAATCCTTATCTTTAATCAAAGAAGATATAAACCAAACCCGTGACCATGAACAAACAGTAGATATTGTTGTTAGTAACAATGACAGGAAAGAGTCCCTAGTGGGCTCAGCCGATAGGACGGCTTGTGGACAAAGGGAAAGGTGTGGGACTGAGAAAGAGCGGGAAAGACAAGTGGATTCATTCCACACAGTCTGGCCTGCTCGCCTCCCTACCACTGAGGAAGTACAGTTCCCGCTCAGCCCAGTCATAACTGTTCGCTGCTCTGGCCCCCCAATAGTGGAACAAACTCCCTCACGACGCCAGGACAGCGGAGTCAATCACCACCTTCCGGAGACACCTGAAACCCCACCTCTTTAAGGAATACCTAGGATAGGATAAGTAATCCTTCTCACCCCCCTAAAAGATTTAGATGCACTATTGTAAAGTGGCTGTTCCACTGGATGTCATAAGGTGAATGCACCAATTTGTAAGTCGCTCTGGATAAGAGCGTCTGCTAAATGACAAATGTAAATGTACATACATTGAAATGCTAATCCTTCACACATATATTCGGCTGCTCATTCGAGAATGATTGCAAGTATATATCTACACCCGTATGTCATTGTCTGTTAGAATCCGGTCCATCTGCTGTCTACTGGAGAGTTGATCAGTCTCTCTCTGTGGTTACGTTTCCCCGAAGATCAAAGTATTTGGTGGTTAGAATGGATACGTCAGAGTACCATTCAGAAATGTTCTCATAGAATAGATGTTTCGTCGGTTGTCTGTATTCTCGTCCTCGGTTTACGTCATTTCTAGCTGCAGACTAGTAATTAGTATCTAAGATTTGCTCTTATTCTGTAGGGATCGATTGGTCTCAGAGATGAACCATTTCCAGCCGTGTAGCCAATGCTCCACGTGGAATAGTCTTGTCCTTTGGTAGAGTTGAAGTTTCAACCATTTCACACACCAGCATCACCCGGCATGTTTTGGTCTCAGAAATTCAACCGTTTGCAACCTCTGCTCACGCTGGGGTTTGCTTAGTCTGAAGTGAATTTCATCAGGAGTGGGTTTTATGCGTTCCAGTAGAAAACGCCAATGTAATTCCAATGCTCACGTGGGCGTAGCCACTGCCTGGTTAAATCCATACTCTCATTTAGAAGGTTAACATCACATTACTTACATCTTTTCACAAATAGTTTCATGTTTAATCACATACGTTTCACAATATTTAGATGTAAACCTGACAGCTGGGAAATTTGCACTTTTTAAGATATATACCGTTTTGTGTGTTTCCTGTCTTTCATGAGGTCACTAAATGAAACACACTCAACATGACTGTCCCTTACGTGTCCACGGACCCTTCCCACACTCTCAAAAGTGGACATACTGTGTAAGTCTACCATTTTGGTGATTTAGGAGTTTGGCCAAGTGAAGTCCCTTGTTCTCTCAAGTCAAATTTTATTGGTCACATACACATGGTTAGCAGATGTTAATGCGAGTGTAGCGAAATGCTTGTGCTTCTAGTTCCGACCGTGCAGTAATATCTAACAAGTAATCTAACAATTTCACAAAAATGACCTTATATACATACACAAGTGTACAGGAATGAATAAGAATATGTATATATAAATATATGGATGAGCGATGGCCAAACGGCATAGGCAAGATGCAGTAGATGGTATAGAGTACCGTATATACATATGAGTGAGTAATGTAGGGAATGTAAACTATATAAAGTGGCATTGTTTAAAGTGACTAGTGATGCATTACATCCAATTTTTTATTATTAAAGTGGCTAGAGATTTAAGACAGTATATTGGCAGCAGCCACTCAATGTTAGTGATGGCCTTGATAGAAGCTGTTTTTCAGTCTCTCGGCCCCAGCTTTGATGCAACTGTACTGACCTCGCCTTCTGGATGATAGCGGGGTGAACAGGCAGTGGCTCGGGTGGTTGTTGTCCTTGATGATCATTTTAGCCTTCCTGTAACATCGGGTGGTGTAGGTGTCCTGGAGGAGGGCAGGTAGTTTGCCCCCGGTGATGCGTTGTGCAGACCTCACTACCCTCTGGAGAGCCTTGCGGTTGTGGGCGGAGCACTTGCCGTACCAGGCGGTGATACAGCCCAACAGGATGCTCTCGATTATGCATCTGTAAAAGTTAGTGTTTTTGGTGACGAGCCAAATTTCATCAGCCTCTTGATGTTGTTGCGCTGTTGCGCCTCTTCTAAATACTGCAGTCTCTGTGCTCTCTCTGCATGACCACGAGGAGAGAGTCTCTGCCAGGAATTTACGACCTGAGACACTAAAACCTGGGTTTAGGAGAGCGTGAGAGAGCGGGGGAAGCCACTATCTACACCCAGAAAGGGCCACATCATGACAGTGGGTTGCGACTCAAGACACCTCCATTGGTAGTCACCAAGCAAAAAAGTTTGAGAACACCTGACCTAGAGGGTTTCAACCTAGGGGGCACTTTTTTGCTTTAAGGCTAGATACAAGCGGTACATTTCCCAAGGAAGACTTGACTCTGATGCACATGGGCATGACTTTGGTTTGTCTCTATGACATTCAAAAGCTGGACAATGTTTGGGGAAGTAATCTTCTACAATGTGTGACTCTGTCGCTATCAATTGATCTATTCATTTACAGTTGAAGTTGGAAGTTTACACCTTAGTCAAATACATTTAAACTTAGTTTTTCACCATTCCTGACAGTAAAAATCCCTGTCTTAGGTCAGTTAGGATCACCAATTTATTTTAAGAACGTAACATGTCAGAATAATACTAGAGAGAATGATTTATTTCAGATTTTATTTCTTTCATCACATTCCCAGTGGGTCAGAAGTTTACATACACTCAATTAGTATTTGGTAGCATGCCTTCAAATTGTTTAACTTGGGTCAAACGTTTCAGGTAGCCTTCCACAAGCTTCCCACAATAAGTTGAGTGAATTCTGGCCCATTCCTCCTGACAGAGCTGGTGTAACTGAGTCAGGTTTGTAGGCCTCCTTGCTTGCACACTTTTTCAGTTCTTCCCACAAATTTTCTACAGGTTTGAGGTCAGGGTTTTGTGATGGCCACTCCAATACCTTAACTGTGTTGGCCTTAAGCCATTTTGCCACAACTTTGGAAGTATGCGGAGGGTCATTGTCCATTTGGAAGACCCATTTGCGACAAAGCTTTAACTTCCTGACTGGTGTCTTGAGCTTCAATATATCCACATATTTTCCTGCCTCATGATGCCATCTATTTCTTGAAGTGCACCAGTCCCTCCTGCAGCAAAGCACCCCCACTACATGATGCTGCCACCCCCGTGCTTCACGGTTGGGATGGTGCTTTTTGGCTTGCAAACCCTCCCCCTTTTCCTCCAAACATAACGATGGTGATTATGGCCAAATAGTTATATTTTTGTTTCATCAGACGAGAGGACATTTCTCCAAAACGTACGATCTTTGTCCCCATGTGCAGTTGCAAACCGTAGTCTGGCTTTTTTATGGCGGTTTTGGAGCAGTGGACTTCTTCCTTGCTGAGCGGCCTTTCAGGTTGTGTCAATATAGGACTTGTTTTACTGTGGATATAGATACTTTTCTACCTGTTTCCTCCAGCAGCTTCACAAGTTCCTTTGCTGTTGTTCTGGGATTGATTTGCACTTTTCGCACCAAAGTATGTTCACTAGGAGACAGAACGCGTCTCCTTCCTGAGCGGTATGACTGCTGCATGGTCCCATGGTGTTTATACTTGCATACTATAGTTTGTACAGATGAACGTGGTACCTTCGGGCGTTTTGTAAATTGCTACCAGACTTGTGGAAGTTTTTTTTATTTATTCTTAGGTCTTGGCTGATTTTCCCATGATGTAAAGCAAAGAGGCACTGAGTTTGAAGGTAGGCCTTGAAATACATCCACAGGTACACCTCCAATTGACTCAAATGATGTCAATTAGCCTATCAGAAGCTTCTAAAGCCATGACATCATTTTCTGGAATTTTCCAAGCTGTTTAAAGGCACAGTCAACTTAGTGTATATAAACTTCTGACCCACTGGAATTGTGATACAGTGAATTATAAGTGAAATAATCTGTCTGTAAACAATTGTTGGAAAAATTACTTGTGTCATGCGCAAAGTGGATGTCCTAACCGACTTGCCAAAGCTATAGTTTGTTAACAAGAAATTTGTGGAGTGGTTGAAAAACAAGTTTTAATGACTCCAACCTAAGTGTGTGTAAAAGAGTATGTATAACTTGAGGGTTTGTATAAATTATGATAATTAAACATTTGGGGTAATCTGGTCTAGACTTTATTTTCACTACTACGTGTTGTAGTACACAAGTCAGCACTCCAGACCACATATGGATTGTCTCGTTGTCTGATACATATTTACTTAGTCTTGTATGGACTCAGTCTCAGACAGTGAGGACTAGGGTTGCAAAGGGTCGGAAACTTTCCCGGTAAATTTCCATGGGAAGTTAAGGAGTGTTGCTTAAATTCATTAAATACATCACATCAGTTAGTTTATAACAGTGAATACACAAGGCAATTCTTGGTCAATCTCCAATTCAATGGCATTGCAACCCTCTGCATGCACAGTGCATTCTTCCATCACATGTACAGCTGATTCTCAAGATCTTGCACACGAATGAGATGCTATTGAGCCCACACTACTAGATCATCAAGAACTTCAAGGAGAGCGGTTCAATTGTTGTGAATAAGGCTTCAGGGCGCCCAAGAAAGTCCAGCAAGCACCAGGACCGTCTCCTAAAGTTGATTCAGCTGCGGGATCGGGGCACCACCAGTACAAAGCTTGCTCAGGAATGGCAGCAGGCAGGTGTGAGCACATCTGCACACACAGTGAGACGAAGACTTTTGGTGGATGGCCTGGTGTCAAGAAGGGCAGCAAAGAAGCCACTTCTCTCCAGGAAAAACATCAGGGACAGACTGATATTCTGCAAAAGCTACAGGGATTGGACTGCTGAGGATGGGGGTAAAGCCAGATGAATCCCCTTTCCCATTGTTTGGGGCATCCGGAAAAAAGCTTGTTTGGAGAAGACAAGGTGAGCGTTACCATCAGTCCTGTGTCATGCCAACAGTAAAGCATCCTGAGACCATTCATGTGTGGGGTTGCTTCTCAGCCAAGGGAGTGGGCTTACTCACAATTTGTCCTAAGGACACAGCCTTGAATAAAGAATGGTACCAACACATCCTCCGAGAGCAACTTCTCCCAACCATCCAGGAACAGTTTGGTGATGAACAATGCCTTTTCCAGCATGATGGAGCACCTTGCCATAAGACAAAAGTGGCTCGAGGAACAAAACATCAGTATTTTGGGTCCATGGCCAGGAAACTCCCCAGACCTTAATCCCATTGAGAACTTGTGGTCAATCCTCAAGAGGCGGGTGGACAAACAAAAACACACAAATTCCTTCTTTGGACACTGTTAGCAAAACCTCCAAACCAGCTTCAATGCCATACAGCACTCCTTCCGTGGCCTACAACTGCTTTTAAATGCTAGTAAAACTAAATGCATTCTCTTCAACCAATTGCTGCCCGCAGCCGCCCGCCCGACTAGCATCACTACTCTGGATGTTCTGACTTAGAATATGTGGACGACTACACATACCATGGTGTCTGGTTAGACTGTAAACTCTCCTTCCTGACTCATATTAAACATCTCCAATCTAAAATTTTAGCACGCGCAGCACGCACACGCTCCAGCAGGTATATTTCAAATCAAATGTATTTATATAGCCCTTCGTATATCAGCTGATATCTCAAAGTGCTGTACAGAAACCCAGCCTAAAACCCCAAACAGCAAGCAATGCAGGTGTAGAAGCACGGTGGCTAGGAAAAACTCCCTAGAAAGGCCAAAACCTAGGAAGAAACCTAGAGAGGAACCAGGCTATGTGGGGTGCCGGGTGGAGATTATAACAGAACATGGCCAAGATGTTCAAATGTTCATAAATGACCAGCATGGTCAAACAATTAATAATCACAGGCAAAACAGTTGAAACTGGAGGTGGACTGGGGACAGCAAGGAGTCATCATGTCAGGTAGTCCTGAGGCATGGCCCTAGGGCTCAGGTCAGGCAGAACAGTTGAACATTTCACTGGTTATCCCCAAAGCCAACACCTCCTTTGGCCTCCTTTCCTTCCAGTTCTCTGCTGCCAATGACTGGAACGAATTGCAAAAATCACTGAAGCTGGAGACATATCTCCCTCTCTAACTTTAAGCATGAAATATCAGAGCAGTTTGAAATAAAATAAATATATAAACGTGTGTGTGTGTGTGTGTGCGGGGGTGGGCGGTGGAGAGGTGTGAGTATTGCTCCTCCCCCTGCAGCCTGCCTCTGCACAGTATGGGTTCTCCATCTTCCTCTACAAAAGGCAAGAAAGACAAATTCAAAAAGCTAAGCATATTAAGCAGATCCTCATATCTCTACATTGACTACCAGTATCTAATATTAACTTAATGTATTTTCTGCATATAAAACAACATTCACTTGCAAACACGACATACAATTTGTATTTCATATAGAATTGCAATAAATTAATGAAAAAAACACTTTCCTTGCCTTTTCTAAGAAACAGTCTCTGTCCCAGACTTCGTTGTCAATTTCCATGTAACGACCTGTGACTTGCCTCGCTCGTGGGATGGTACATAGGATGTCTTGAAACGGGTACGAAAGGATGTCTTCGCGGGCTGGCCAGCGAAACCTGTTGGCCCCAATCCTTTTCATTCAACGAACCTTGACGTGTGTCAAGTTGACCATTTGTACTTCAGCACACACCATTTGCCAACAACCTCAGAACTTTGCCACCGATCTCTGGTTGTGGGAGCCTTCTGTCGATTGAATGTGAAATGCTTTACATTAAAGCGCTCACAGCTCAGATGTTGTCTTGCTGTGAACAAGCAGCTGACGTCCCTGTAGGTCAGCTCTCCATGGCCTGGGGTTACTGAACATCAGGGACATCAATCCCCTTGTTGACAAGACTGTTAGCCAGCCTCTTCAGGGCCCTGCCCACTCCATCCGGGGCACCCTTGCCGTGGCTTGCCTCAAAGAAGTTCCACATTCCAGTAGTGAATCCTCTTCTGAACAGCTCAGTACAAAACAGGAAAACATTCCCTCACTGCTTGTACTGAGTGCAACGGCCATCACTGTAAAAATGGATAGTGGAGATGTCTGGATGTGCACTCTGCACATAATCAAGCACTGGTGACAAGTGTTGCCAGATTGCTGGTGGGCCCTTATGTCTAGACGGGGAAGAAGACGGGGCAGAAGGACACCGGTCGGTTGTTGCCTGCTGGTGTGATGCTCTGAAGTGGACCGTCTGTATTTCTGTGGCGTACTTAGAGGTCATTTCCGGAAAAGTCAACATGAATTAAGCGTTCATGTGCTTTGAAGCCTAGTTTCAGTGCCCTGTAGTGGGTAAATTGATTCTTGTTGTAAGTGTGCATCTTAAACTTGCGTAGCATCAGGTTCAGCTGTTCCAGGAGTGCTCTTTTTTTGATGGTGACTATGAATGTACCGCCATTGGGGTCATTCTTGTGCTCCTTATCCATCCGACTGGACATAAGTCACTTCATTCTTATCATTGTATTGGCCAGAGACTGGACGAGAGGTCCTTGCACACCGCATAGTCCCCATACATGCACTTCATGCACTCCGTGTTTCCTGTGACGGATTTTAGAAGTTCATCAGGATCGAAAGTGCTGATTATCTTCAGCTGGTGCAGTTTCTGTACGATAAAACTGAGATTTTCATGCTGTTTGCACATGCAAGTCTCCTGGTCACTTAGAGTTGGGTGAACAACCCAAAAGGGGCTCAGTGAGCAGGAGAGGGAGTATGAGATCGACCCATCATGTTCTGCCAAAAACTTCACATGTAGAATTTTCATCGTGTCCAAAACGAACCTCTTCTGATTTTATGTCTTTTTTTCTGGGTGAGGGTCTGCCTCTTCCCAGTCGTAATTCAACTGATATCAGCCCTGGTGTAAAAATCTCTAACTTTATGAAGCCATCTACCACCCTATTGTTTCACTTCCCTTGGTAGTTTAAGTTTTATTGTTGCATTCATCGGCCACATTTTCTTTGAAAACCCAAACAAACTTTGGGAGAGACGTTGCAGCCTATATATATTTTTTTCCTGTCACTATCTTTGAGAGGAGTTGCCTTTCCCTTTCTTCCCGTGAGTTGCTGTGCCTCTGTCGGATGTCCTCCACTAAGGTGTCATGGAAGAGAAGGGTCTTTTGCATTGTAGCGCGTGGTAGCGGTCTCATTTGTTTGACAACTTTTGTACGTGCAGATGGATAATTCTGTTTCATACGCTGAATTTTTTTCTTTTTTCCTCTCCTTTTTTTTCGGGTTTGTGTCTGTAGCTGCTTTTGTATCTCTTCAGTTTATTTCCGGAGCTTCTCTGTCTTTCACTTCCTTTTAAGCCCTTCATCCTTTTTGCCTAAAACACACAAGTACATCACAGTAGTTGTTAATTAATAAGTCGCTACAATAAAATGTCGCCCTATTAACCAGCCATCAATCATTTGACACATAATCCATTTAACACACTAGCACTAACTCTCACCCTGACCTTGAACTGCTTGGCTCTGGATGATCTGCTCTGTCTGGTGAAAGCTGCGGGCTACCTAGAGGTGTGGTGAGATGCTTTAGGGCTTCTTCCCTGGACTTGATCCTTTCACTTTTTGCGACGTCTGCGCTTTTCCTTCTTACTAATGTTATTGACTGTTTTCTTCCTGCCTGATGTTATGTCCTCCCTGTGTTTCTGCTGTTCCTTCTTCAAGTATCTGTCGCTCCTTTCTGGGTCGGCATCACGTCGAGTGTGACAGCGCGGCTGCTTCTCTGCAGCACTTCATCGATTGGCTCCCTGTAAGTAATGTGTTCACGTTGTAAAACTGAAAACACCTTCAGTAATTCCAACTGTAAAACTAAAAACCAAGAGAATAGTATTATAATTTATCAATGTGAAATACCAGATACACATTTAAAATGGCTATTTCATTCAAACTTCTCACTCCTGTTACTCTTATTCAGTCAGTTATTCAGTTACTCATATGAAGGGTAACAGGACTGAAAGTAACAGGACTGAGTTTTTAGCATAGCATTAGCAAATACATGAAATGTAGCCACATGGCATCAATGTTAATAGCATGAATAGCATGAGAACACTTAGCACCTTCAAGTGGTTTCCCAAAACTATCTTGGGAAAGAAAAACACAAAACACAACATCTAAGAAATGCATTTAGGTAACAGGACTGTACGTTGAGATTGACATTCTCAGTCATACTTACAATATGATAAAAAATACAGGAAGAAAGAGTGAGAGAACTTTCGGTCATGCCATGGCCTTCCGGAGACTCAAATGATGCTACTTCCTGTTGATCCCAAATGTTTAGAGGGTGGAATGTGTCAGGGTAACAGGACTGAGTGAAAACCTGGGGACACGACTAAAATGTCAATTTGAACTATATTCTGAATTTCCAATGAGAAAATGTATTTTATGTCTAAATTGGAAATAGAGTCGCACAATAACACACAAAACATTTCTGAAGGTTTCTAATCATAATATTTCATGGTGAAGTGTAGTGTTAGTGGGGATGGACTAAAATATATTACAAATGCAGTGTTCTTGGTAGTTTTCATTAAGGTTTTACATGATGCATCTTAAAATTGCATTCAGGACAAAGTGCAGGACACTGCTTGATAATATATAGTATTATACAGATTCTTCATGAATATTTATGCATGTAATGTCCTGGGGACGGAAAAAGCACCGAATCGGCAGAATGGCCCGTATAATGATACGAGCAGTTCGGTGGCTATGAGTAATGGAATATCCCCTCGTTTCTCTATTGTTAGAGGAATTAGACAGGGTTGTCCAATGTCGCCTCTTTTATGTATTGTAGCCACAGATTTATTAGCCATATTTCTTAACATCTAAGAATTGAAAAGGGATATGTATTTTTGGTAAAGATATAAATATCAGTCAATTTTCAGACGATACTGCACTTTTCCTAAAGGATAGGGTGGCTATTCACGGAATAAATACCTTTTCTATGGCCTCTGGATTGACTCTCAACCTTAAAAAAATGTGATCTCATGCTAATTCATTTCTGTGACTCCGTCAATATTGCCTCCATACCTGTTAAAAAGGAATTGAAATATTTAGGGATTGCTATCACTAAAAACATTTCAGATAGAGAATCTTTAAACATTGATAGTATAATTCAGTGGCTGCAACGAGATATGTCAGTTTTGGGCCATGTTATTTTGTCCTAGAATAATTTACCCAAAAGTCAGTCCATATTTCTTTTCTTCTATAATAACATCAAAAAAGTACATTTGATTATATTTAGATTTATTTGGAGGAATAAAACTCATTATATCCGGAAATCTCAATAAGTGAAGTACTTTGATCATGGAGGTTTACAGTTGGGAGTCATTAGTGGGTACTTTTCAGATTAAATGGTTGTAATTATGTCTATCTAATCCTCTGTGTCATTTCCCTAACAGTCTGTTTCATAAATTTTGTGGACTTGAATTCCGACCTGGTGTTTTCTAAATGTATTATCAAAGTAGTGTAGTGGAGGTATACAACATATTCATTATGTAGCACAATAGAGAAATCATGCACAAAGTAGCCTATACAAAGCATGTGAAATATATTTGCATGCACACAGCCTCGTCTCAGCCGAATGGAACAGCTCACAGAATGACATCGGTAGCCGGTAGGTAGGAAAGATCTTACAATTTATGCTAAATACCAATAAATGCTAACTAAGGTAACAATGAATATGCAAACCAGGTGATGAAAAAGTTTGGTCCTTAGTCTTGGTTAGTAGGCTATTTGCGATGTGTAATCTAGTCATCATGCGCTGTTTGCATGAACATCTCTTAAGGCTTCCCCCTTAAAAAGTCCCAATTAAATGTTGACTGCAATGTAGGGCAACTACACCCTAAAAATATATTTTTAGATTTTTCCCAGACCTCAAAAATGGTCTCCTGGTGTGGTTTAAGCATTGTTGTAGACTTTGAACATCATTTTTTTTTTAATGTTTTTTTAAAGTGTTATTTTTGAGAGTAAAGTTTGGAAATCTATAGGAAAACATAGGATTGTTCACACAGGACCCCCTTCTCCAGACACAACTGCATAGACCCCTTTCTGTGTTTGCAAATATTGACGCAAGAGTGCGATGCCCGCAAGTTGGTGGCAGAACAAGGGGGTGTTCTCATAGAATAGCAGCAAAAAAAAGCCTCTATTTAAATGTTGCTTATGAGTGCATTTCACACTAATTTTCGATTATAATTGGATTTTAAGGCTCATATGAATGTTCTGCTTAATATAATGTTTGTGTCATCATCGCAAGTCAACTGCATTATTACTTCAACTCCAACCAGTAAATGGCTATTTGGCTAGCTTTTGCTACAGCCTATATCACTGAGCGTTAGCGTTTTAGCTAACAAAATGCTGCATTCAAAATAGTTATTTTGCAAACATCACAACCAAATATAATCTTAGTGACTATTCAAGCAAGAATCAAAACATCATTGTAAGCATATGAGAACTCAAAAAAGTTATTTTGTTTAAAAGTAATAAAAAAGTAAATCTAGGCTATGTTGAAAGGGCGCAGATGGCGATGGCTTTCTTACTGTCGCCGAGAGTCGCACACATCTGTGTGTGAGGTCAGTGTGTGTCGTGCACTGGAAAAGTGTCTATAGGGTCGATAGAAAGACAGCAGTCCATTCCCTCTGACATAATAAGCCAGTAGGTCCCAGTCATAAGAATACAAAAACACAACCATTAGGCTAAGCATTTCTCAATCAAAATGTACAAATATTATTTCCCATTGCAAAAAAAACATTTCACATTAAGCACACAAAGTAACCGGAGATCTAAAGTTTAAATGCAACAATGTTTCACACACGTTATTTTCAAAGAGATAACAGCATGTGAGCTGCAATAAAAAAAACACACTTCCACTCACCAGATGGTGATCTTTTGAAACTCAACTTCTTGTTGAAAGTTCATCTTGAAAAGGGAGAAGCTAACAAATTAGCAACAACATCCTGTTCTATAACACCTGCTGCAGCCGCTGCAAACTAGCCTACAACAAAAGCTAGCTAGCTACTACTGCTTGCTGTTGGACGGTGACTTGTTGGCCATTACAAGTCAATGTGATCGGTTGATTCCACTGTCACTCCAAAATATTGCCCTAATACGGTTGAATGGCAGATGTCTTCTATCAAGCATCTGATGGCCTAGCCAATGGCTGACTTTAGTTAGCTATACTGAATAAAAATATAAACGCAACATGAAACAATTTCAAAGATTTTACTGAATTACAGTTCATACGAGGAAATCAGTCAATTTAAATAAATAAATAATGCCCTAATCTATGGGAAAACAGATATGCATCTGTTGGTCACAGATACCTTAAAAGAAATGGGCCTCAGGATCTCGTCACGGTATTTCTGTGCATTCAAATTGCCATCGATAAAATGCTATTGTGTTCGTTGTTCATAGCTTATGCCTGCCCATACCATAACCCCACCGTCACCATGGGGCACTCTGTTCACAATGTTGACATCAGCAAACCACTCGCCCACAGGATGCCCTACACGTAGTCAGCGGTTGTGAGGCCGGTAGGACGTACTGCTAAATTCTCTAAAACGACATTTGACGTGGCTTATGGTAGAGAAATAAACATTAAATTAATCAGCTTCTTGAAATGCCAACCCTGTCAGTTGGATGGATTAACAAATTTGTGCTCAAAATTGGAGAGAGAAATGTTTTGTGTGTACGGAACATTTATGTGATCTTTTAATTACCTCATGAAACATGGGACCAACACTTTACATGTTGCATTTATATTTTTGTTCAGTGTACATTTATCTCCCCAAGAGAAATCCTGAATGGATATTTTTTTCTGTTCAGTGTTAACCGATTCCTTTCAAGCAAAAACTGAAGAGATTGAATCAGAACAACATTGAAAAGAATAATAATGTGATTTTGCATTAAAAAAAAATCCTTAGCCTTTCTCTGAAAGCGTAAACGACCCAATTGTTTCCCACTGTGTTTGGGATAATAAACATTTGTATTGGCTCTATTTTCCCTCAGCATGCATTTTTTTCACCTAAATGTCTAAAGAATTCTTCTGAAATATGAACACAGAAATACTGGACATGTTTAACTATTATGGTGACGATTTGACAAAATTACAGTCATAGTCTTGAATTGGACTCGCATTTTTCTGGTCTGGTTCTTGACTCGGACCTCTTGTCCCCCCCCGGTCAGAGTCTTGACTCGGTCTTGACTCAGACTTGATTCGCTCCAGTCTTGAATCGGTCTCGGTCTTGACTCAGACTTGATTTGCTCCAGTCTTGAATCGGTCTCGGTCTTGACTCAGACTTGATTTGCTCCAGTCTTGAATCTGTCTCGGTCTTGACTCAGACTTGATTCGCTCCAGTCTTGAATCGGTCTCGGTCTTGACTCAGACTTGATTCGCTCCAGTCTTGAATCGGTCTCGGTCTTGACTCAGACTTGATTTGCTCCAGTCTTGAATCGGTCTCGGTCTTGACTCAGACTTGATTCGCTCCAGTCTTGAATCGGTCTCGCTTTAGGTGGTCTCGGACGCAACACTTTATTATTATTATTAAATACCTAAAGGATGTCATGAGTCTTGATCAACTAGACTATGACAAAGTGAAAACAGGTTTTTAAAAATGTTAGCAAATACCTTATTTACGTATGTATTGAGACCCTTTGCTATGAGACTCGAAATTGAGCTCATCATCCTTAACATGTTTATACAACTTCATTGGAGTCCGCCTGTGGTAAATTCAATTGATTGTACACGATTTGTAAAGACCTGTCTATATAAGGGCCCACATTTGACAGTGCATGTCAGAGGAAAAACCAAGCCACGAGGTAATATTAAAAAAGTATTTCAGATGGGCAGAACGGAAACACAGTGACAACATTCAAGCCTAAGACCGCAATGCCAAGCGTTGTCTGGAGTGGTGTAAAGCTAACCGCTTCACCATCTGGCAGTCTGACGCACAAATCTGGGTTTGGCGGATTCCAGGAGAACGTTACCTGCCCCAATGCATAATGCCAACTGTTAGGATGGTGATCTTAGGCTTGTGTGTGGCTCCAGACCTGAATGTTGTCACTGGGTTTCTGGTCACCCATCTGAAATACTTTAAAAAAACATTTGATTACTAAAATGGTAACAAATCCTATATTAAAATGCCATAACCCACGGACTTGACTATAGTAACGGTACAATAGACTGGGCTTTGGTCTTTCTGCACATCTAAAATCCTACTATGGGGATGGGACATTTCTCCTGGAATGGAGGTGCCTAAACTAGCTAGCCCACTCGGCAATATTTATCGAGCTAGTTAGTTAACATTAGCTCACCATTCATGTCGTCAGACTTCTAAGTGGTGCCATGCTAGCTAACCAACAATCCTTGCCATGGTGCTGGCCTAACTTTAGCTAGCAAGTCTGACTTCACGAACAATGAATTAAAGTTAACTAGCTAGCTAAATATCCCTTTCCTGGTGGGCTAATGCTAGCTAGCATGCCATCACGTAGAAAGTTACTACACTAAAGACTTGTCAACAAAAAGGTCAAAATAATCATGCTAGCCTATGCAGGTTTTCTTTTTACTTGTAAGGATGGTAAACATGCGTTGTACATGTAACTACAGTCGGTGGTTATCTAGCAAATTTTCATAAGCACCTATCTGACCACAGATCTTTGACCAAACCAAAATAGCTTGTTAGCAGCTAGCAAACAGAGCTTCTCTTATGACACAGCTCCAGTTCATGCAGGACCCAATGGGGTGCTGCATACAGTGCCTTCAGGAAAGTATTCAGACCCCTTGACCTTTTCCACATTTTGTTATGTTACAGCCTTATTCTAAAATAGATAAAAATCAATAAAAAATATGCAGCAATCTACAGTACACACAATACCCCATAATTACAAAGCAAAAACACGTTTTTAGAAATGATTAAAATAAACAAATTCCTTATTTACGTAAGTATTCAGACCCTTTGCTATGAGACTCGAAATTGAGTTCAGTTGCATCCTGTTTCCATTGATCATCCTTGATGTTTCCACAACTAGATTGGTGTCCACCTGTGGTAAATTCAATTGATTGAACATGATTTGGAAAGGCACACACCTGTCTATTAAAGGTCCCACAGATGACAGTGCATGTCAGAGCAAAAGCTAAGCCAGAATATAGCCCTATTTGGTAAAAGACCAAGTCCATATTATGGCAAGAACAGCTCAAATAAGCAAAGATAAATGACACATTTCCACATCAACTCTTCAGTGGAGACTGTATGAATCACACCTTTATGTTCGAATTGCTGAAGAGAAACCACTACTAAACGACACCAATAAGAAGAGACTTGCTTGGGCCAAGAAACACGAGCAATGGTCCTTAGACCGGTGGAAATCTGTCCTTTGGTCTGTAGTCCAAATTTGAGATTTTTGGATCCAACCGCCGTGTCTTTGTGAGATGCGGTGTGGGTGAACGGATGATCTCTGCATGTGTATTTCCCACCGTAAAGCATGGAGGAGGAGGTGTTATGGTGTGGAGGAGCTTCGCTGGTGACACTGTCAGTGATTTATTTAGAACTCAAGGCACACTTAACCAGCATGACTACCACAGCATTCTACAGCGATACGCCATCTCATCTGGTTTGGGCTTAGTGGGACTATCATTTGAAGCTGGTTGAGTGGATGACAACTAGACTACATATGTTAAATGACCGCTGACTATCCACGTGTGCAATGCCTGCAGAACACATCTGCATAGGTAGCTGTCAATCAAGCTCGCTGTCAGAAGAAGAGCTGTATTATCTGATTGGACGTGTCACATTTAAAACAAAACAATGTTACAGAATGATTTTTTTTTATCAATGTGTCAAACCAAATGTTTACTGGTCACATACACATATTTAGCAGATGTTGTTGTGGGTGTAGCGAAATGTGTGTGTGTGTGTGTCGAAAAATCTGTAATTTCATTGTGTGTGTGTGTGTGTGTGTGTGTGTGTGTGTGTGTGTGTGTGTGTGTGTGTGTGTGTGTGTGTGTGTGTGTGTGTGTGTGTGTGTGTGTGTGGCGAGAACGTTATTGTATTGGTCAGTGAGTGAGTGCAGCGCGAAAAGCCTCGGAGTCCGAACATAGCTTGCTTGCCATTTCACCACTGCTGGACGCACTGGATGTGTCAGCAACAATAGTAGTGCGGCGGTATTCTTTCTTTTCCCTTTTCAAAATAATGTTTAAAAATATATACATATATATTCTTGCAAAAGTCCTGCGACCCCTTTAAAATCACCCCAAATTGTATTGGTTACATACACATGGTTAGCAGATGTTATTGCGAGTGTACACAACAAAACCTAATATATAACAAATTCCACCTCAAAACCTAATACACAAAATCTAGTAAAGGATTGTCATGAGAATATAAAAATATAAAATATATGGATGAGCAGAGACAGAGTGGCTAAGATGCGACAGATTGTAAAGAATAGTTAGTGAAGGATACAGTATATACATATGAGATGAGTAATGCGCGATATATGTAAACGTTCTTTGTGGCATTATTATTATCCCATGACCCCCATGGGGTTCGCGACCCCCAGTTGAGAATCACTGCACTAGTGACATCTGGTTGTCAAAAATATTGTGTAGCCTTGTCTTCTACCGAAACCAATACCGAACCACCACCCAATTTGTTTGACGAAACGAAACTTTGGTCTTTTATAACGTACTTTTGATTAAGCAGATACACGCATCAGCACACTGCTTTGAAATAAACTGCTTAGCGATTTCGACGCATGCCTCGGAGCTCCGGTATCAAACATAACTTCACTATTAATACGTTGTCGTATTGTAACGTTAGCGCTTTGAAAACTGGATCTATTGGCATCGGAGCTCAGGTTTCAATCGTCCCATCACTACAGAGACGTGGAGAAGTGAAGTACAGTGAACTATGAAGCCGGGTCGATGGAAAGGTCTCAGCTGGGTCCAATTTTACTTTTCACTGCTCTGTGTCATTCTGGACTTCCAGTTGGACGGTAAGACAAGACCAGCAGTATTGAGTGTCTCGGTCTTAACTCTGTGTCGGATAGATTTCTACTCGGTCTTGTATGGACTCGGGGCCCAGGTCAAATATATTCACTCCTTTCTTTAACAATGTTCTTAATGCCTATTGAAACGTGGGATTTATATATTACTCGTAACATTAGGCTACAGTCCTTTACTTTAATTTAAAAAATAACCTCAAACTTTGTCCGAATTGCCTTGACTAATTGGTAGGGAAGAGTGGGGCAAATTGCTGTAAAGTTGCGCGCTCACTATTAGTTAATGGAAGAGCTGTTTGCGCAGTAGCGAACCTACCTATTGGACCAGGCTCGTGATACTGAACGGACAGTGTTGCCAACTCCTCAGTAAGGAAAGTAGCTATTGGCAGTCCTAAAGGTCGCTAGAAGTTGCTAAACGACTTCATCGCCTAATTTGCTGAATTGGCCATGTAATTGTGATGGACTCTGTAGGAGAGAGGAGTAAGGTTGTGGGAGAAACAGAAAGTGAGTAAAAAAAACACCCTAAATATGTTTAGAACTACAAATGAACTTTTTTTCTGGGACTGTGCCACCTGTGAGAACGATACATGCTTTCACATCAGTCTCCAAAAGTCTCCAATAACACCAGAAAAAGTCTCGATTTGTCGCTAGTCACTTTTTTGAAAATGTGTCGCTAGAGGGGTCTGAATACTCGCTAAATATAGAGACAAAGTCGCTAAATTGGCAACACTGACAGCAACCACAATACCAGCGCAATGACGGAGGAAAGTGCACTTTTTGTAAACGACAAATGGCCAATGGTGTGGTGGAAGCTATAAGCAGTTATACACCCTATACCCACTTATTCTCAGTGGGCATTGCCTATACTCACTTCTTAATCCCTTCTGTTGCGTATCAAAGTAGTGTAGTGGAGGTTTACTATTTATTAATTATGTAGTACAATAGGGATCATGACAAAAGTCGCCTACAGAATCAAAAAGCACGTGAAATATATTCACATGAGTGCAGCACACAGCCCTGTTTCAGCAGGAATATCGTCTGCAGCCAGCAAAAGTTTGCGGCATGGAGCAGCTCACAGAAGAATGACATTGTTAGCTGGTAGGGTAGGAAAGACCATCCGTTGTGTTGTGATAAGGTAGGGTTGCTATACAGAAGAAAGCCCTATTTGGTAAAAGACCAAGTCCATATTATGGCAAGAACAGCTCAAATAAGCAACGATAAATGACAGTCCAGCGTTACTTTAAAACATGAAGGTCAGTTAATCCAGAAAATTTCAAGGACTTTAAAAGTTTCTTCCATGTGCAGTCGCAAAAACCACCAAGCGTTATGTTGAAACTGGCTGTCATGAGGACCGCCACAGGAAAGGAAGACCCAGAGTTACCTGGCTGTCATGAGGACCGCCACAGGAAAGGAAGACCCAGAGTTACCTGGCTGTCATGAGGACCGCCACAGGAAAGGAAGACCCAGAGTTACCTGGCTGTCATGAGGACCGCCACAGGAAAGGAAGACCCAGAGTTACCTGGCTGTCATGAGGACCGCCACAGGAAAGGAAGACCCAGAGTTACCTGGTTGTCATGAGGACCGCCACAGGAAAGGAAGACCCAGAGTTACCTGGCTGTCATGAGGACCGCCACAGGAAAGGAAGACCCAGAGTTACCTGGTTGTCATGAGGACCGCCACAGGAAAGGAAGACCCAGAGTTTCCTGGCTGTCATGAGGATCGCCACAGGAAAGGAAGACCCAGAGTTACCTGGCTGTCATGAGGACCGCCACAGGAAAGGAAGACCCAGAGTTACCTGGTTGTCATGAGGAACACCACAGGAAAGGAAGACCCAGAGTTACCTCTACTGCAGAGGATCAGTTCATTAGAGTTACCTGGCTGTCATGAGGACCGCCACAGGAAAGGAAGACCCAGAGTTACCTCTACTGCAGAGGATCAGTTCATTAGAGTTACCTGGCAGTCATGAGGACCACCACAGGAAAGGAAGACCCAGAGTTAGCTCTACTGCAGAGGATCAGTTCATTAGAGTTGCCTGACTGTCATGAGGACCACCACAGGAAAGGAAGACCCAGAGTTAGCTCACCAATAAGAAGAAGAGACTTGCTTGGACCAAGAAAAATGAGCAATGGTTATTAGATCGGTGGAAATTTGTTCTTTGATCTGGAGTCCAAATTGGAGATTTCTGGTTCCAACCGCCGTGTCTTTGTGAGACACAGAGTAGGTGAGTGGATGATCTCCGCATGTGTAGTTCCCAATGAAGTATGGAGCAGGAGGTGTGATGGTGTGGGGGTGCTTTGCTGGTGACACTGTCAGTGATTTATTTAGAATTCAATGCACACTTAACCAGCATGGCTACCACAGCATTCTGCAGAGATACGCCATCCCATCTGTTTTGGGTTTGTGGGACTGTCAATTGGCTTGTCAAATGACTGCCTCACCTGGTTCACCGACTAATTATCAGATAGAGTTCAGTGTGTCAAATCGGAGGGCCTAGGTCCGGACCTCTGGCAGTCTCTATGGGGGTTCCACAGGGTTTAATTCTCAGGCTGACTCTTTTCTCTGTATATATCAATGATGTCACTCTTGCTGCTGCTGATTCTCAGTTCCACCTCTACGCAGACGACACCATTCTGTATACATCTGGCCCTTCTTTGGACACCGTGCTAACAAACCTCCAAACAAGCTTCAATGCCATACAACACTCCTTCCGTGGCCTCCAACTGCTTTTAAATACTAGTAAAACTAAATGCATGCTCTTCAACCGTTAATCTGGCCTAGTTGTCAAAGTTTCAAGCTTTTATTAAGTCACTCTGTTTTTTGTCTTATACACATTATTACAATTCAATGGTTATACAGTTTCTTAATACAACAATAATGCTCAATCAATCCTTAATGCTTTAAGCTATGCCAGATAATATTGTAAAACTTTAAATGCGTAAACACTTCTAAAAATATTGACTTAAATAGCAAAAATAGTTCAATTACCTTAAATGCTCAGCCCCTTGGTCACTTTCCCGTGATTGGTATTCTCTCCGTAATAATACTAGATTATGAATTCCAATCCATTACCACTATTCACTTCCAACTCTGTGTTTAGACTCAATATAACTATGTCTGGTATTTGGCCGTTTCTTTAGATTGTTCATCACTTCTGGACCTGATGTGTCACTGTGTGAATGCTGCTTTGTCTGTGATCAAGAGGTGTCTAGACCCCTGTGTTTCAGAGACTCAGTTTCGGGTTCACAAAGATCAACCAAGCAGATAGTGATCCAATTAATACTTAAGCAAAATTTGAACCAGTTCTTGAAAATGGTTTAAGTCTGTCAAAGAGAGTATAGTGCAATATAGTACATTTACCTATGATGATTCTCCATATGAAGTCTGTCTCATATGTTAGTGAGGATCATGCCTCCTTATGAGCTTTACTCTCTTTATATACTTTTTTACGGGGGAAGTACGCAAAGTGCTGGACCACACTGCACAGTGTTAGCTCTGTTAGACTGCACACTCGTAGCTCTCTTATTCCATCATTCTGATTCACCCTTCTAAGTCTAAGTCACAGAGTACTGACGCCCATAGCTCTGCTTCCGTGTTCTGATAAGTAGATTCCACTTGGTGATACCAGCTGGTTGTTTCCACTGTTGGGGGGGTGGTGTTTCAAGTCTCAGCTGAGAGAAGTCTATGATTGGTGTCTCCTTTGTCTCCCCCTGGTGTCCAGTATCACTAGGTGTAGTCCATGGTTCCATGAGGTCCCCTGGATATCCTGTAGCAGAGTTGTCTTCCCATGTAGAGGGAGTGTGCCGATCCTTTTCGGTTTTTGTCACAATACCATAGTAAAACTGACCATCCTACTGATCCTTGACTTCGGCGATGTCATTTACAAAATAGCCTCTAACACTCTACTCAACAAGCTGGATGCAGTCTATCACAGTGCCATCCGTTTTATCACCAAAGCCCCATATACTACCCACCACTGCGACCTGTATGCTCTCGTTGGCTGGCCCTCACTACATATCCGTCACCAAACCCACTGGCTCCAGGTCATCTATAAGTCTTTGCTAGGTAACGCCCTGCCTTATCTCAGCTCACTGGTCACCATAGCAACACCCACCCGTAGCACGCACTCCAGCAGGTATAGTGCGCTGGTCATCTCCAAAGCCAACACTTAATTTGGCCGCCTTTCCTTCCAGTTCTCTGCTGCCAATGACTGGAACGAATTGCAAAAATCTCTGAAGCTGGAGACTTATATCTCCCTCTCTAACTTTAAGCATCAGCTGAAAGAGCAGTTTACCGATCACTGTACCAGCACACAGCCAATCTGTAAATAGCCCACCCAACTACCTCATCCCCATATTATTACTTGCCCTCTTGCTCTTTTGCAACCCAGTATCTCTACTTAAATCTATTGTGTTATTGACTGTATGTTTGTTTTTGTGTAACTCTGTTGTTTTTTGTCACACTACTTTGCTTTCTGGTACTGCATATATTATTTTTTTATTCTTTAAGGGGTCCTAAAATTCAAATCAAACAAGTCATACTATGGATCAATTAGCTATCTTAAAACAGACTTTTAAGAATTAATAAGGGCGAATTATCTTTTATCTTGAGACATATTCAAGTTCCTTCATTACATCATCTCATAGCCAGCAATAATTATTTTAATTAAATCCACATTTTGCTTCTAACATCGTTATATATTCCTTCTTAATAACGAAAAAGGAGTTTATTGTATAAATATGGCAACTCTTGCTGTGATTTTTTTTTTTTTGGTCTAGTTTTCAGGCTTTTTGGGTGGGTTTTGAGTGGTCATTGGTCTCAAAATGTTGCTAGACATGACAACCCTGTTAGTGAGTCTGCCAGATCGGAGGCAGTAGGGATGAACAGGGATGTTCTCTTGATAAGTGTGTGACTTTGACAATTTTCCTGTCCTGCTAAGCATTCAAAATGTATGGCGTAAAAAGTACATTATTTTCTTTAAAAATGTAGTGAAGTATATATTTTCAAAAATATAAACAGTAAAGTACAGATACGACAAAAAAAACTACTGAAGTAGTACATTAAAGATTTTTACTTAAGTACTTTACACCACTGAAAATAACCATACCACAATATAGCCGTCTGCACTAAAAAATGTCCTGTCAACAAAAGCATATGTATAATCTCGCTATCAAATAAACGTCAGAATCCAAGTTTTCTCCGAACCACACCTACAGTGAGACAGTGTGCTGTCACTAGACTTCTCACGAGACTTCCTCCCTTTGTTTAGACAGCAGGAATGTGGTTTGGACAAAAGTTGTATTCAAATGTTTATTTGATACCCGAGGGACACATTTCACTTTACGTCTGGCAAGTAGAGTTTCTAGAGATTATACATATGCTTTTGTTGACGGGAAATGTTTTTTTTTTGTTGGTGAAGCTGGGTATGTTTTGGTAGGGTTATTTTCCGTTGCCACACACCAGAACGATGCAGAACTCCGCGAGTCAAACCAATACACAGACTCCCGATGTTGCGTCCCAAAGCTAGCTGTGTGCCCTCATTGCTTGCTACTAACTTTACCCAAACCCTTTGGCTATTGCTGGTTTTCCACTTGTCTTTTGAATATTCCCTTTACAAACAAAGCCCTTGATTTACATCTCGAGGGAGGAATGCATCTCGACAGTTAAAATGGCAACAGGTTTCCAGAACACACACTGTTTCCTGCATTAAAGTCTGTTTCTATGTGGTTAGCTGAGCTCGCTATATGTGTTGCTTTGTGGGCTTCCAAAGAGGCTCACAAACTATTGTGTTTCAGGTGTCTCGGGGGATAACGTGGAGATTGAGAAACACCGTGAGATGGGCCGTAAACTGTTGGAATCTGGTCAACTTGCTGGGGCCCTGTCCCACTACCACTCTGCAGTGGGTAAGGTTACCAATCAGACACACATCATCATAGCTCCAACATCTTTAGATTTCTGCTTGTAGTCTGTTTGTGCCTCTCTCCCTCCGTCTGTACGCTCTCTGCTACCCCATTGCATAAGTCTTTAGATGTCTGTTTGTGCCTCTCTCCCTCCGTCTGTACGCTCTCTGCTACCCCATTGCATAAGTCTTTAGATGTCTGTTTGTGCCTCTCTCCCTCCGTCTGTACGCTCTCTGCTACCCCATTGCATAAGTCTTTAGATGTCTGTTTGTGCCTCTCTCCCTCAGTCTGTACGCTCTCTGCTACCCCATTGCATAAGTCTTTAGATGTCTGTTTGTGCCTCTTTCCCTCCGTCTGTACGCTCTCTGCTACCCCATTGCATAAGTCTTTAGATGTCTGTTTGTGCCTCTCTCCCTCCGTCTGTACGCTCTCTGCTACCCCATTGCATAAGTCTTTAGATGTCTGTTTGTGCCTCTCTCCCTCCGTCTGTACGCTCTCTGCTACCCCATTGCATAAGTCTTTAGATGTCTGTTTGTGCCTCTCTCCCTCCGTCTGTACGCTCTCTGCTACCCCATTGCATAAGTCTTTAGATGTCTGTTTGTGCCTCTCTCCCTCCGTCTGTACGCTCTCTGCTACCCCATTGCATAAGTCTTTAGATGTCTGTTTGTGCCTCTCTCCCTCCGTCTGTACGCTCTCTGCTACCCCATTGCATAAGTCTTTAGATGTCTGTTTGTGCCTCTCTCCCTCCGTCTGTACGCTCTCTGCTACCCCATTGCATAAGTCTTTAGATGTCTGTTTGTGCCTCTCTCCTCCGTCTGTACGCTCTCTGCTACCCCATTGCATAAGTCTTTAGATGTCTGTTTGTGCCTCTCTCCCTCCGTCTGTACGCTCTCTGCTACCCCATTGCATAAGTCTTTAGATGTCTGTTTGTGCCTCTCTCCCTCCGTCTGTACGCTCTCTGCTACCCCATTGCATAAGTCTTTAGATGTCTGTTTGTGCCTCTCTCCCTCCGTCTGTACGCTCTCTGCTACCCCATTGCATAAGTCTTTAGATGTCTGTTTGTGCCTCTCTCCCTCCGTCTGTACGCTCTCTGCTACCCCATTGCATAAGTCTTTAGATGTCTGTTTGTGCCTCTCTCCCTCCGTCTGTACGCTCTCTGCTACCCCATTGCATAAGTCTTTAGATGTCTGTTTGTGCCTCTCTCCCTCCGTCTGTACGCTCTCTGCTACCCCATTGCATAAGTCTTTAGATGTCTGTTTGTGCCTCTCTCCCTCAGTCTGTACGCTCTCTGCTACCCCATTGCATAAGTCTTTAGATGTCTGTTTGTGCCCTCTTTCCCTCCGTCTGTACGCTCTCTGCTACCCCATTGCATAAGTCTTTAGATGTCTGTTTGTGCCTCTCTCCCTCCGTCTGTACGCTCTCTGCTACCCCATTGCATAAGTCTTTAGATGTCTGTTTGTGCCTCTCTCCCTCCGTCTGTACGCTCTCTGCTACCCCATTGCATAAGTCTTTAGATGTCTGTTTGTGCCTCTCTCCCTCCGTCTGTACGCTCTCTGCTACCCCATTGCATAAGTCTTTAGATGTCTGTTTGTGCCTCTCTCCCTCCGTCTGTACGCTCTCTGCTACCCCATTGCATAAGTCTTTAGATGTCTGTTTGTGCCTCTCTCCCTCCGTCTGTACGCTCTCTGCTACCCCATTGCATAAGTCTTTAGATGTCTGTTTGTGCCTCTTTCCCTCCGTCTGTACGCTCTCTGCTACCCCATTGCATAAGTCTTTAGATGTCTGTTTGTGCCTCTCTCCCTCCGTCTGTACGCTCTCTGCTACCCCATTGCATAAGTCTTTAGATGTCTGTTTGTGCCTCTTTCCCTCCGTCTGTACGCTCTCTGCTACCCCATTGCATAAGTCTTTAGATGTCTGTTTGTGCCTCTCTCCCTCCGTCTGTACGCTCTCTGCTACCCCATTGCATAAGTCTTTAGATGTCTGTTTGTGCCTCTTTCCCTCCGTCTGTACGCTCTCTGCTACCCCATTGCATAAGTCTTTAGATGTCTGTTTGTGCCTCTCTCCCTCCGTCTGTACGCTCTCTGCTACCCCATTGCATAAGTCTTTAGATGTCTGTTTGTGCCTCTTTCCCTCCGTCTGTACGCTCTCTGCTACCCCATTGCATAAGTCTTTAGATGTCTGTTTGTGCCTCTCTCCCTCCGTCTGTACGCTCTCTGCTACCCCATTGCATAAGTCTTTAGATGTCTGTTTGTGCCTCTCTCCCTCCGTCTTGACAAAAATGTGACTCGTTTCAGGAAACTTGGCGTATGTCATGCGTCACTACCTCACAGGAGAGGCAGTTGAACATAAACATAATTTTTAAAAATCAAATTGCGTTTTTTTTCCACAGAAATTCCTTTTGGAACGTGTTAACTTATTAAGAAAGTTGTATGTCGTCTGTAAATACAAATAAAATGGTTAAATTAGGAGCCTAGTTGGTTTAGCCATGGAAAAAGACAGGAATCTTCCCGCTAGCCATGATTGGCTGAGATAGTAGATGGGGGGTTTAATAGACTTAGTATAAATCAATGTTTATTCTTGATATCTTTGGTTGTTTTAGTACAGGGCCTCACATGTGAATCCTTAAAGAGATGGGTGGGGATAAGGCTTAAGAGGGTGTGAACGATGCTGAATGGGTGGGGCTAAGGCTTTAAGAGGGTGTGAACGATGCTGAATGGGTGGGGCTAAGGCTTAAGAGGGTGTGAACGATGCTGAATGGGTGGGGCTAAGGCTTAAGAGGGTGTGAACGATGCTGAATGGGTGGGGCTAAGGCTTAAGAGGGTGTGAACGATGCTGAATGGGTGGGGCTAAGGCTTAAGAGGGTGTGAACGATGCTGAATGGGTGGGGCTAAGGCTTAAGAGGGTGTGAACGATGCTGAATGGGTGGGGCTAAGGCTTAAGAGGGTGTGAACGATGCTGAATGGGTGGGGCTAAGGCTTAAGAGGGTGTGAACGATGCTGAATGGGTGGGGCTAAGGCTTAAGAGGGTGTGAACGATGCTGAATGGGTGGGGCTAAGGCTTAAGAGGGTGTGAACGATGCTGAATGGGTGGGGCTAAGGTTTAAGAGGGTGTGAACGATGCTGAATGGGCGGGGCTAAGGCTTAAGAGGGTGTGAACGATGCTGAATGGGTGGGGCTAAGGCTTAAGAGGGTGTGAACGATGCTGAATGGGTGGGGCTAAGGCTTAAGAGGGTGTGAACGATGCTGAATGGGTGGGACTAAGGCTTAAGAGGGTGTGAACGATGCTGAATGGGTGGGGCTAAGGCTTTAAGAGGGTGTGAACGATGCTGAATGGGTGGGGCTAAGGCTTAAGAGGGTGTGAATGATGCTGAATGGGTGGGGCTAAGGCTTAAGAGGGTGTGAACGATGCTGAATGGGTGGGGCTAAGGCTTAAGAGGGTGTGAACGATGCTGAATGGGTGGGGCTTTAAGAGGGTGTGAACGATGCTGAATGGGTGGGGCTAAGGCTTTAAGAGGGTGTGAACGATGCTGAATGGGTGGGGCTAAGGCTTAAGAGGGTGTGAACGATGCTGAATGGGTGGGGCTAAGGCTTTAAGAGGGTGTGAACGATGCTGAATGGGTGGGGCTAAGGCTTAAGAGGGTGTGAACGATGCTGAATGGGTGGGGCTAAGGCTTTAAGAGGGTGTGAACGATGCTGAATGGGTGGGGATAAGGCTTAAGAGGGTGTGAACGATGCTGAATGGGTGGGGATAAGGCTTAAGAGGGTGTGAACGATGCTGAATGGGTGGGGCTAAGGCTTAAGAGGGTGTGAACGATGCTGAATGGGTGGGGCTAAGGCTTAAGAGGGTGTGAACGATGCTGAATGGGTGGGGCTAAGGCTTTAAGAGGGTGTGAACGATGCTGAATGGGTGGGGATAAGGCTTAAGAGGGTGTGAACGATGCTGAATGGGTGGGGCTAAGGCTTAAGAGGGTGTGAACGATGCTGAATGGGTGGGGCTAAGGCTTAAGAGGGTGTGAACGATGCTGAATGGGTGGGGCTAAGGCTTAAGAGGGTGTGAACGATGCTGAATGGGTGGGGCTAAGGTTTAAGAGGGTGTGAATGATGCTGAATGGGTGTAGACAAAGAGTTCTCCAGTAGGTTTACCAAAACATAGAATGGCCCTTTACTCAAAAGTTGGGTTACAAGTTTATCAACTTTCAAAGCAGAATGACTTTCCCATTGTTCCTCAGCTGTAGTGTATGATATACCATTTTCTAGCTCTGAGTCTCTACTTTTATCTCATGTAAAAAAATACAATTTCAAATTTTGCTACATACTGTAAGACTGAATCGAGCCGATGGTTCACACATGTATCTGAAATGCAGCCGTACATATCAGCAATTGTTGTTTTATACAGCTCAATAAGACAAGATAGTTATTGGTCTCCACTAGGCTACGACACGTGTCTAGTGTATCTTGAAAGACTTTGGTTGCAAGCAGGACTAAGGCTGAGAGGAAGAAGTGACGCGAAGATGGCTCACTCTTGCCAAAATAAGCTCAATGTGTTCCTATGGGCTTAATATGCAGACCTAAGCTTGTCACGTGCCTTTGGGCCATGACCATCTCACCATTAAATACAGATCTCTGACTAAGGTAACACCAACATAATCTTTTAGGGAGTGGTAGAGGTGACCAATAATAGTTGTAATTGAGATCAGCTGTGGGGGTGAATTTAGTGCATATTGATGGTTTAACAAGACATCAACTGGTGATAATCAAGCACCATCGATGGTTGCAATAGGCCCCTTGTTATTTCATCATATTCCTATAGGCTACATTTTGTAGGCTATCATTAGCATATCAATAGTCACATAATGAAAGGTGTGAAAACTGATAATCTACCGTCTATTTGACATTAATTTATCATTAAAGCAGATGTCCCCCAGCACAGGTAGTCTCCAACGAAGACTGACATCAAACTAACTCCATAGGCTGTTCAGTTGCGGTCATTCAATTCGATTGACTTAATATCTATAAATGTGCACAATTTCATGAAAAGTTATATGGTATTTGAGACATTGGAATAATTGTACAATTTCAATAGCATTATTGACAATACATTTCACTATAATTTCAAGTACCTGTGATGGTGAATGCATAAAAAATATATACACCAAGTGTGACGTTATATATTTTTAAATCAGAATGAACAGGTAAGTGTTACAACAGTCAAACGATCAATCCCGAAATGTGACTATCAATCATGTATGTAAATCAGACATTTCACAATGGAATTAAATTGATGTAAAAACATGTTTTTGTTGTATTTCAACTAACCCTAACCCCTTTCTTAACCTGCTTCTCCTAACCTGCTACGTTAGTTCTCCTAACCTACTGCTAAAAGTACATTTTTGACAAAAGCTGTATCCCTTCTAAACAAAACCGGATTGACCCTCCATCCTCTTCTGAACCACTCCTTTCCACTTTAAAGGGTGTTCTCTTTTTGTCTCCTCCCCTCGGTTATGCAACATGCTGTAAATTGAAAGACACAAAAACATGTTGTGAAAACAAATAGACATTTAGAGAAACACACACACACCAATACACATGAAAGCCAAGTTAACAAACAGATCACCGACCATTTCGAATCCCACTGTACCTTCTCCGCTATGCAATCTGGTTTCCGAGCTGGTCACGGGTGCACCTCAGCCACGCTCAAGGTCCTAAACGATATCATAACTGCCATCGATAAGAGACAGATACTGTGCAGCCGTCTTCATCAATCTGGCCAAGGCTTTCGACTGTCAATCACCACATTCTTATTGGCCGACTCAACAGCCTTGGTTTATCAAATGACTGCCAAGCCTGGTTCACCAACTACCTCTCAGATAGAGTTCAGTGTGTCAAATCGGAGGGCCTGTTGTCCGGACCTCTGACAGTCTCTATGGGGGTGCCACAGGGTTCAATTCTCAGGCCTACTTTTTTCTCTATATATATTTTATTCATTTTTTATTTGACCTTTATTTAACCAGGCAGGCCAGTTGAGAATAAGTGTGACCTACAACTGTGACCTGGCCAAGATAACGCAAAGTAGTGCGACAAAAAACAACAACACAGAGTAACACGTGGGATAAACAAAAGCCAATACAGTGTGTGCAAATGGCGTAAGGAGGTAAGGCAATAAATAGGCCAATAGTAGCAAAGTAATTACAATTTATCAAATTAACTGGATAGATAGATGTGCAGATGATGATGTGCAAGTAGAACTACTGGTGTGCAAAAGAGCAAAAAAAGTCAATAAAAACAATATGGGTTTGAGGTAGGAAGTTGGATGGACTATTTACAGATAGGCTATGTACAGCTGCAGCGATCGGTAAGCTGCTCAGACAGCTGATGCTTAAAGTTAGTGAGGGAGATATGTCTCCAACTTCAGCGATTTTTGCAATTCGTTCCAGTCATTAGCAGCAGAGGACTGGAAGGAAAGGCGGCCAAAGAGGTGTTGGCTCTGGGGATGACCAGTGAGATATACCTGCTGGTGCGCGTGCTATTGGTGGGTGTTATGGTGACCAGTGAACTGAGATAAGGTGTAGCTTTACCTAGCATGGACTTGTAGATGACCTGGAGCCAGAGGGTCTGGCGACGAATATGTAGCGAGGGCCAGCCGACGAGAGCATACAGGTCGCAGTGGTGGGTGGTATATGGGGCTTTGGTGACAAAACGGATGGCACTGTGATAGACTGGATCCAATTTGTTGAATAGGGTGTTGGAGGCTATCGCCGAAGTCGAGGATCGGTAGGATGGTCAGTTTTACGAGGGTATGTTTGGCAATGTGAGTGAAGGAGGCTTTGTTGCGAAATAGGAAGCTGATTCTAGATTTAATTTTGGATTGGAAATGATTAATATGAGTCTGGAAGGATGTTTACAGTCTAGCCAGACACCTAGGTATTTGTAGTTGTCCACATAGTCTAAGTCAGAACCGTCCAGAGTAGTGATGCTAGTCGGGCGGGCAGGTGTGAGCTGCGATCGGTTGAAGAGCATGCATTTAGTTTTATTAGCATTTAAGAGCAGTTGGAGGCGACGGAAGGAGGGTTGTATGGAATTGAAGCTTGTTTGGAGATTTGTTAACACAATGTCGAAGAAGGGCCAGATGTATACAGAACGGTGTCGTCTGCGTAGAGATGGATCAAGGAATCACACGCAGCAAGAGCGACATCGTTGATATATACAAAGAAAAGAGTCAGCCCGACCGATTTGACACACTGAACTCTATCAGAGAAGTAGTTGGTGAAACAGGTGAGGAAATCATTTGAGAAACCAAGGCTGTTGAGTCTACCAATAAGAATTTTGTGATTGACACAGTCGAAAGCCTTAGCCAGGTCGATGAATACTGCTGCACAGTAATGTCTCTTATCGATGGCGGTTATGATATCGTTTAGGACCTTGAGCGTGGCGGAGGTGCACCCATGACCAGCTCGGAAACCAGATTGCATAGCGGAGAAGGTGCGGTGGGATTCAAAATGGTCGGAAATCTGTTTGTTAACTTTGCTTTCGAAGACCTTAGAAAGGCAGGGTAAGATAGATATAGGTCTGTAGCAGTTTGGGTCTCGAGTGTCTCCCCCATTGTAGAGGGGGATGACCGCAGCTGCTTTCCAATCTATGGGAATCTCAGACGATACGAAAGAGGGGTTGAATTGGCTAGTAATAGGGGTTACAACAATTTCGGCAGATCATTTTAGAAAGAGAGGGTCCAGATTGTCTAGCCCTGCTGATTTGTAAGGGTCCAGATTTTGCCGCTCTTTCAGAACATCAGCTATCTGGATTTGGGTGAAGGAGAAATGGTGGAGGCTTGGGCGGGTTGCTTTAGGTGGTGTTGATCAGGGTTGGGGTAGCCAGGTGGAAAGCATGGCCAGCTGTAGAAAAATGCTTATTGAAATTCTCAGTTATAGTGGATTTATCGGTGGTGACAGTGTTTCCTAGCCTCAGTGTAGTGGGCAGCTGGGAGGAGGTGCTCTTATTCTCCATGGACTTTACAGTGTCCCAGAACGTTTTTGAGTTTGTGCTTCAGGATGCACATTTCTGCTTGAAAAAGCTGGCCTTAGCTTTCCTAACTGCTTGTGTATGTTTGTTCCTAACTTCCCTGAAATGTTGCATAACACGGAGGTTATGCAACTGCTGGTCGAGGTCAGTCAGGTCTGGAGAGAACCAAGGGCTATATCTGTTCCTGGTTCTACATTTTTTTGAATGGTGAATGCTTATTTAAGATGGTGAGGAAGGCACTTTTAAAGATTAACCAGGCATCCTCTACTGACGGGATGAGGTCAATATCCTTTCAGGATACCCGGGCCAGGTTGATTAGAAAGGCCTGCTCGCTGAAAGTGTTTTAGGGAGCGTTTGACAGTGATGAGGGGCGGTCAATAAGGCAGTGATTTCTGCGATCTTGGTTGAAAACAGCAGAGGTGTATTTGGAGGGCAAGTTGGTTAGGATGATATCTATGAGGGTGCACGTGTTTACGGATTTGGGGTTGTACCTGGTGGGTTCATTGATAATTTGTGTGAGATTGAGGGCATCAAGCTTAGATTGTAGGATGGCCCAGAGTGTTAAGCATGTCACAGGTCACCTAGCAGCACGAGTTCTGAAGTTCGATGGTTGTGCAATCAATTCACATATGGTGTCCAGGGCACAGCTGGGGGCAGAGTGTGGTCTATAGCAAGTGGCAACCGTGAGAAACTTGTTTCTGGAAAGGTGGATTTAAAAAAATAAAATCTCAAATTGTTTGGGTACAGACCTGGATAGGAAGACAGAACTCTGCAGGCTATCTCTGCAGTAGAATGCAACCCGTCCCTTTGGCAGTTCTATCTTGACGGAAAATGTTATAGTTATGGATGGAAATTTCAGGGTTTTTGGTGGTTTTCCTAAACCAGGATTCAGATACTGCTAGGACATCCGGGTTGGCAGAGTGTGCTAAAGCATTGACTAAAACAAACTTAGGGAGTAGGCTTCTAATGTTATCATGCATGAAACCAAGGCTTTTACAGTTACAGAAGTCAACAAATGAGAGCACCTGTGGAGTATGAGTGGAGCTAGGCACTGCAGGGCCTGGATTAACCTCTACATCACCAGAGAAACAGAGTAGGATAAGGGTACGGCTAAAGGCTATCAGAACTGGTTGTCTATTACGTTCAGAAGAGAGAGTAAAAGGAGCAGGTTTCTGGGCGCGATAGAATAGATTCAAGGCATAATATACAGACAAAGGTATGGTAGGATGTGGATACAGTGGAGGTAAACCTGTGCATTGTGTAATGATAAGAGATATATTGTCTCTAGAGATGTTTAAACCAGGTGATGTCACTGCATATGTGGGAGGTGGAACTAAATGGTAGGTTAGGGCATATTGAGCAGGGCTAGAGGCTCTACAGTGAAATAAGACATGAATCACTAACCAGGACAGTTATCGACAAGTTATATTGATATTAGCGAGAGGCATGCGTAGCCAGGTGATCAATAGGGGTCCAGTGAGTGGTTGGGCTGGAGACACAGCGATTCAGACAGCTAGCAGGCTGGGGCTAGCAAGCTAGCAGTAGCGCCTTAGAGGGACGTCTCGACGGAAGAAAGTCAGTTTTAGCCTCCGTGTGCGGTGACGCCGATAGACCAGTCGTGATGGATTAGTAGGGTTCCGAGTAGCAGAGGGGTCCAAGTACAATTGGCAAAATAGGTATAGTGGTCAAAGAAAAATTGGCAGGTGGATCTATACAGCTGACAGTCCAATGTTCTCTAGACAGCTAGCAGGCCACGGCTAACAGCTAGCGGGCCGCGGCTAGCAGATGGGCAATCATGGGACGTCGTGATGGAGAGGCCAGTTGAGTACCCCCTCGAGCAGATGACATTTTTAGTCCAGTCGTGAAGGATTTGATTTGCACTTGTCCTCAACACAATTTCTAGAGCAGAATTATATCTTATAAATACTTATCTTACTCCAGAAATATAGTATTACAAAGGCAGAAGATAATTAAAGTGTCTACTACTACCACTACCCAAGACAAACATATTAAGACAAAAATATGATGTGTGCTTCACGTCAAAAAACTGGGTTTGACTGACAACTTTGAGAGCCAATGGACTTAAAAGTTTTGAAAAGCTATAATCCATTTCATTGGTCAAGGTGTTGCGAAACGTTAATGTAGACGGAAAGGGGACAATAGTATCAATTCATGTAAAAAAAAAAACAATGGTTTTCATCCGACAGCAATGGTATAATAATAATCTATGAAACTGAAGTGATTTGGTCAAATCTAACGGAGTAAAAGGTAAGCTACTTCCTTCAGAAATTACATAAGAGTACAAGTAAAGCCCACTGAGAGTAACTAGAAAAGTACTAGTTCCTCCAAAAAGGGCAGTGGGCCCGATTCGACTTCGAACCCATGCCTGCCCTGACATATGTGTGCTGTTGTCATTGACTGTACCCACTGGACCACTCGGGGACTGAGACACGTAGTCATGTATTTTGCCTATTGTTTGCCTTGAACATATAATAAAACAATTGTACAAAAAAAAAAAAATCCCTAATGAAAAATACCTCTACCCCTTACAAATATTGTCCATTTATTTTAATTCACATGAGACACATGTAGCCGACATAGGCTACTTGAACTGACTCCCAGTAGACCTGTAAAACATCACTTACAGCAGCTCGCTAGCCGTGATTCTAAATATTAAATAGACCTTTAAAATCCTCCTGCTGCAGGATCAATTTCCTCCTGCAATGAAATGGTTCATATCAAGATCCAACATCTCTACCTGACCTACTATGAGCGGGCAGCTGTGTTTCTGGCAATGGGGAAGTCCAAGTCAGCCCTGTCGGACCTGACCAGAGCTATCCGACTCAAACCAGATGACCTCATTGTGAGTGGACATGGACAATTGTCAACAATAACATAATCTGTTTCATGACAAGCCACGGTTATGGACAACAATGTTGTTGTGTGGTTATTAACGCTCGTTCTCCATCTATCTCTGCCTTTTTACCTGTATCTATCTTTCTCTTTCTGTCTGGCTGCTACCTCACTCACTCACTCACTCACTCACTCACTCACTCACTCACTCACTCACTCACTTACTTTACTACTACTACTACTACTACTACTACTACTACCACTACTACTGCCATTACTATTACTACTACTGCCACTACTACTACTACTACTACTACTGCCACTACTACTACTACTACTACTACTGCCACTACTACTACTGCCACTACTACTACTACTACTACTACTACTGCCACTACTATTACTACTACTACTGCCACTACTATTACTACTACTACTACTGCCACTACTATTACTACTACTACTACTACTGCCACTACTATTACTACTACTACTACTGCCACTACTACTACTACTACTACTGCCATTACTATTACTACTACTGCCACTATTACTACTACTACTGTTACTGCCACTACTACTACTACTGATACTGCCACTACTACTACTACTGATACTGCCACTACTACTACTACTACTACTACTGCCACTACTACTACTACTACTGCCACTACTATTACTACTACTACCACTACTATTACTTCTACTACTACTACCACCACTACTATTACTTCTACTACTACTACTACTACTACTGATACTGCTACTACTACTACTACTACTACTACTACTACTGCCACTACTATTACTACTACTGCCACTACTATTACTACTACTACTACTACTACTGCCACTACTACTACTACTACTACTGCCATTACTATTACTACTACTGACATTACTACTGCCACTACCACTACAATTACTACCACCACTACTACTACTGCCTCTACCACCACTACTACTACCACTACCACTACTACTACCACTACTACTACCACCACCACCACCACCACCACCACTACTACTACTACTACTACTACTACTACTACTACTACTACAACTACCACTACCAACACTACTACTACTACCACCACTACTACTACTACCACCCCTACTACTACTACCACCCCTACTACTACTACCACCACTACTACTATTACCACCACTACCCCTACTACTACTACCACCACTACCCCTACTATTACTACTACTACTACTGCCACTACTATTACTACTACTGCCACTACTACTACTACTACTACTGCCATTACTATTACTACTACTGCCACTATTACTACTACTACTACTACTGATACTGCCACTACTACTACTACTGCCACTACTACTACTACTGCCACTACTACTACTACTACTACCACTACTATTACTTCTACTACTACTACTGCCACTACTACTACTACTGATACTGCCACTACTATTACTACTACTGCCACTACTACTACTACTGCCACTACTACTACTACTACTACCACTACTATTACTTCTACTACTACTACT